>NC_041401.2:149140813-149509979 GCF_900747795.2 Erpetoichthys calabaricus | reverse complement strand
TATATTCTGCTGTTTGTAAATATGAACAATAAATGACAGACAGGGTCAAAATGTTTAGATGAATATCCACAAGGACTAAAATACAACAATATGCCTATGGTAAATAATACATTGCAACCACACATTCAAAACCACACAACCTAGTTCAGGATTGGGGGACCAGAGTCCTGGCAGCAATGAAATCTGAGCAGAGAATCCTCAGAATCTTACATACTTTAAGACAGCTTTTAGCATGGGTTTTGGAACGAATCTTAAATAATGATTATGGATAAATTTTTTAAAATGAGAATCCAAATATTATTTTAGTAGTGCCATATGACTCAGTTAACCCTTAGATTATTCAAAATGCTTTCATTTACACATCTTATTTTGCAACAACTTCTAAAAGCCATATTTATAAAGGAATTTTCACATCATGATCGTTAGATATTCATTAAAATACTTATTTTAAGCATGTGACTCTTTTAAAAATGTATCTTTGCATTTGTACAGTCAAATTCTTAGCCTAATAACTCTTATTGAAAAATGTATTTTGTAATGAGAGTAGACAAAGCAAAAACATACAAATCATTTATGTTTCTAAACAATTTGCGACCATTTTAAACCAAGGTTAATTCTAAAACTGGAAGCCATTGAGATCAGTAATAACTTATGAAGCTAGACCTCATGATGTAGACAAAAATCTACAAATAACAGAAGAAAGATGCATCTGTAGCTCATCAATTTAGACCCTTGGGGGTCTGCTCACAAAGCATTGATCCTTTTTAGCTTAACATAAATTCTGATATTGTTAATAAAAATAGTGAACTTTAAAAATAACACAAAATTTGTGGGCAGGGTGATATCAAATACTGGCACAATATTAAATATTGAGAAAGCAGCAAAATAATTTCAAAAATATTTCTGCAGTTTAATGCAGATAAATACAAAGTGCTAAATTAAGGCAAAGAGAACACTAATTATAATTGCAAAAGGTATGAAGTTAACCTATAAAAAATGATAGCTTTGACAAAGATTTAGGGATTTATATTGGCAAACGCTCCAGAAAAACAGCCAAAATTAAAGAGGGTAATAAAATGTCAGGTTACGTGGTAAAAACCATTGATATAAATTGAGATATTATGACATCTTGTTTTTCTTGTGTGCTGCCATTTTGAGCAGTGGTTGCTTCAACATTTCAAAGCATGTTGCCCTTAGGTATTGATGTCTTCGTTGCCATGGGATAAAAGTTAAAGTTATGTATGTCCTGGTTATATGAGTTTGCGGATCAATCAAAGAAATTCTCTGCACAACTGTAGTGTTTAGGTATTTGTTTAGTTTAAAAAGATGTTTAGTTTCTGACTATAGACATTAATTGTCTGGTAATGTTTTGGAGTTACAGAACAATCAGACATGCCTTCTATTAACCTATTCCAACTACTGTTGATGTTTTTTTTTTCTGGTCACGCCAGGAATTGGAGATTAACCATAAGGATAATCATAACAAAAACAAAACAATAATTCTTTAACAAAAAAATCAATGTTTATGACTTGACAATGGCTACAGCCCAATGATAGTCGTTATCATTTTAATATAATGATCAGACAGACTGGCACTGGAACACTTCTAGCACCTTTGGTTTTGCTTGTTACAACTGTTCCATAGAGAATGCACACCTGAATAATAAAAACTGCTGCACCACAGTGCTGTTTATAGACTACTGCTCAGTATTTAACAATGTTATTCCATCAGGATTCCTAGACTTGTGACTGAGTGCCACCCTTTCTAACTGGATTTTGGACCTGTTTTGGATTTTACACATGCTACCAAAACCCATTATTGAAGGACTGGCAGCAAAACGTCCTCTGCACTGATCCTAAACGTAGGTGGCACCCCACAGGGTAGATTGTTGCACCCCATGATACTCATCGTTTACCGATGGCTGTGTAACCAGATATGGCTGCAAATCCACTATTAATCACCATAGGGCTGATCACCAACAACTATGAGATGGCATAGAATGTTAAAGTATACATTCTACAACAGTGGAACTCGGACTATAATTGCTTCCTTAATAATGAAGTAGTTGTTCATAAAATTCAGGATGCAAAACACAGACCATACTCTACATCAATGGGGATTCTGTAAAGAAGATCATCCATCCATCCATTATCCAACCCGCTATATCCTAACTACAGGGTCACGGGGGTCTGCTGGAGCCAATCCCAGCCAACACAGGGCGCAAGGCAGGAAACAAACCCCGGGCAGGGCGCCAGCCCACTGCAGAAAGAAGATCACTGATTACCTAAATACCCAATGAGATACTAACTATCATCAAGAAAGCTCACAAACACTTTTATTTCTTCAGACAATTAAGGAAAGCCTAAATTAATCCATCTATGCTCAGCATCTTCTACAGGTGTTCAATGAAATCTATAATTCTTAGCTGGAGTATGTGAATTTCCCCTTGGGGATTAATAAAGTATCTATCTATCTATCTATCTATCTATCTATCTATCTATCTATCTATCTATCTATCTATCTATCTATCTATCTATCTATCTATCTATCTATCTATCTATCTATCTATCTATCTACCTACAGAGTTTAACATTCTGGTACAGTACATTTTAATTTCAGGATCACAAAGCACAGACAGTGTTAAACTCTGCCCAAAATGTTCCGGGAGCACAGCTACATTATGTTCAGGACTTGTATGTAATAGGCTGCCATTCAAATTTACAACAGTTTTATTAAATACTTCTGCCAGCCTGCACAGTCACTTTTCTTTCTCTCCTGTTTTTTTTTTTTTTGTTTGTTTTGTACCATTTATACCACCACACTCAGTTTTTATCATTAGGTTAAGAGACTATCCAATAACTACTAATTAATATAGGTAGTGTACTTACAACTGCATGAGCATTGCTGTTTATAATATAATATAATATAATATAATATAATATAATATAATATAATATAATATAATATAATATAATATAATATAATATAATATAATATAATATAATATGATAGGGGTTCATCAGTGTAAAATATTATTTCCATGCTAAAAGGAAAGAAAGCTAGTTTCTAGTCTTTGGAATTAATATTAATAGTGGTCATAAACTAAACTTGATCAATTAGAATTCTTCCATTCATGTTATTGAAGACACTGATATAAGTAAGAACAACTGCAGTCTAGACAGACTACAGGAACCAATGGTTCATGCAGATAGTCAAGAACAAACTACTGAGTTATGTAACTGATGTAACAATCTTGACATCTTTTTATAAAATATCTGGATGAGGTATTGATTTTGGCTAACCAAACAAGGCTGATGAACTGATTGGACCCATCTCATTTGCTAAATATTTTTCGTTCCAGTACCCAGGACTATTACATTGAAGAAACCAAAACAGCAGGATTGATAAAAACATCTGTGTTGTGATCAATTAGTACAGTGACACAAAATATACATCTGCTTCACATTTTGCATCTTGTTTGTATTTTGCAGCTATATATTTCCTACACTCCTTCAATAATTCCTTGGTGATAGAAAACATTCACATGCATTTGAAACAGTTTCTATATTGTGGATGTGGTTGAACAGTTTTAGCTACTGCACATATTTCATTCTTAAACTGATATCCATTTCTAAATGTGGTACATTAAAATTTTTATTATCAAATAGCATCTTGGGCAAGTAATATATGGACAAATAATTGTCATGAGGTTGCTACGCTTGTCACCACCTTAAAGAAAGCTTTATAACACTGTCCCAGCACAAATGTAAGATATGCAAAACATCTGTAAGAAGCTCTCTCATGGGAAGATATTTTTCTCTCTGCTGTAAATGATGCAATGTCTAATAGCAAATGTGGAGCTCTGCTCAAAATTCCAAATATATTATTTTTGTATTCAAGCTTTATTTGCAGAGATGTGGACATTATTTTAAACACCACTTAATTACAAGAGGTGAGGTAATTGCTCAAAACAGATCAGACCCACCCAGCGCCGATTCATTGCCAGCCTCAAAGCCAGTAAGAAACACACATTTAACTCAAGTAAGTAGTAGATAAATAGTAGATAAATGGCACAGAGAAATCAATTAACAATGAATGTATTAAAATAGTAGCTGAAAAATTGTGACTCTTGTAGCCCTGAACATATAGATCATGTACAGTATTTGTTCACTAATAAAACAAATTTTTAAAAGACGACAAAATGTTTGACAATGTGTTGTTCTAATGTGGATAACCCTGCTTTTGTATTTTTCATAATATGGTGTGTACCATCACTTTGTACAGGAAAAGTAGAAACAGTATTCTATTCAAAATTTTGTGTGCTTATTTTTTTCTGATTGTTATTGATTCTGTTCATGCCAACTTATGAGTTAATTTTTAAAGAGAATAATCCAAAAGGATTTTTGGCAGAGAATGTTCTCTGTCTCCTGAACTCAAACCACACACACGCACACACCCACACACACACACACACACACACACACACACACAGCTGAAAAATATTCAGATATTCTTCGGCCCTGCAGATATACATTTGCTTACCTGTGGCAGGCGGGAACCCCCAGGGCTTCCAGTGCTAGACGGTGGTAGCCCTACTGAAGGGTTCATACTCCGCTCCCTCTCCTCTTGGTAGACACGATCCCGCTCCGCCTCAGGTAGATTCAGGAAGTTCTGCATTGCTTTTAGATTCACTAACAATGACTGTGAAGCTGACCGAGGGTCCTCTTCCTTACGAAGTATCTCTGACAGCAGACCCTAACACGACATAGACGCATTGTTAGAGACAAGAAAGATATCCTTTCTAAAGAAACATATATTGAATGTTTATATTATGTGTTTTTGTGCTTTTAATACTTATATTTGTTTTGGTCTGAGTTTAACATAATTTATTACTGAAAATATTTTTATTGGTATCTCATTCTTGAACTGAAGTGAACTTCTTTTATATATGTAATTTTGTTCAACACAATTAGAACAGATATTACTTAATTTCAAAGTAATTTGCCACCGCAAGTTGGTTGCATCCAAACCTACAATTAAGCCTAATAAATTATATATATGTGACATATGTATTTAACACCACTTCTATAGAAATTAAAGTAAAAACATCAAAAATCATCCAACAGTATAGGGGGAAAAAGTGGATGCATAAAGTTAATTAACTAGAAATGACATAATTTTTCATGGGGGCCTGAAATTTTATTTGAACTAAAATATTAAAATAATAGTAGTGAATAATCTTGTTTTTTTCAGTATTAGTTGTTATTTTATCTTCATTCTTTTTATTTCAGTAATCTCTTTTATGGCTTGGTTTTGCGCCTGCAATGTCTTTTTAATGTTTCTAATAGATTCCTCCTTCTCTTCTTCATAATATTTTCTTCTGTTTCTTTGTAGTTCAGTTTCTTTTCCTGCTTCCTTTTGATATTCAACATTTAGCCCTAACATGGCTAAAGGTAGTGATAAAGATTACATTGCAGAAACAGGAAAGGTTGGTTGAATAATTGGAGTCAAAGATGAAAATCAAAAGAGCAAACTTTCAGTATTCTTTTGATAACCGAGAAATAAAAACAATTAAAAAAGACTGTCTCTGAATAGATCAAAGCCAAGGAGCTTGACTGGGTTGATCACAACAAAGTATGAAACACTCTAAAAGAACTGTATGTCCTAAACGTTTTGAGAATAGAATGCAATAGCCAGAGTAGAACAGGATTACTAAGGTAAGGTACTAAGCTATTAAACTATTGAAAATTTTAAACATACCACAAGCAACACCAAGATGCTGGAAAGGGAAGCTGAAAATATGCAATCTTATACATACACTCATTACTAAGACTGCTAAAAATAACTGTTTACCTGCAAAGGTTTTAAAACACTCATAATGCAGATTAAAGACAAATAAACAGCAATCAATTTAAAACTAAGATTCTGTCTACTATCTTAAATCAGCACGTCACCTATTCAGTCACTTGTCTCCACCACTTCAGTGGGACTGTGACCATTCAGGAAGTTTTCCAAAAAAAAATTGGAAAAATTAGGGAATGTTTGTTCTTTAGCAGTATATACTGTATATGAACCATAATCAAGATAAGGGTCAGAAATCAGTGAATTGCAACTCATGACAAATTTTTATCATTTTAATCCATAGGATATAAACATTGTCATACACACTCAGGAAATTTGATTCAGAGAGTGGCAGACAAAGGTTGGAAATCTGAGACAGAGTAATCAAAAAAGCATACAGAAAACAATGCGTTGAACTATTTTGCTACAGACGAGTATTATATAATACCTCAAAAAAAAAAAAAAGACAAATTCCTTACTTCAAGATTAGAACACACATAAACCTTTAACAGATGACCTGAACCTAAATCATTTTGATCACACCATAAAAAGATACTGGTGCTTAGAATATTCGAAAGTAAAAAAGTAATTTTTTTGCACGACACTTACGAGGCTTCGTAGATTACAATGAAAGGTGGTGTTTAAAATAAGATATATTGTGGCAGGGCAGAAAATGTATCTAAACAGTGCAGAATGTCACATTTGGCTTGTTTTTAGCATCTAGGCTGGACACTGAATAATGTTGTTTGAGATTTTCTTACAAATTTAGAAAACAAGTACGGACCACATACATTATTTTAATTGAATGATGTAAATATTATTCAAGACAGCAGAAATATATGCTAAAATCAAGGCACAAAAGCATGGCCTGTAATTAATCTGGTTGGAAAAATGGTTTAAGAAAAAATGCAATTGTCAACAAAATATATAAATTTAAAATTGGTGTTGTAGAATCCATAAAAAGTCTCATTTTGATTAAATGGTAGTTCTAAGTCAGGAAAGTGAAAAATAGCCAAGTGACAAGCTTATTGGTTCAGCTGTATTGCTTTTGTATCTTTTAATCCAGACTTAAATGAAAAACCTTTATCCAAAGTGACATAAGTATGGCAAGTACATAGTGCAATTGTTTACATGTTTCTACAATTGGAGCTCTGGTAATTTGAGTGATTAGGTTAGAGTCACACAGTAAGTCATATGTTGCCATCATTGTGGTCTATCTATGCTCAGAAATGGCTGTCATTATACTCTTGGCCATGCCCTCTACAGCCCATATGGTATTGACCATATTATTTCTGTGCTAGTTAACTTTGGATATACCACTTAATAATTTGCCATCACATTTTTGACTATTACTACATTTTTGACATTTCTTTTTAACGATTTGCTTTTAAGTTGCTTCTTTTGATTTTAAACCTAACATCTATATTTTTTTAACTGCTCCGTTCCCAACATCTTTATATTAGCTTTTTTTTACTGATTGCCTAACATTCTTCCTCCATTTAGATCATTATATGTCTAAGCCACATATGTGCTTACAAACAGTCCTGGTGAGATGTGTTATGAGTGCTGAAGATAAATTGGAGACCTGGAGTAGGGTGGACTCAATGCGCAACAGACACATAGCACCTGAAGCCTTGAATATTAACCTTCATATTGACTGTAGTGAGCAACATAAGAAAAAAAATGAATGCAGAGGTGGGTCTATTAGTTAAATTCTACTGAATAAAACTGCAGCATAGGTAAGCAGACACCAGGAGGGACAAATATCAGCTGAAGCAGATAAACAGACAAACTTTTAAAGGAAAGAATTGTTTAACAGTATAACAGAGAACCTTCTCAAAATGTTTCCATATATTAAACATGACCTCCATCTCTTCAACACCAGCAATTAAAGGATATGCATCTAAAGTATGTTGCATGATGTAAAAAAAATCACAGTTTATAAATAGCACAAACATGATAAAAGGGACCTCTTTTCATGTTTGCTTTAGTTGCACTTAGGTTAATGTTGTTGTATGCAAATTACATGCTCTGTGACTATTACTGTGCCAGTCCTCTACAAATGTCACTTATATGATTACTCTTAAAAATGTTAAAAGAGAGTTAGTGCATAAAAATGCAACATAACAATGTAACCAATTAAAAACATATGAAATCTGATTAATTTCATATTCATATTTATATTCATATTTCAAGCTTCCCCCAACCTATCTCAAAAACTTAAGTGTCATTTGTGTATCTGCAGACAATATTTTACATTTGCATGTACAGTATATTAAGGAAAGCTGGTTTTATTCCTTGCTTTGGTAAATGTCTTTATTTCATTTTTTAGATTTTTTTTCTGACTTAAACATTCTTAATCATTTCTTCTGCTTCTGGCTTGATAGTAGGATAACCAGATGTACATTTTTAATCTGGACATAGCCTCACCCTTTATAATTTAATTACTACTATTTTTTATTTTGGTTTTCCAAAGATATATTAAATGTTACTTAATTAGTTCTGAATCAATGTTTTTGATTCCACTACACCCTGACACTGTTTGGCCTCTAGTGAAATCAATGTTCTCTGTTCCATTTGTTCTACAGTCCTTAAACTTTATGAATAAAAATAATGTTTTTATTTGTTATTACATTTATTATTTAATGTCTATACTCAAGGGTCAGATCTTAAGAAGCATAAACAAAGCTGCAATTGGTATAAAAATCTGCTTCAGGAGATATCATGGCCACTCACACATCCTGGATGCAATTAATGTCATAACCATTATCTAAGGTGATGCTGTGAAGAGTGTCTATCAATAACAGAGTGAAGTGGATGCAACACATTTAAGTTTTTATCAAGAAGATTCATCAATGCTTCTACTTCCTCACCTGCCTTCTGTTCAGGACATATGCGAAATGTGCTGCCTTAGAAAGGCAAACAGTATTATTTAAGACCGTAACCATTATGTACAACTCCTTTTCTCACTCCTTCCTTCTGGCAAATGGTACATAATCATTGGCACCCACACCAGTCAATTCAAAGAGAGTTTTTATCTACAGATCATAAGGTTATTGAACAGCCAATTAAATCTTTCTCTCCTAATTTACAAGTTGTTTGCAGTATCTTTTTCCATTCAACACAAGCTACCCTCTTACAAAAATTAAATTCTTCTTCTGAAGTGTCCACCCATATTTCAGCAGTGCATGCTGATATACTGTGGAATACATAGCAATATAAACAGAATCATTTTTTTTATAATCTTTCCTAAATAAAAAATCTCTTGTGTATTGCACTGTTAGCTAAAATTTTATAAAATATTTAAACAAGAACCAAAGAAAATAAAGCAAAGCAAATAAAAACAATAACTGAATATTCAGGTTTGTGTCCACTATTCAGGTTAATCCACATCCATAAGGCAACCTGGTCAACAGAACATGTGTTTGTATTCAAAATGAACTGTTAATGCAGAAGGAAAATGGTATACTCTAAATTTCTATTATATTTATTTATATTCAGGTATACGCTTTTCTTTTTTATTTCCTGTCTTATTAGCTTCTCTGTGCCAAATATTTTATTGATGCCTCATATACAGTTCAAGTCACGGACAGCCATTTTTTTTACTTCAGTCTGGAGAACAATTTCTAGATATGTTTTCCTAAAGAGACTTTTTCGATAATGTATTTTTATTCTTTTTCTTTTTCTTTCACAGGGGTTACTACCATTTTATTTAAAATTGTAAACGGAGGTAAACAAAAATAACAATAACCTTTGTATATTCTGCAAGATTTCACATCAAACATACTGAATTACAATGATGATTGTGGGTAGGACAGCCTACACTAAAGTCCACAATGAACACAATCATCATTACAAATACTTTAAGCATTAGACCATTTCTGTTTTGAATAGTGTAGTTATAGTAGATATAGTATAATGGTACAGTAGTTAACTATGGATATCAGATTAATTCCTCTATCTTTGTGGGTTTTCTTTGGTTACTCTCTGCTAGCACATCCAAAGTTATTCATGCTGGGCTATAAAACAACATAAGAAGTTTGACAAATGAGAGGAGATCATTAAGTCCATTAAAGTAATTTTATTAGTTAAAAGATAAGTTGTCCCAATATTTCATCCAGATACTTTGTAAAGTTTTTGGGGTAAGCATGAACTTGTTGACCTCAAATGTGTATGGATGCATCCTACTAGAACAGACTCTGTCACCTTCAATAATGGACAAAGCAAATCTGGAAAATAGATTAGTGAATGCACAGTGTTCTAACCGAATTCAGGACTATTCAAACAAGTTAGATTTCCTGTGAACCAGAAATATATTACATAGTTAACTTACAAACTCTCCTTTCACCTTTTCTGAAAATATAATTAAAAATAAGAGGTGACTAGGACATTTCTTAATTTTAGCAGCAACTGATTTAGTATGAAAACACATTTCAACACCAGTGATCATAAGAGAAATTCTAAGTTATCTTTTTTTAAGTGCTGAAGTGCTATATGTCCATAACAGCTATGATACTCATTATTTAGATGCTACTAAAGAAATAACAATTCTAGATAATTTTGTTTCTAAATTTTTAATAGTAACTATGTGTGCATTAATGATTACACACTACTTTAAAATTCAAGATTGTTTCTGAATTATATTTGAAACTGATTATATGCAATAACATGCACCAGATTTCTAGAAGTTATTTTCCTCTTGGCATCGTATCTTAATTTTTGTAAACATGGACTTGTAAAAAGGTTGCTGTGAAACCGAGATCAAACCTGTTTGAGTGTCTCTTATTATTTTCTCTCTGACAGAATGTACAGGTCTTGCAAAGATGGAATAGTTAGGGTTAAAGCTAAAAGATGTTCTCACTTTGTTGTTATTTGTGTGTACATGGCTCTGGCAATGTCAGCCAGTCTTGCTTAACCTAGTGATGTGAATCACAAATAGTTAGTAGTAAAGAGAATATGGTGTATGTACTGTCCAAAATACTGTACTGACCAACCATTAAGAATTATTATTTGAGTGTAGATTTAGGACAATAGGGACAAAATTGTATTCCACAGACAGAATAGATTGAGAAATGAGAAACAAATAATGTATACTAAGGAAAACACACTTAACTACTTTTGCTACCCTACCTAAAAATTAAAACGTCATGTTTGGATTTTAATATAATGAATACTGAGAAATATCCTGTTATTCAGAGCATGTGGCTTCATAGAGCTTTTAAAAATAGTCATGTTAGAGATGAATTACACAAGAAATAACTAAACTATGGATTCCCATTTTAAAAAGAAGAATTCAGATGCTTCTCAGTCACAAATTGGAAACTTAAATATTGACAATGTTTCCTACAAATGTCATGAATGTACAATGTGCGTAACTGTGACCAAAATCAGCCAACCACTGCAATACTACTAAAAAAAGAAATTCCCCACCTGCACAGAATTAGTTTCCTGGGATGCAAAACTAATTTCACCCAGTAAAACAAATAGTGGGGTTTGCAGCTAAGATGGAGTTTAATGAGGCAGAATTTATATTTGGAAGAACTGAATGCACCAGGTGTGTGTATGCTACTGACTGCAGAGCAAGAACTGAGTGGGGGGTGAGTATAATCTGGAATGAGAAAGGAGTCTCCTTTGTGAAAAAACAGATGCAGGTAAAACTCCAACAGACTTTTGCAATGCGCAACAGGATGGGTGAGTCAAATGATAGCAATGGTAGTGAAATGAAGTAGAAAAATTAACCATGAAAAGTTTGTCAGAAACTGGGCCACCCATACTGTAGCTGTTGAAGTTTGAAAACAACCACATATAACTAAAGTCCTTTATACAAAAAAAACTTGGAAAGGCTAATATTGCATCATGTGTGGTGTTGCTTTATTAATCAGCCTTAACAAAAACACTTCATGAAAAATGTGGAGAAACTGTGGATATTACATTATTTCACTGCTATTGAGTCTGAAGATTATTTTAAGCCAAATAATAAAGTAAAATATAGTTACATTTTTTCATTAATTCGAAAAACAGCAATGCCATTGACATTTGATTAGATACATGTTTTCTCCTTTAATCAAACTAAAGAATTCTCATAAATCCTATTTAAGATTAAAGTTAATGATACCTGCATTCTTGTTATCTTGAGCAACGCTTATCAAAACATCTCTATTTTATGTTTATTCCCTACATTATTAAATGAAAGTGATAAAACATTTGACAGTATTGCTGTATCCTAAGTAATTAACAAAGCAAATGTAAAACAACATTATCTGTGTAAGGAATGAGATATCTATGTTACGTCTGAAATACTGTCCTATGTTTACAAAATATGGCATAATTGATATAATACCTGCCTTACCTGACCTGACAGAAATGTGTGCATATAATATAAACTGAAATGTTCTAAACAATTGTTTTGCACCCTTACTCTAACATTAATGATCAATATCTTCGAACCATAGTGCAAGCAATATAGATCAGCAGCTCTACTCTAATCAACATATTTTCACCATGACATATTTGATATAAAATTGTATAATTGTGTCTTAATGTTGTATTGAACACATTTTTAAACAGCAAATGTGAAAGTGATACACATTCTGATTTGATCTGAAGCTGAACTGAAAATAAGTGTAACAATTTAACATTGTCTGTCAACAATGCATATAATACTGAACTTATCAACACACAACAAAATAATAAAAGTAAAATAAGTCTCAAAAACTAAATAAGAAATGAGTGAGCTCTTATAACACACTCCAGTTTTTGATGGCTTTTCATTTTTTCTTTTACCTAGTGCTTTGTACTGATTGTATTCATCATTGATAAGCAAAATGATTGACTTGAAATTAAATTCACAGTGAAACCTAAGAGTTTCACATTGCAGAACAATTTATGAAACAAATGGTATATTTCACCACAAACAAAATTCACACCATTAACACATATATTTTCATCTCATGTACAATCTTTTTTTCTATAGCAAAACGTATTCTGGGGCAGAGTTTCAAAAGTGAGGCATGGCTAAAGGTCACTCACCTGTAAATACTACAAAGACAGCTTTTTGTTGCTGAAATCCAATACTCTGGGTGTGTAGCCACAGATGAGCCTCTAGATAGATGCTGGCTTGGATTGGGTTATGTAGTTGGAGAAAGTAAGTGCAAATAGGGTTACCCTTGGCTCCAAATGAGCAGTTCGAAGCAGAACTGGCAGAATGAATGTACGCAAAAGCAGTGCACAAGGTAGGTGAGAGTGCAAGGTCCCACAGTGAAGAAACTGTAGAAGATTGGGGCAATGCTGAAGAGCGGGCGAGGAAGGAGACAGCCGTTTTGACTGTGGAAACAATATTCCTTGCTTTCCATCACAAAATCTTTTAAAACCCAGAAAACCTAATTTTAGTGAGTTCTGTGTTTCATATTTGAGAAATTCCATGCAAAACAAATTTAGGGGGCAATTTTGGAAACTGTATTCAAAATGAAACTCTGCTGCTACTTTCATTATTAGTGTTCATACTGTATAAAGTTCAGAACCTACAATACGTTATGCACTAATAAAATATTATTTTAAACAGTACCCCAAAGACACTAAATTTTACCTTTACAATAAAGTATCTTCTTTTCATAGTTTGTAAAAGCATTCACTAGAAGCATAACTTGTACTGAACTGATATTATGCAATTGGAACAAGAGGCATTTTCAATTAAGAGAGATAAATTCTTTTAGGAGCCTTAGCCATATACATTACAGCTTTCATAGAACAGACAAATTAGTCAGAGGCACAACAGTCAACAAAAATAATCTTCACACAGTTCATTAGTTGTTCAGCTTAGTTTGCAGGCATCAAATAAAGGAAATACAAAAGTAATTCTAAAGACCAGTGTCCTTAAAGTACTTTAGTACCTTTCCTTCACCATAAAGGGGCCTTCATTCCAGCAATTCACATTTTTCACCATACAAATATATCTGTTATACACCTCATTACTAAGTGCAATCATCATTGTTGTATGGTGTGATAAAGCACCCACAAGCCTATTCAGCAATGCACCAAATTAAAGGATTGTCACACCAGGAGCCCCAACTCTCCTTACTTTTTTTTTTTACTTTATTTTCTTTAATAGACGGCATCTTGGGTAAAGTTATTAATTTTATCTTGGTATCTAATATTGTGGCCAAACTGTAAGGAATAGTAAATGCTTAAGATCTAATTGATTTGAAGAGATTTTGATCAAGTGTTACGAAATTTCTAGGAAATGTATTTGTTCACAAAATGGAGAGTTTTTTTTTTTTAACCAGGGGATGAAAAGGGCAAGGAGCCCCAACAAAACGTAGTTAAAAAAACAAGCATCAGAAAAAGAAACAGCAAAAAAATATATAGCAAAAGGTCTGAATCACACGAGGAGAAAAATAGGACTAACCAAAGGAGGTTATAAATGTAAAGCTGCTGCAAGACATCTTTCCAGAAATATCCCAAAGCTAGGATTACCAAAGATGCATGTTGTCATCTTATACAGCAACTCTAATCTGGGAGGACTACTGTGGCTGCAGATTTGCCTTTCTGATTATTTCTTCATCAGTAACTAACTTCTGCTTTTCCCTCCATTTCATTTGACTTGTGTTTTAGTGAAGTGAGCCAACTGGTGACCAGCTAAGTCAAGGCCTCAAACTCCAACCAATTTCATTCCAACCAGTTTCTTAATTTGAAGCTGATTCCTGTTGTAAATTAAGCCCGTTATTTAATTTCATGTATTGATGGTGCTCTCATTCTGCCACAGCAAGCATTTCCAAAGTTGCTGAGTTTCTTTTTTCTAAGAGTACTGTCAAAATGTTTTATGGACCTGAACACATTAACATTATAAAAAATTCTTTATTTTCAGATATTGTATGATGGAAACAGTCACATGTTGGTTCGTTTTGTATCTCATTATTTTTTGACTGGACAATAAGGAAAAAAGAAATAATTGAGGGGTCTGAGTCTTAAATAGCAAGTTAATTACAAAAAAGCATTAATTAGCAGCAAAAACAAGGCAGTAATTAATAAAATGGTTAGAATGAAAACCAGCAGCCATGGTAGTCCTCCTGTTATACAGTATAGATGGAGTGCAAAGTTGTAATATGTCACATGATTTCTTGTCATGTCACTGGCAAAGGGTATAATAGCCGTACACAACATGGCTAAAGGTATGAAAGACAAAGGCACAGAAATCCAGCCACTGTAAATGAGGGCCAAAACAAAATGGTGCTGTGATGAAGTCATAAAAATGTCTTTACACATAAATAAAAAATGAAAAATTAAATAATAAAAAAAAATTACAAAATGAATTTTAGCCTTCAACAGCACAAGATCGTTAAACGAACAGACAAAAACAACAAGTGGCTAAGCAAAAGAAAAGTTATATAGATTTATATTCAGAAGTCAAAAAACAGAAAAACTAACTAAAGCAAAACGAGAAACAAAAATCATAGTCAAAAATGTTTAAAGCAGAGGTCTTGAATGTAACTAGATTTCCTTTTCCTAACTAATTTGTTTTGACTGTAATTCGAAAACTTGAATATTGTGTGCCATCTTAAATATCATCCACATCATGACGTCACATGTCACATTGATGCAAATAATGTGGCAACAACCATCAAAGCAATCAAAAACAAGAAGGTCATGAATAAACATGAATAAATAATAATGTGTTAAATAAGATAAACTAAAAGTTATTTTTATAATGTAAATGAAATGATGTCATTCATTTTGAAAGTAAGGAAAAACAAAATGAATTATACAGAAAACATACACAAATGACCTAAATCTATGCAAAAGGCTCACGACACCCATTGGAGGGCAGCCACTAGGAAAGTAAACTTTCTGCTCAAACAAAGACCAAGTGGAGCCAGTGATGGGTTATTCATATTTATAAAATAGATACTGTGGATGAGAACTTAGTTAATTGCAGTGTTTTGCTAGAAAGCAGTTTTTTTAAATAAACTGCCAAGTATTGTGCTATTTGTAGATGCATAAGTGACATTTCACTCTAGCTTTGGTTATGCCTTAGAAACATTTAATAAAAATGGATGAACTGAAGGGTTTGGTTTGTTCTTGTCATAAGTTTTATTTGTGCGGTTTATAGCCTCAGAGGAAAAATTGCTGTTAAAGGGCAATATTCAGGAACCATGAAAAGCTATGGCAATAACTATAATTCAAGAAGACAGTTAAATGAATGCATTCCTTAGTGAGCAAGCTACTCTGTTTAGTTGATGGTAATGTCAAGGAAATGAAGCCATGAGAATCCTTTAGGAGATAAATTCTTTTGAACCTACTCTAACACCTGAAGATGAGGTGTCAAAGATTTCATAATGCTAAGACTTACTTAGAAGAAGAAGAGAACTTATCCTACAGATTTCTTACTGTACTTGTACCTAAGAATGTAATTTATTAGAAATAGCCTAGAGAGAGAACAGGTCAACATACATACCACTTAAAGTTTATAATATTCAGTACATGTGGTAATTAACCTCTTAACTATGTAAGGTGCACCTAGTATACCGGCACATAAAACTTACATACTGCAAATAATCTTCCTGTATTACTTACATTGTATTTACATTTGATTTCATGAGCCTATTCCTTTTACTGCTCAATATACAAGATTCACTGTTTAACTTACTGTTACAATAAAGGTTTTTTTCACACACAATCAACAAATACCATCAATTGCATATATTCCAGTTATGATTTTAAAAACACAAGTATACAATTATAATGATGTTTAATTCAAAGCAAGCAGAAAGGAAGAGTTTGTTTACCTGTGTACGATTGAAGGCTACTCTTGCAAATACTGCCTGTGAGACACTCGCCCTTTTCAGTTCATCACGCACTTGCTGGTAGATATCAGGTGACACTTCCACAGCACCAGGGTTGCCACCTTGCTCGCTGGGCTTGGTTGGTCTTGGAATGGGTGGGTGGTTCAGGAACTGTTGATTGATGGCTTGTGGGTGTTGGTGGGCAAGCAGGCGGCTAACAGCAAGTTGTTGGTTAATGAGATGTGCCATGGCCAGTTGCTGGCGTACCAGCTGTGGATTGAGCTGAGGAGAAAGTAAGGCTCCAGGGTTCATGAGTGGCTGCAAGGTAGCACCAGGGGGCACTTGACTGCGGAGTGGAGGGCTGTGGTGCATCTGGTTATGAGGTGATAACTGTTGTGGTGGTTGTGGTTGTGGCTCCGCTCCTCCACTTTTTACCCCTCCTGCACTTAGAGATGCCAGCTGGTTAAGGCTTGTGAGGTGAGTAGGACGTTGACCAAGTACACAGAAATCAGCCATGGTGTCTCGCTCAACTAGGGAATGTAAACAAAAGATCACATTATGAAAGCTATATTATTATTTTTAAAATTAAGCTGAACATCAAATCATAAAATATGAATTCACTGTATGCAATATAAAGAAGTTCAGTTCATTAATTGTGTTTGTTTCACCAACGCAAGGAATAAGTTCACTTTGTAAGTGGCCAAATTTAATTTTAATTTTATGGCATGTGCAAACTAAGATACGTAAGTGTGGCCTTCCAAGTTGCAATATTGACTACATATTATAAATGTATTTAATGCACTGCATTTTCTTTTATTATTTCTACATTCAATATTATAGTTATATTAGATATTGTATAACTATGATTTGATATTGCTAGTGTTGTTATATGTAAAACAAAATCACAACTCAAAGTAACTATTTTACATGGCAATCAAGTTTTTATTTCAGTTTTTGAAAAAAAAATGAATATAGCAATTGAAAGATTTGAGCAATCCAGATTAGCCCTTGAAATCTAAGAAAAGTAATTTTTGCTTTTTTATTTACAATTTGCAAAGTTTGAGTGAAAAATGTAATCAGTAAAATAGCTGTACCTTAATATATTTATGAATTTGAAAAGGAACTTGGTGTGTTAACATAAAAAATTGGATATTAAGTCTTTTTATATAGAATGTCAATGGTTAAGTCTGTAACTTTCTACTCTTGTTAACCTTTGAATCAAAGTAATACAAAATAAAAAACAACAAAAGAATATTTCTTTTTGGAGCTCTTGGTGGGACACTACTAGAAATCTGCCAATCTGCTTAATCATCTGCAAGACACAGCTGTTCTTTGAATGTCTACTTCACCAGCATAATTATAGCAGACTTCTATCTTCAAAATAAATAAACACTTCACATACTCTTTGTTCTCTGTATTCATCTATTATCATATATTACATAGCTTGGTTAAAATAAACCTATTATTCTGTGGAAAGAAAATCAAAAACATCCCAACCACTATAACAAAAAAGGCCTTTAGTAAAGACTGTTTTCTGTGTTTGACCATATCATTGAGAAAAAAATGCTATTAACATTTTAAACTGGTAAACTGAGACCTTTGTATGAAAACAAAAGACAGCATAAATAGTTCCTGCCTTCTAAATAAAAAAATCTTACATTTACCTTTAGAATAATAGTAGATTTATTAAAATGTATTTTGAGATGTCTTAAATTTTGTTCAAATGTATTCATGTGTTTTGTTCGTTCAGTATGAAATATGAACTCTACGAACAACTAACCAGATCTTCTTGGCTCACAATCCATGCAATTCTGATTAGAATAATTCTATTGAAAAATGGTTGGATGAAAATTCAGATTAACACAGTTTTTGTTTATTTTATCTTTATTCTTATTTACCTTTTTACCTCCATTATTAAAATGCAACTTCACTAAAGATCTGAAGCATTAACTTTCAAAGTAAACAATTCATTCTAGTAACTCTTGGCTTTAAAAACTAAGTATCTGTTTCTCTTAAATATTCTGCTGTTATATGCCTCTTGGAGGCCCCATGTAAATTAAGTATAAATTGCTTACTGCTGTACTACTGTATAGTAAATAATGTTGGTGAATATTCCCTAAAACAAGAAAGAAAAATAGTGTGTGTTTAAGAGTGTTGTTTGAAAGTTTGTGCTCAGTGCAGAAAATTTACAAATTGTTGCACGGAGTATTTTATATTGCTTCTATACAAATAGATAGATCTCCTTCATTTCTTTCTATTGTGAGTCTTATAATGTTGTAAGTTGTATTGTAACAATAATGAATTATTCCTGCCTTCATAAAATCAGTGTCACAAGTCAAATGCTCGAGTAGCTGTTTCATTTTGAAATTGATCTTGCCGCTGTCTTCATCAATTACCACCAGGTATTTAATTTTCTTCCCATATCCCAACAATAGTTTGAACAGGTGTTTGTGTGTAGTGAGGTGCACATGGATGTGCGCATTTGTGTACACATCCAAGATTGTTTCCAAATGAAATAAACTTCAGCACTCTTTGAACCTTAAAGGGATACATTCCTTTGGCCAATATTTGATTTTTAGGCACATTTAAAAAGGGAAATCTGCCTTTGATCTAATGAAAAAGATATCTTAAGTGTCACATGATATACTCCAAAATTGTCATCAAAATCAACAAAGCATTTAGAGGTACTGGTCAAGGCGGCACGGTGGCGCAGTGGGTAGCGCTGTTGCCTCACATTTAGGAGACCCGAGTTTGCTTCCCGGGTCCTCCCTGTGTGGAGTTTGCATGTTCTCCCCATGTCTGCGTGGGTTTCCTTCGGGTGCTCCGGTTTCCTCCCACAGTCCAAAGACATGCAGGTTAGGTGCATTGGTGATTCTAAATTGTCCCTAGTGTTTGTTTGGTGCCCTGTCTGGGGTTTGTTTCCTTCCTTGAGCCCTGTGTTGGCTGGGATTGGCTCCAACAGACCCCTGTGACCCTGTAGTTAGGATATAACGGGTTGGATAATGGATGGATGGATGGTACTGGTCAATCACTATGACATGCTTTAATCACAGAGCTACCTAAAGGGAGGTATAGGTTTCTGTTTAAAATATTCAAGCTAAATTTTGCTTTTTTATTTTTATGCAAACTTTTGAAATACACATATTGTTTAAAATCAGTAAAGTAACTTAAACAGAAAGCATATTAGCATATCTAGTTTTTTTAAATATGATTAAGTTTAGAATACATTAGGCTTTGAAGTTTAGACAACGGTACTGTGCAGTCATAATGGAATGAATCTCAAAAATCAAATAAGAAGTCTGTCAAAGATACCCATTCATGCTAAACTTGGAAGACATACTTTGCCCTCTTCTTTTTAAAGTGTGCATTAATTTTTGCTCTTTTTATATAGGTTTTGAAACCCCCTATTTAGGTATAATCAAGAATTTTCATTTATTGTAATTTTCTCGTGATCTTCCGCTAATGGCTCCAACTTCTTCCCACACTCTAAGGCCATGCTGTATTTTTAATTGATATTTTAAACTTGCACCACTGAAGCCTTGTTTTTTCAGTGAGGGTTTTAGTCATGACAACTATGGGTATGAGACCCAGCAATCCTAACTATAATAAGACATTTCAGAAGTAAGATTGATGTTTTTATACTTGATAAATGGCAAAACACTCCAGAAATATAGTTTTTTCAGAAAATTAGAATTTAACACTTAACATTTTTGAAGCTCATTTACAGCACATTGACAAAAAGAAACTCTAGAAATACAGGATATTGAACAGTTTGTTTAGACATGCAAAACAATATAAATATTAAATACTATTAAAGGTTTAGAAATTAACTCACATTAGGCAACATGTAGATAAATATAAACTTGTTAGTATATAACTAAGTATTACAAAGTAGATAGTTTAGAAGATGAAAATATTCTGAATGGACAAACCTAATAGTCTTGGCAGATTCATAGTTGGTCAGTAAACAAATTCCATTAAAAGGCCAGTAATGTGCTCAATACTGACATGGCTCATAAAGATGCACATAAGATCAGATGTACCTAAGAAGATGATGAACAAACTGGATATACAATGCAGTATTCCCTTAAACAAAAAAAGCCATTTGCTTTCATGAGTCTGTCATAAAGTGTGTGCTCAGTCTTTTTGTCCTACTTGTTATGTTGATGTTGACAAAATAAACAGTCCCATTTATGGGATGTTTTTTAAGGTTCTGTAAGACAAACGCTGTTGCAACTAAAACACTGCATCAAAAACATAAAGATTAAAATGTTTTCTTCTGAGCAAGCAAGAGTTTTAGAAGCTTGTGTAGACCTTCAAGGTTATGGATGTACATAGATGTATTATAGTAAGATAGTGGCACAAAAGTAAGATTAATAAGAATTATTGGGATAAATCCTAAATCAGTGTGAATGAGCATGTGTGTGTACTGTACAGGATTGGTTATTATCTTGTCCCCATGCTGCATTAAATATTCCCTTGTCTCTTATGACCCTGAATTGAAATAAGAAGGTTCAAATTAAATTGAAAGAATAACTGATTGATTTGATAATAATTACTAAATAAGTTCCAGATTTGATCAATTTGTGTTTGAGCTGAATGTTTTCCACTTACTATGCAAATACTAGTGTAATATACCTGTAAGATGAGTCAAGGAATGTTTGGGATGCTGATGGAGCTAAGGTACTGTATACTCAAATTGCACAGTCATTGGTTTCAAAGAAGAGGATTCTTTAAAGTTAAGCTCTCCCACATGTTGAAGAATACTTTAGAACTAGAGTAGTTGAATATCTGAAGCTAGCTAGAGATGAATCAACCAAGGGTTTTTGTTCATCAATTAACCAGAGATTTCTTTGTAAAATATCAACCACAAGAGAATGTAAAGCTCTATTTCTCATTACATTCACAAATGAATCTCAGTGTCTATTAACCGTCTTTGCTGTATTATAATATGAGGATATAAGAAGGTAGACAAATAACAGGAAACCTTTCAGTTCATCAAGCTTGTTTCATTTGCTAATAGCTAAGTCGTTCCAATATCTAATCTACATAATTTTTCAAAGTTGTTAAGGTTTCTACTTCAACTACATGACTTGGTAAATTCTTCCAGAGTTTGTAAATTCTTTGATTAAATGCAATCTGGTTTCAGCCTTAAATACATCCATCCATCCATCCATTTTCCAACCCGCTGAATCCGAACACAGGGTCACGGTGGTCTGCTGGAGCCAATCCCAGCCAACACAGGGCACAAGGCAGGAACCAATCCTGGGCTGGGTGCCAACCCACCGCAAGTAGTCTTAAATACATTTCTCCGTAATATAAACTCATGTCCTCTAGCACACAGTTCACTATATGGTCAACAGTTTTCTATTGGATCATTTTTATCAATGCTTTTGAGAATTCTGAACGGATTAGGCCTCAATGATTCCTTGTCTGCTTGACACTAAAGATGTTTTTACATAATATCACCTGTTTATGGAATTTTATTTGGCCATCATAACATAACATAACTTTGTCAGATCTGCTTAATTGATTTGATAGATAAATGGTGCCATAGCCTATTCTAGATGCATTAGGCACAAGGCAGGAAACAGCCTTCAACAAGACATGGACAATGAATTTCATTTGGTGAAGATCATACAAACATAGAAATATAAAGAAAATAGCAATAATCATTCTAAAAAAAACATTTATTAATTAAAAAGATGGTCCTTGCATGAAAATTACCATAGTGTTGATTGTTTAAACAGGCAGTGTGGTGTAGTGGTTAAGGCTTTAGACATCAAACCGTTAGATTGTGAGTTCAAATCCTGCTTCTGACACTGTTTGACCATGAGCAAATCACTTCACTTGCCTGTATTCAAATGTTGTAAGTTGACTTGGATGAAAGCATCAGTCTAATTAATAACAGTATGAATGGAGTACAAGATGACTCTGTGGTCAATATGCTATGTTTAATGCATCTCAGAACTTGAAGGCAAAGAAACCAAATTGAAGGAAAGTGAACAGAGAATGACAAGCCAAAACTTCAGTGCTTCATGTTTTTAGCACAGAAGAGTAATTTGAAATGGCATTTGTTGATTATAACACCAATGCACACTAATCTGTCTAATTACTTCTTGAAGAGAAGAGCTGATTGAGAAGGTCAAAGCATTTAAAATAAACAATCTCTTGATAAGGTGCTTCCTGATACACTGTGGACTTGTTTTAAAATTTCAGAAAGAATTATACCTTCTGAGGTTTCTTTGTCATATTAGACATATAGACCTTCTGTCAGAAAGAATGACAACTTCTGAGGTTTCTTTGTCATATTAGACATATAGACCTTCCATCTTGCTCTCTTAAAGTTTAATGATGTTTATTTTGCTTTATGGACTTTTATGTATAAGGATAATGGCAGAAGGCACTGCTTTGTTTGTGTCCATCTGACACCTTGTGTGGTAGTCTTTACTAAGGCAATAAAAGCTCATTCTTTGGTAGAGGTGACTAAACATCGGATGGTTCATTAATTAATACTTCTTTGCATTTATATAGCGCTTTTCTCACTACTCAAAGCGCTCAGCAATTGCAGGTTAAGGGCCTTGCTCAAGGGCCCAACAGAGCAGAGTCCCTTTTGGCATTTATGGCATTGGAGCAATTCATCATATTAAAGCACTTTTCTGTACTTGTCTTCAAATGTTTGCATTATTACACAGGTATTTATTCATTACCAGCCCTGATGCAGTTCAATAGAAAACATCTTTCTTAAATTAGGGTTAGGGGTAGGGTTAGGGTTAACAATTTTAATTCATCTATAATTATATAACAGTGTGTTTTTCCTGACTGATAACTATTAACAACAGTGCTCCAATACACAATATTTGCTTTTTAACAACAGGGTATCCAGTCTCTTTGTTTATATTTGTTTACCTTGACTTTATCTTTGTGACCTGTGGTTAAAATAACATCACGATTATGTTGCTTGGCATAGAAGAAGAGGAAGTTGGTGTAAGAGAGGGCATCTGGATTTAAAAACACCCCCAGAGTTAATGTCACAGAGAACAGTAGCTCAGAATCATAGAAAGCTGAATAGAAGAACTGACCCTGGAGCAGAGATGTAGCAAATGACCTGTACAGTATAAACTCAGATAATGGTCATCAAGTCTGTTTTTATATGTTTGCTTGCTATATTATAGGCAAGACACAAAGTACCCAAATTCAGCCCAGAGTATTTTTAGATTTTCTTTAGTATAACAGTTTCTATTTTGGACTCTTATGCTCAGAGTTAAGGTTCAGTCTAAGTTATTCAGCCCTGAGAAGTGTTTCTCCAAAAACTAATAGTACATTAATGAAAGATGTCAGCAATTTCAAATTAAGTTTCAGATATTTCAACTAGACTTCAACATATTCTGACTAATGAATATCATTTCTTAATGAGACAGAATATATTATAAAAACAGTGCTTATTACCTTTGATTTCTGAGTTCTCCCTGCCAGACCACATCTTTTCAAAGTAATCTCCTAAAATAAAATAAAGAATATGCAAAGTGAAAAATTACACAGTAGTAAACAAGGACTGGTCCCTGCTTTGCACCCAGTGCTGCTGGGATAGACCCAGACCACTTAACAGTATGAAATGGGTTAACCAGAGAAAACATTGAAATATACGTGGAGAATTACAGAACACAAATAAACTTCATGGACAAGTTATTCAACCACTTGTAATTCATTTAAAAAATATGCAGAGGAAATAAAACTTTTCGGGATGGACATTACCTTGAAGCTCCCTGCTTATAAGGAACAGTACTGTCTCAGGATCTCTAAGCACTATTTATGTCACATAACATTTGTATTTTAACAAACTGATCTATTTGTCCTTTACTCTTGTTATTTTTGAATCATGGACAGATTTATTTGAAAATTCATTCCCAGAGACATTTTAGAAAGTCATCTATCTATCTATCTATCTATCTATCTATCTATCTATCTATCTATCTATCTATCTATCTATCTATCTATCTATCTATCTGTCTGTCTGTCTGTCTGTCTGTCTGTCTGTCTGTCTGTCTGTCTGTCTGTCTGTCTGTCTGTCTGTCTAGAAAGTTTTAAAAGGTTCTGGAAGATTTATCTGTTTATCTGAGTCATCATCTGTTAGCAGGATTACTTGTGATTGCTCAGCATCCACATTGCTATTTTTGCACAATGGTATTTTTGAATCCTGGATATGTGAACTGTTTGCCATCGAATTGCATTTTAAATCTTACATTAGCTTGTACTTTTGCTGACGAGAGTTACAATTGCATTGGTGCAATAGAGGAACTTTGAGTTGTACAGGTTACCTTCAAAAATAGTTAATAGCACTCTACCTCACTAGTCACGATGCCTAGATACCTCTGTATGATTTCTGAGTGCTAGTTTGCTACTGCTGAGTACATCTATAAATCCATCATCAAACCATTTATCTAAATTGCAGTTTTGAGGGTCTCACCAATCCTGAATGGGGTGCCAATCTAAAGCGCACACCCACACTCACTGGAAACTAGATTCCCTAGAGAAAAGTCATAAAGTCATGAGGGGCAATGTCCAGACCCACATAAAATATGATGGAACTTCCCTTGGATTCTTGAGGAATTAAGTGAAACCAGTGTGCCACTAAACCTAGTGTTATAAAGGGCTCCATAGTGCTGGTTATTAAGGCTGCTGTCGTACAGGATCAATAAACTATGGTGGAATTTCTATGGATTTTTTCTTAAGGTACTCAAGTTTTCCTCACACATTTCAAACATGTCTTGCAATAATAAAGTGGCAACTTTAAATTGACCTAGTGCAACTGGGTGTAGGTAGGTGCATAACTGAAAACTGCTGTGGACCTTAAAGATGCCAGGAAGGGCTCAGGATCCTGCAACCATAAAACTGGATTAAACTAGTTTAATCAATAGAAGGGTGGATGGTATAGCTTAAATGTTACATCTAAATAGCTAGATTTTCTTTGATTGTGAATGTGTACATAAAGTGATCATAATGTTAGATAACACAAAATGGTCTGAACAATGCATAATTAACTAAAATAAAATAATAGCTGAAATTCAATTTGAGTACATTATTTCATGCACTGAAAATTTTTAATGTCAAACATTAACTCTCACTTAACTGTGATACATACAATTTGTCTGGGGAAACTGGGTTTTCCTTACTAAAATGAGCAATTGTTATTATGACATGTTAGTCACCGGATTGAGTGATCATCTTCTTCTTTTCTGAAATCCCGCAAGTGCTGGCATTTGTCATGCTAAATACCTTGTTTTCTGAGCAATCTAATTTTACAACAGTTGGCAATACCATTTTTGTGCATTGCTAAATAAATAAAAATTACCTTTTTATAATGGTATTGGTTCATTTATTTTTCTTTGATCTTAGAAAACTAACTTAATATGTATGACTGTCTTTGTTATTAATAATACTTCTTTGTATTTTAAATATAATTACCCTTGAATAGTATTTCAGCAAAATCAGTAGTAGTTACATGAATATTTGTGATAAAATTAAAAATGAAACAATGTTTTCTTCTCGTCAAGTTACCTGATATGTTATTTATAATAAATAGATCTCAAAAATAAAACAAATCTTTTATTTGACAAACTAATATTTTTGCCTGCTGAATGACCTGTTTGTTTCAGGCACATTTTCCTATTAATCAACAACTAGTACCTAAAAATGAACTGATTACGTAACATTTTATTTTTTGCCCTTAATGGTTTAGTGTTCCCAATGTATATTTCAAATGTGAATTTTACATTCTTTTGTAAAGCACATTATTTTTTTCTGTGTTTTTTTAAGCTGATGACTGTCAATTGACTCAGAATAAATGATTATAGGAGTGTGTGCTGAGTGTCCTCTTCAATGGCCTAGAGCAAGCCAAATCTGGTTCTTGCCTTGTATCTAATAACACTGGGATATGTTTCAGTTTCATTCCACCTTGAAATGAAAAACTAGGTTAAAAATGGATGAAATGAAAATAAAACTAGAGTCATGTGCATATATTGGATTGATTTATTATAAAAGAACAAATTCAACATTCTCAATTTGCCATCATCAGAAATATGATAAAAGGCTTGAAATTACTTTAACCTTCATTTACTTTTTTATGTTATAGCATCTGTACTTTGTGAAAGAGTCCCAGAGTAAAATATTCTGTGCTTTGTGTTTATATTTGTGTTTGTTTTAACTTGAAAGAAAACAAATGACAAGTAAAGGCACTTACAGATAACTATTTCAAAACATTAGTCCAGAATGCAAATGTCTGTAATTTCCAATTCAAATATACTCTAAAAAAATCCTTTGTTTAATGACTTCCAATAAAATCTGATATTAAAGCCTAGACTGACAGTCACTTCAGCCTATGAAAACGGAATGTTTGTGCTGCCCAATCATTTTTCTGTACCCATGTTTTGCCATCTGTTCTTTATGATTGCCTCTCCTTTGCATGCTTTTTGTCCTTTATTTTGGGCCATGTTTTCGAAATATACAAACCAAACTTAAAATGATATTCTGTAACCTGATGCTATTTTCCAGCAAACAGAGCTTTCTATTCTGTGTTTTCGGTTGTGTTTACTTTGATCTGGTTCAGGGTATAATTACTCAATTTTTCAAATTCATTTCTAAGTAAAAGACACATTCTTCAGCTAGGCCATCAAAATATGTCTATTTGTAACAGAATCCCATAGTTTAACCTTAGGAAATGATGGTTTTGATTATAAGGGAACCATTTAGTTCCCACTACTTTATTAAAAAAGACATTAACACATAATTCAAACCAGGTTTAGCTATTGTAAGACTATGATGCTTCTAGTATGCAGCTCAAAAGCTTTCAGTGCATATGTTTAGAATACTTGGGCAACAGACACAGAACAAAACAGTTTTGAGTCAGTATAGTTTGTGATTATCATATAATAAGATTGCTTTTCACAGAAAATACTCAATAATTACATTGGCAATGCATTACGGTGGAGAGATTGTGAAAAGTCTATAGATAACAGTAAATAAGGAGTTTTCATCATGCATAAATAAATACAACAGTGTAGCTAAAGATAATGGCAACACTCAGGTGCCTCTTTGCAATGACAAAGACCAATTCTGACCTGAAAGACGTCTTTCTAAAAAATATACATAATCATACAGCCATTTACAAAATGGATCCTGACAGGCAGTTGAAGTGCCAAGAACATAAGCCAGAAAACCACTCAACAGATTTGTTAAACACATGGCTTTGTGGACAAGGCACTTGAGGAATACCGATCATGCTAAATGCTAGTGTTAGATGTAAAAAATTATGCACATGACATAACAGAGAAACCTGTCCAGCAATATCTGTTAGTCACATTCAGTGAATCACAATGTTGAACAAAATCCATATACTTGTACAACACTGTTAATAAGAAAATGCAAGTGATTCAGCACTGAATAAGAGGCTGAATATTACTTGATTTTGTTTATTGGAAAAAAGAATCATAAAGTGGAATTTACAACATGACTTTTGTTGTCCATTTTAAAGTGAATTATAGAGTTTCTTGTTTGGAAGTGAATTACTCAACTTCCAAGTCTAATGAAATTCTACTGGTTCATTGTCAGGTTATTAGTTGTCTCAGCTGATATTATATGTGGTTTAAAAATCTGTTGTTTTTGTCCTTCACTGTGAGTTGAAGTGCATACTGCATACACGAGTTGCAAACACGTTGAAGCATTTTGTTCAATAATTTATATAAAAGCCAGTGTAAACAAAGACCATATGTGTTAAGAAGCATGGGAAGTTTGCTACGGGTGGCACAGTGGTCAGTGGTTCTAGTTACACCACTACAGGAGACTTGTTTCAAGTTTTGGGCTGAGATCATTACTGTGTAGATTTGCCCGTATTTTCCTTTTCTATGTGGACTTCATACTGAGTTCTCTGTTTTCAGTCTCAAACACACATGTTGTACATTAATTTGCAAGTCTAAACTGTAGGTGCCTGATTAATTGGGCCTTGTGATAGGTTGTTGCCATGTCAAAGACTAGATTCTGCCCTGTTTCTGATGATGCTATGCTAATCTTAAAAACTAGATAATGCAAATGCAGTAAACTGATGAATGAAAGTAAATTCTTCATCCATCATCCATGGATTTACTGAACCATTTTAATTCTTCTTTAGCTGAAATCTTATCCCAAGTCTTGTTCTGTTACACCCATCACCTGCATGTCCTCTCTCACCACATCCATAATCCTTCTCTTGGGCCTTCCTCTTTTCCTCTTGTCTGGCAGCTTTATCCTAAACATCGGTCTCCCAATATACCCAGTGTCTCTCCCCTCCACATGTCCAAACCAAATCAATCTTGAGTCTCTGACTTTGTCTCCCTACTGTCCAATCTGAGCTGACCCTCTAGCGTACTCATTTCTAATCTTGTCCATCCTTGTCACACCAAATGCAAATCTTAACATTTTTAACTCTGCCACTTCCAGCTCTGTCTCCTGCTTTCTGGTCAGTGCCACCTTCTCCAACCCATATAACATAGCTGGTCTCACTATTGTTCTGTAGAACTTCTCTTTCACTCTTGCTGATAACCGTCTATAACAAATTACTCCTGACACTCTTCTCCACCCATTCCACCCTGCCTGCACTTTCTTTTTCACCTCTCTTCCACAATCCCCATTACTCTGTACTGTTGATCCCAAGTATTTAAACTCGTTCACCTTTGCCAACTCTACTCCCTGTATCCTCACCATTCCACTGACCTTTCTATCATTCACAAACATGTATTCTGTCTTGTTCCTACTGACCTTCATTCCACTAGGAAAAACACAAAGTAATAAAGTAAAACAGAAATAGATAAATAAAATCCAGTCTTGCTCTGCTGGTTTCTTCCTTGTCTGTCTTGTTTATATTTTCCAAAAGCCCAACCAACTCTAAGATCAGTAGAGCACAGGATTTAAAACTAATCTGGGGTTAGTTCTGAACTAAGTACCTTATATAGCACCCAAATATTTTAAACACTCTACTTAATTATTTAATGCAAAATAATCATGAAACAAATTTGTTTATTTTAACAATGTGCCTGGTATTAGAACATGTTACCATCCATTAAAAATTGTTTCTGACTATTTGTTTAATTTCTGTGTGAATACCTATATTTCCTGAGTGAAGGGCACTGGCCAAATGAGAGTGTATGTAAGTCCTTGATCTTTTGGCAAGCAAGTAACCTGAGGCTACCATTTAACACTAGAATTACCAGAGCCAACGAAAAAACTTGTAAATCCGGCCCACCTTCCATCCCTTTGCACCTCTCCATCAGCCTCTTTTGTCTTCTAAATGTGTCAATAAGCCCAAGCAGCAAGCAGCCTGCTATACCATTCCCCCCGACCGCCTCCGAATGGGAAAGAAGTTCTCCCAGTTCCTGTCTTGATTGATTATCTGAGAGTGAGCTATTCAGAATTGTCAGGGGAAATAATTCACAGCCTTCACACATTATACAGTTCATGTCTACATTTTGTTATTTATTACTAAAATATGAAAAACATTTCTGTTTTAACGATGTGTTTACATAGATGGTGGTAGACACAAAACACTCATTTTGAGATTTTGAAGAAATCATTTTATGACCTGAACAGTACCAATCAGAAAACATCATCGCACTAATGCAATATTATTTAAAAACAAACAACATCAGATTGGGTGTGAATTTATACTGGTGCTGTTAGTTAGAGTCAGATCAGAAGGTTTTGGGGGCATGGGAGATGCCATACATTTACAGCCGATCTGACGCTGTTCGTTTTCAAATAATATTGCATTAGTGCGACAATGTTTTCTGATTGGTACTATTCAAGCCATAAAATGATTTCTTCAAAATGTCACATATATTTGTCTCTTTCTTTTTTTTTCCGGTGCTGCGCTGATATCGTGCACCAGAAGGCGTGAGCTTATTCAGTGCAGCAGGAGCACAAAGGTGGCCAGTTACTTGTGCTATAACAAGCTTGACATGGCAGCGATCAACGCACATGTACTGTGCAAGGCATGCATGGGGGCCACTGAGAAAAGAAGAGTGTTCATGGCTCACCTTGTAGAGGAGCTTCTTCATCACTTTTTACAAGAAAAGACAATGGATAAAGCAAAAGAGGATGCAATATCGACAAGTTTCTGTTTCAAGACTGCCACTCCCCCCAGCCCCTTCAGTGCACTATTAACCACAGCACAGAAAGAAGAGTGTACATTGCAATGGGTACACATGTCGTAAATGTAGAAAGTACGGCCCTTGGTTGTGTGTGAACTGTAAACATTTTAATCTGATGATTGCATATAGCACGGAACTGACCTCTCTGTACTATTCTTTCCTCTGCATGTCCTAGAGTACAAAAGAAACAGTACTGTGCACCCAGAAGTGGACACTGGCAAGATCGAAAAAAAAAAAAGAACGAGGTCACTGATTACAAGCACAAGAAGGCGTGCGAATGAATATGAATAATATGAATAATGTTGCATCAGTGCCACAATATTTTCTGAAATGTGCTATACAGGTCATAAAATGAGTGATTCCAAATATCATATAAACATATGTCTCTGTTTTGTCAGTGCGGCTTTGACATTGTGGACTATAAGGTGCATACTAATTCAGCGTGAGCAGGAGCACTCAATAAAACTGAATAAAAAAAAATCAAGTGACGGTGAGTTACGAAGAAGGCAGATTCACCAGCGTTTGTGTGTCAACTTTAATCCCTCCAGATCAGAGAATTTCCAGTTCCATTGTCTGAAAACACCACTCAAATCTACAGTTATTCCCAGTTTCAGATAAAAAGTAACCATGTCAGATCTGGGGCGGGGGGGTGGGGGGGGGGGGTTGTTGTATCATGATCATGACTGAGAGAATAAAAGTGAAAAAAAAAACCCTAACTTTTCAAAGTCCTATAAATTTACACCGGCTTTTACAGACACAATGTTCTTATTGTATATAATTAACAATAAGAGCAGCTCACTACTCAAAATGGTGAATTTGCCGGGGAGCTGGTTTCAAACTCACGACCCCCGGATTATAAGTCACCGGAGCTTACCACTACACCACAGAAGCTGGCCTACTGTACTTGCACCTTTTGTGAAAGTGTTTATTTGATATTTGGCTATCAGCCTTCATACATTATGCAGTTCATGTCTACATTTTGTTTTTTATTACTAAAACATGAAAAACGTTTCTGTTTTAACAATGTGTTTACATTGATTGTTGTAGACACAAAACACATCAAATTTTTTCCCCTTACAATTCTGGGTAGCTCACTCCCAGATAATCAATCAAAGCAGGAACTGGGAGAACTTCTTGCCCATTCTGAGGCAGTGGGTGGGATGGTATAGCAGGCTGCTTGGGCTTATCGACACATTTAAAAGACAAAAGAGGCTGATGGACAGGTGCAAAGGGATTGAAGGTGGGCCGGATTTACGAGTTTTTTCATTGGCTCTAGTAATTCTAGTGTTAATTGGTTGCTTTCAGATTTTTCTGGGGACACAGCTCTCTGCGCCTGAGACACTCCCACATTTATTGGCAGCAAATTAGTATTCTTTTATGTGTTTTTAATCTAATGTGATTGGACAATCGTCAACGCACAATTTCAAGTTGATGTCAATGGTTCATAGTTCACACCCACCATTAATGTGACTACAGATGAGTGAGCACCACTTTAGGGAGATGGCAACTTCAAGTGGAACTTCAGAAACCAAAGAAAATTCAGTTATTTCTTTAATGAAACAACCCTTCATAAACTGTTCACATGAAGAAAACAAAAAGATAAAGGAGCTTGGACCAGGCTGATCTGACTTAAGAAATTTGCAGCAGGCAAGTGATCAAGGATGATCTTATACACATTCTTTTTCCTGCACAAACTTCACAGGTGGTTGAGATGTGTCTAAGGAGGATAAGTTTATCTGGAGAGAGGTTGAGAACATGCGCTGATATCCAGATTAGCTGGCATAAAAGAAGCTTCGCAATTGCCATGGTAAAGTACTTGGGATGTGACTCCTAGGTTCTAGTGATCATTTTCCCTGGGTGTGCGGTCACTAGCGAGCCTCACAGTATTGGTGGATAATGGACATACGAATTGCCACTGAAGAAGAAAGTGGAAGGCAAAAGATGCCTCCAAAGTGCTCACTAAGTTCTGTGTCTGTGAACACTGATCTCGGAGCTCCTTTTTTAACAGGCTTCTTCTGGTTGTCCCACCCCTTTGGGCAGTTGAGCAAGTGTATGAGATATACTGTATGTGTTTGTGGTTAGTAAAATATTGGTGCATCTTGGGATAATTTTGGTTACAAAACATGTGCTACTATAGAAAAAAGGTTGGGAAACACGGATCTAGACAATAATATGAGGCTAATTTTTTGGTAGGCTTAGTGAAAGGACTCAATTTAATCAGAAAGTATTTGAGAAATTTTCAAGCCTGAAGGAAAGGAGGGCAAAATTTATGTTCAAGGAAATATAAGTATTCTGATTATAAAAGATTTAGGTGTGGGTGCAATACAAGACAGGTTGAGGGGAGAGTTATGCTTTTAAGATGATGGGGTCAATGGGTCTTACAATGTGAATTTGTGCCACAGCGGGCTGCATAGGACTAAGCAGAGTGGCAGCAAGTGTAGAATAAAATAAAGCCACAAATGATTCTGTGGGTGTGGTAAATGATAAACTTGGATGCAAAACTGTGATGACGTGGTATATGACAGACAGAAGTGCATGTTATTGGAAGATTACGGAGGTGGGTGTGTAGACATTATGGTGAGGGTTTTAGCAGAATGGGAAACCTGGCAGAGGATTGGGCAATTTAGAGAAAGGTGTAGTAAAAATTTTGGGTAGAAGGTGCACCTGTTCCTTTCCACATCTATAGGGCAAGTTATGTGAAGAATAAGGGGACTGTGGATGTCACGGACCTCAGATTGGGCAGCATGGTGGAAAGGGCATAATGCATTTTAGTCTGGATTTGTCCTATGGGTCTGGTATTGAACAGGCCAAGATATGTATTGACTATGATAAGGACCACAAGAGCATGAAGAATGACTAGATAGACAGATAGATATGAAAGGCACTGTATAATAATAGATGTGAAAGTCACTATATAATAGATACAATTAGGTCCATAAATATTTGGACAGAGACAACTTTTTTCTAATTTTGGTTCTGTACATTACCACAATGAATTTTAAATGAAACAACTCAGATGCAGTTGAAGTGCAGACTTTCAGCTTTAATTCAGTGGGGTGAACAAAACGATTACATAAAAATGTGAGGCAACTAAAGCATGTTTTAACACAATCCCTTCATTTCAGGGGCTCAAAAGTAATTGGACAATTGACTCAAAGGCTATTTAATGGGCAGGTGTGGGCAGGTCCGTCGTTATGTCATTATCAATTATGCAGATACAAGGCCTGGAGTTGATTTGAGGTGTGGTGCTTGCATGTGGAAGATTTTGCTGTGAACAGACAACATGTGGTCAAAGGAGCTCTCCATGCAGGTGAAAGAAGCCATCCTTAAGCTGCGAAAGCAGAAAAAACCCATCCGAGAAATTGCTACAATATTACGAGTGGCAAAATCTACAGTTTGGCACATCCTGAGAAAGAAAGCAAGCACTGGTGAACTCAGCAACGCAAAAAGACCTGGACGTCCACGGAAGACAACAGTGGTGGATGATCGCAGAATCATTTTCATGGTGAAGAGAAACCCCTTCACAACAGCCAACCAAGTGAACAACACTCTCCAGGGGGTAGGAGTATCGATATCCAAGTCTACCATAAAGAGAAGACTGCATGAAAGTAAAAACAGAGGGTGCATTGCAAGGTGCAAGCCACTCATAAGCCTCAAGAATAGAAAGGCTAGATTGGACTTTGCTAAAGAACATCTAAAAAAGCCAGCACAGTTCTGGAAAAACATTCTTTGGACAGATGAAACCAAGATCAACCTCTACCAGAATGATGGCAAGAAAAAAGTATGGAGAAGGCATGGAACAGCTCATTATCCAAAGCATACCACATCATCTGTAAAACACGGTGGAGGCAGTGTGATGGCATGGGCGTGCATGGCTGTCAGTGGCACTGGGACACTAGTGTTTATTGATGATGTGACACAGGACAGAAGCAGCCGAATGAATTCTGAGGTGTTCAGAGACATACTGTCTGCTCAAATCCAGCTAAATGCAGTCAAATTGATTGGGCGGTGTTTCATGATACAGATGGACAATGACCCAAAACATACAGCCAAAGCAATCCAGGAGTTTATTAAAGCAAAGAAGTGGAAAATTCTTGAATGGCCAAGTCAGTCACCTGATCTTAACCCAATTGAGCATGCATTTCACTTGTTGAAGACTAAACTTCGGACAGAAAGGCCCACAAACAAACAGCAACTGAAAGCCGCTGCAGTAAAGGCCTGGCAGAGCATTAAAAAGGAGGAAACCCAGCATCTGGTGATGTCCATGAGTTCTAGACTTCAGGCTGTCATTGCCAGCAAAGGGTTTTCAACCAAGTATTAGAAATGAACATTTTATTTCCAGTTATTTAATTTGTCCAATTACTTTTGAGCCCCTGAAATGAAGGGATTGTGTTAAAAAAATGATTTAGTTGCCTCACATTTTTATGCAATCGTTTTGTTCACCCCACTGAATTAAAGCTGAAAGTCTGCACTTCAACTGCATCTGAGTTGTTTCATTTAAAATTCATTGTGGTAATGTACAGAACCAAAATGAGGAAAAAGTTGTCTCTGTCCAAATATTTATGGACCTAACTGTAGATAGATAGATAGATAGATAGATAGATAGATAGATAGATAGATAGATAGATAGATAGATAGATAGATAGATAGATAGATAGATAGATAGATAGATAGATAGATGTGAAAGACACTATATAATACATAAGTGCTGCTTCAGTTTGTCCCCTCAAAACCCGCACTACCATCCAAATTTTTTTCACCAGTTGCCACTGCTACACACCCTTTTGAGGTTTTATCTTTTGTTGATGTAATTGCAGAAATCAGGACAAATTCTGTCAGATGTGTTTCTTTATTAATATAATCTTGTAATCAACAACATTTAATTGAAAAAATAGGTTAATTCTATGAAAAATAAGCAATTATAAAAACATTGCTTTATGTAGGATGTATATACTTTTGAAATACACAAAAAGTAAAAATTTACAAACACAGGTTTTCAATTATTGAGCTTGTATCAAATCCTGGAACAGAAAATGAAGAGAAAGCATGCAAGGTTGGACTCTTTGTGTCTTCTTCATTTCTTTGGATTTGTTTACTCCTGCTATTCCATTTCTATATGTCTATGTTTCTTTATTGTCTCTCCCTTTCTTGTCTTGCACTTCTTGCATTGGCTGCCTTGTTTCAAACATAAAATACAAATGTCTTTACATATCAATGTCAAAACTAGTGGCTTGAAAGTTGGAATCAAAAAATGAGAGGTGCACCTTTAAATTCAGCATGAGAAAATCATTTAACTTGTCTGTGTTCCATTTGTAATAAATATGTTGATGACAGCAAAAGTACAATGCCCATAGAAATTACTTTGGGATGGTCTGGGCAATTTTAATTGAATATAGATAGCATGGAGGTGACCTATACTTTGCAGAAGTAAACCATCTCTTTTTTCCTCATTTCTTTTTAGCTGTAACAAATAAGTATAACTTATAGCACAGAAAGACAAAAGTAAATGTCTCATCTCACCTTTAATCTTCTTGTACTTTTTGTACCACCTGCCAAACTCTTGGCACTTAGTAGAGGAAACATTGGCATAGTACGTACTGTTAACAATGGAAGAAATCATACTCTGAGGAGACAACAACAGATATACAATTTTTAAGTAATACTGTACTTACTTAAGGTCACTGCATTAAAATCTGAAGACATTAGTGTCTTATAATTCAATCAAATATCAAGAGATACACTATCAACATCATATTACCACAAATTACTAAATTATTATTTTTTAAATACCATGAATGCACAAATAATATTACAAAACGTTAGTTAGTTCGTACAAATAGTTTTGCATGTGTACTTATTTTTGTTTTTTTATACTTTGATAGCTTTTTAACAGATACTGTGCCTTCATGTATTTTCATATTATTTCTGAACCACCCTGTTCTAGTTTCAAAAGTAAAATAGTTTGCTTGGCCTCAGAGAACAGAATGTTAAAATTAAGAAAAATAATATCTCTACTTCATTGTCACTATGGAATTTAATTCATCTATATCATAATGTGCACTAGTTGCGATAACCCAAGAAGTCCTAAGAAAATTGAAAACACATTGTTTTGTTTAAAGAGTGTTTCTAGAATCATAAACTGAAATCAATGTGGAATGTAAGGACTGCAGACTGGCACTGTTTATGTTTTAGTTGGCGCTCAGTAAATACTCTATCCGTTATTACCATTATAAAAAGCAGGTGGCATTGCTATCATTTTTTCAGTTTAAGTTAACTCGTCACCTTGAATTAAAACAACTGTTCTTACCCATCTCTCTCTATCAAATACAAAGACACTTTGAATTTGTAATGCTAGATATAATGTAAGGAGCATAAGGCGTTTCTGTTCAGGAATCATGAAACATGTATTATGTACAGCTAGTGGACTGACTGAAGCAATGATTACTGAAGATCACTTTGTCTTTGTTAAAATCAAGTTGTTATAATTTTATTTACAAAATGTTACAAATATGGCATAACCAGAAAAACTTGAACAACAAAAGTGGAATATTTAAGTAATATTTTACAGAAAGAAAGAAAGTCATGTAAATTAATTAAACTGCAGAACATACTTGTAAAATATAACATGTGGTCTTGATATAGAGTTTTCATAATGATATTGACCGAATTAGAAAAACTTAAACCCTTTTAGAGCAGTTCATAATTTAAGTATAAGTGTTCAGTTATATTTGTTTCCTTGTAACTGTGATTTCTGTTCCAGACCAATCACTAGGAAAGGAATAGTAGTAGTAGAAAATAAAGCAGTGTTACACAGATTCTTTCAAATATTGAATATGGAAGGGGCTGGAAGAAATTCTGTGTTAATATCATTTAACTAAAAATTTCTCATGAAAGAACTGAAGATGAAACATCAACAGAGAAAGAGATGCAGGTGAGGTTATTGAAAACATTTTCCTATAATCATTAAGAATTAATTTTGAAATAAAGGAGCAAGACTGCACACAAACAAATCATTAGAATTAATTGGTTTAATTAGAGGCTGGTTGAAATCATGCAGTCCTTCATGTAAAATGCGTCTGTTATTTTGGAGGATACTATTCTAAGTATTCTTTCCTTGCATGTTTCATATGTACTGTACTGTAACCATAAGAAGGTAGAAAATAAAAGATGTTTACTAATATTCAATGTTTTAACAAAAATCTTTTAAAGAAATCTATATTAAGCAAATTTTATACCTTTAATATAAGGAATTTACTTATTAAAAATGCTTCAGAAATATAAAACAAGTACTGTATGAGAACAATGGGATTTATGATTTTCATTTGTACAACCTAAAAATACACACAAAGAGAAATACAAAGAAATATAAAACATACCTCTTTACAAAGCATCGTGGGACTGTTAAAACCGTCTGCCCCTCTGACAGTTACCTCCAAAGTACTTTTGGTTTTGCAGAAAGCTATTTCTTGGAACTAACTATACTAATTCTTTTAAACTCAGTTTTGCTCTCCATTACTTGTTAAGTTTATATTTTCTAATTGCTTTAATTTATTATTTGCAGGATGAATGATTTTTTTGTAATTTTGGATAACAGTAATTACTAATTAGGGGATAACAATCTAAAATAGAAACAACACAATCAAAAGAGGGTAGTATTTAACAGTCAATATGTATGTAAAATGCAAGTAATATTTTCTAAGAATCTGGCCTAAAATCAATAAGCGTCTATCAAAGTAGAATAACCATACTGTGGTCAAACCACTGATGGTCTGTGTTTATTCTGCTCACTTGATTTAAATATAGTGGAACAATGCTATATTTAAATCAAATAAATATGGTTGTTAAAAATGATGAGAGTACACGGAATTTACATTAGTTACTGAGTGTATAAAGTAAAGCCTGACATGGCAGTTAAAAATGTGAGGTTGTTTATGCTGTTCACCACAATTATAAGACCTAAAAAGAACACTTTAATATGTAGGGGATGATTTGGTAGGAGATTCAGGTTAACGTAGACTGAGAGTCTGAAGAGTCTGTTTCACTTTGGACATGGGGAAATTAGGAAAAATAAAAAATTCAATTAGGAACTTAATCCTCTTGGATAATAATAATACTTCAGGATTTACAAAATGTTTTAATGTGAACAACATGTAAGCTTTTAAATTGATTACCTTTATAGTAAAATATATTATATATTAAACCTTTCGAAAGTATCATAAAAAATGCAGTTTGCCACTAACAATGGTTAGATGTTTTAGAACGTGCACCTTAGAATTTTAAACTGAATAAAATAATTTTTGGTCACTCAATCATTAGTGATAAACTAATTAGAGAATTAAAAATTATAAGGTTATCAATTAGAGAATTCAAAATTATAAGGTTAGCAACAGTATTCAGATAGAAATAATCTTGAAAGGTTATGTTGTAGTATTGCAGGATGCTTACAAAGATGCATTCAGAAACATAGATAACAGTAAAAATGGATGAATCCAATTGACGTAATTAAAGTTGTTGGTTTATAGTGATGTAGAACAAGCTAAAAGGTGAAGCTGTAAACATTAAATAGCACAGAGATATTTAAAAATTGAAGAAATATGTAGAAAGATCTGTGAAAGTCATTAATATGCCACTTGCTCAGAGAGGATTTTTAGGTTAAAAGTAAGATTGCATTTTATTTCATGGTAACCAGCTTCAGGATTGAGTCTAAATGCAGTGAACACTAAGTAAAGTGTAAATGAGCATGTCTCATGGTAAAAATAGGTTTAAAGCTTTGGATTGCCGATACATTGTGTGCAGCAGAATGTCCAGTCAAACAGGAGAAAAGATTAACACAATTTTAGAAAGAAGACTGATGAAGAAGTGAAATGACAAGTTGGAACCATTAGTTTTTGACAATCTAAAAAGTTCCTCATTGACATCTACTGTAGCATATTTTGTTCTTGTTAGGACTCTTGGTATGATTGCTCATGCAACATTAAAGCCTGTCAGCTGGTACAGTGAGTTTATCTTGATGATCAATGTGGCTGCAATAGCTACTGGCTGTTACTAACTCGATCGCTTTCTAGCCTATAGCATGCTAGAGCATTGGAGGAGCCCAGGAAGGCTAGAAAAAGGATTTCTTCAAGCCAAAATATGTATCAAGTCAAGTTTGAATTTTAATATCATTTGGCCTTAAAAACTTCAGGAAATTATTTGTAAATATAAATATGCAATATCTATGCTTTTATATATGGCATACATATTTATATATAAATTCACTATTCTTTGCTGTTTACTTTATTTTGTGTCATATTAACATTTTTTATTAGTAATGCTTGTACTTTTACTACTAGTTATGCAAACTCTAATGCTGCTAGACTACACTCTGGCTCTTTACAGTCCTGCTTCGTTTGAGGTAGGTAATGTGGAGAAGTGGCTTGGCCATTAGCCAACATCACTCTGTGCCCCCAGCATACTGTGTTTCCCTATGCAAGTCACTTAAACTATCTGTGCTTCTAATATAAATATGCCATTCTCTAAATATAAAATATGTTTTAAACAGTCAGAATTAATACTGATTATGTAAGTCGCCTTGTGTAAAGGCATCTTCCAAATGGTTTTAGTAATAAAAATGGTTTAAAAATTGAGGAATTGATTAACTAAATTGAAAAGTTAAGTAAGGTTTATGGCAAGCATTCGCTCTTCATGCAAAATCCAAAAGGGAATCTAGAGATAAATGGATAAAGTGTTGATATGAAAAACTGCAAAAGTGATGCAGGGAACTACAGAAGCACAATCTCTATAAGAAGTACAAGAATTTTTACCCTATGTTATTGCGAATGAAAATCTTTGCTGAATTTTAAATTATCACTTTCATTTAACAGTATAATTGAAAGTCTTCAGTAATTTTTCATTGTAATTGACAAAGACAAATCAGGGCTTTGAACTAAATATTTTTTTAAGCAATACCCTCATCATCACTGAGGAGAAATTTATTAATCTGTTCATAAAGCAACTTGAGTGTTTAAATCATTTAAAGACAACTGAACTTACTAGTTAGAATGATAATTTTTAAGAAGAATATACTGCTGTTATGGGGTCCAACCTCGCAGTGTCTCAAATAAACCTTTTTAAAAATATATGACCTTTGTTGTTTGTAGTTCAAAGGAAAGGTGAAAGATCACATGTCAGGCATGGTTTATATGCCAATGCCTCAGTGTTTTTCACTTTTAATGTATCTATTCCTGTTAACACTTAAAACATTAAATAAAAACTTGATCACAGAAAAATGAATGCCTCATATCTCTATGCACAACAAATGCTATATATGACTAGTAACGTGTTAATAAAACAAATTTTGGTTTATACAGCCAGCATTTTTGCCACAATTCAAATCCATCTCTCAGACAAAAACCTTTGTCCAGTCTTCTGCAACCAAGAAATCAAGCCAAAGAAGAATTCCTTCCACTTACACTGATGACTGTCTAGGGTTCTGACTATAAGCACTCATCTTGTAACACTTTATTGACACCCCATTGCACTAGATTAATACAAAAATATCATAAAAATGTATTTTCTAACTAACATGTTTATAATCATTTTCTTTGTCAGGACAATTCTGCCTTTTGTCATTATTCTCTGTTTTCTTTCTAATGGATTTAGCATTCTGCTACAAAAATCAATTCTAACCTGTGACAGTGGGCATTCCTTTGCCAGTGTGCTCTGGTTCATTTCCTTCAATAGCTCTTTGAGTGCATTGCGAACTGTAGCATGATTCCATTGTTCTGCAGGAAGATCTTCCAGTTTGGCACAGCTGTAAAACAGAAGTATACAATATACCTTCTTCTGATGATCACTTGTTGAGAAGATTTGAGAGTTTTCTTGCATTTTTGCATGGTAGCATGGATAGCATCGATGGAAGCACACAAGAGAAAACTAGCAAGTACCATTAGTCACAAAGAGTCATGTTCTTAGAACACACTTTATGTTTTACAAGTTGGTAGTGTAACATTAAAAATAAAATTCAGATTGAATCCATTCATCTGTACATCCATTTTCTTTTCTTTTATTATGATAGCCTTGCAGTGATAGATAGATAGATAGATAGATAGATAGATAGATAGATAGATAGATAGATAGATAGATAGATAGATAGATAGATAGATAGATAGATAGATAGATAGATAGATAGATAGATAGATAGATAGATAGATAGATAGATAGATAGATAGATAGATAGATACTTTATTAATCCCAAGGGGAAATTCACTAACAGTGCCTACATTCTATACTGTCAACATAGAACACGATGCAGAACCCAGCACTGAAAGGGATACCAGTTCTTCACATACATACTTTTTCACCCACATTATACGAAAATTCTGATTTATTATTGCTTTCCTAAGGAATATGTAAATAATCTATAGCATCTAATGAAAGCCAATATAGACTTGGTTAGAGCATGCAAACTCCATAACAGTTGTGCTAATATACCATTCCTTTCCATGGAAAAGGCAATCAGCTTAGCAAATCTTACCTTTGCAGCTGAATCTTTAGTGTAACAACATGATACACATCTTGCAACATGTCTGCTACAGTAGCCTCTGCTGCATCAGTCAAGTAATGAATTGGCAATGGGTTCCAACGGCCAACTTTGATGATACCTGTTAGAACAATACAAATGACAATATTCCTCAGTAGGGTCTAGATAGACACGTAATTTTCTGGAAATATCTGTGACACAGCTTTGAAAGTATTGATTAGATAATTAGTGTTGCATTACAAATAGATCACGAGGAGGTCTTTGGTGTAAATTAACATGTCAATGGAAATAAATAAAAAACAGATTTATTATATTAAATATATCATAACAAATACTACCTGGAAGTACTTTCAAACATTCTACCTTGGGATTTCATGATAAAGTGTTTATTTGGTACAAGCTTTGTTTTGGTATGATTTTTGTATGGATCTTACAAAACTTTGAATAATTTTTCTCTCTTATGTAATTGTACTACCCTACCACACTGTAATGCCAACACTCAAGAAAATCATAAGATGTTCAAATCTGTCTCTCTAAATCCACATTTGCAATAGCCATCTTGGACACAAACATTTCATCTGCAGGCCTGTCTGTTCTCACCACTTGCGTTTACCATATATGTATATATGTATTATAAATTTCAAACAAATGTTTGGCTTTTTCTAATGTGGCTAAATTGGTATGTCTTATGCTATGAACCACACCGAGTAATACACAAAATATATTTTGTTTGCACTGCCAAAAAGTATTATAGCCATTCATGCCTTCAGCCACATGAAAACATTTGCTCTTTTACATAAAGGGAAAAACCATATGAACATTAACTTTGATGATAAACAATTATACTTTTAATAGCACATTCGTGCAAAATTCATCTCACTCTGACAAAGGGTTCAGGGTCAAATCCATATTTTATTCATTTCCTGGGGGCTCTCCACACTTACAGATGTATGTACGATACAAAAGAATGCCAATTAATAAATTATTTATTTTAGTTTGTCATATAGCTCTCTTTGTTAAAATACAGTTTAACCTGCAGATTTTATGATTTCAAAAAACTGTAGGTAATTATTCAGAATTAAAAGCCATGGCCATTAAGATTAAAAAAAGGCTGGGTGGCAGAATCATGGGGCTTGGTATTCCATCATTTCTCTGTGTAATGAAATGAAACAAAAATTGAATTTTTTGAAGAAATGAATTACTAAGTTAACAAAAGCTATTTAATAATATATTTTGTACATATATAATCCAAAGTGCAGCTGTTTGTAAAGCAGAAAAGGGCATCCAAGTAACAAGCCAATTTTTCAATTAAGTATTTTTTTCTCCAGTTATTTCATGTTCATCCATTTTAAAGTAGGTTTAAGCTTGCTTTCTTCTGCTTTGTTAGTGCTTCTCTGTGGTACTATTTTTCTATGTTTCTTTTCATTTTTTTATTAAAGAAAGGAAGAAATTGCAGAAATAAGCAGCTATTATTTGAACAATACTCTAGGGATTAACAAAATGCACTCTCTATACTGTGTCTCTTCTGTCTTCCCTCGGTGCATTGAAGAAACCACACAGCAATTGTTTACTAAAATGCCTTCACTCTGTCTCCAAATTTCATTAAAGCTGTAATTTAGAAATAAACATTCTCAGTGTTTCTCAGGCCTCAACACAGCTTTGGTTTCTGACTATCTGGGTGGGAGGTGTGTAGCAAAAAACAGACTGAACAATCATGGACCAAGTATGAACTCTTACTGTAGATAGAAGATAGCACCTTAAAATCCACTGGAAATCGTGAGCTAGGCATATTACAGAGTATATAGTATTACTAAATATACATTATAATATACCTTTGTTATCTTTTGGGCATTTTGCTGCAATTTTCGATCAGCTTTTATCAAGGCTAAAGTTTTGTGGATGTAATGTATGAGGGTTCAGAACAGCTCAAACTCCCTGCCCTTGGTATTTCACATATGCCAGTAACAATGAACTTTAGAAAATTAATGCCAATGTTAATTGTCTGAAAACTAAAAATATATTCATATATTGTTACATATAGTTAAATGAAATCCCACAGGCCCATATAATTGAAATAAACAATATCTCCCAGCTAATTATTGGCTGTGTTAATTAAAGAAAGACAGAGGCACTTTGGGGAAAGTATAAAAATACCACTGGGAAGAAGTTATGCAGGACACAATTCAAAAAAGGAAAGAAATAGTAGGGACTCTGTATAATTTTGGTTGTAAACCACAGAGGAAAAATGTATAATTTAAGCCAGAAATTATTCATTTAACATAAGTGCTTAGTTTAAAAACAAAAAGCATTCATTTAATAAGAATGAAGACTGTGGGCGTAGATGCGGAGTTTTATGTGTCTGTTTACAGGAATCAGAAAGAATGTATTTCATTTTCTCCTCTTTTTTTAACTGAACTTTTAACATTATAGCTGAAAGTTGAAAGACATTTCAAGAGACATCTTACTGAAATTATATTGAATCGTAATGAGGATTTTCTCCTTTTCAAGTGTGTTGCAGAATTTAAGGCCAAACTGATAACAAAAACACTTTGGCTTTGGCAGTATTATACTTTTAACAAAAATAACCTATACTGCATAAAATGCATAAAAATGATATCAATTACATATATAGTATTAATTTACTCATTTGTCCACTTTCTGAAACATTTTATTCAAACACTTAGTCATGAGAGGGCTGCTGGCTGTGGTAGCTGCTTCAGGGTGAAGAAGGGAACCAAACCTGGATGGTGCCTCAGCTCATCATAGTGCATGCACACAAATAATTACATTTATAATACACAGGACTAATAGATAGCAAATCTAAATACACATCAGGAAAAATTCAAAATGAACAAAAATTTGAGTTTGATACAGATCTTAAGAGTTAACAAAGCCATCAATTAGTATAATCAAAGTTGAAACCACACAAACAAGCATGTGGTAAGTCATTTGTTAATGACTCATCTAAATATCATACTAAATCCTGTTGCAAAATCTACAACTACATTTTGACTAGTCTAAATTCATTACAGTTTAACTAGTCAAAATTCAAGTCACGTATGTCTCTAATCCCATTCTGATTAGTAAAACCTGGGGTATTTTTCCAATTGACTTCCATAGAGTTTTCAATATTTGTAATTATGCATTTCACTAGGCAAGATTAGTATCATTAATTTATAATTAAAAGATGGGCATCACTGTGGTTCAGTGAAGTAGCACAGCTGCCTCGTAGTAAGGAGATTAGGGTTTGTATTACAGGTACTCCCTGCATGGAGTTTACATGTTCTCCCTGTGTCCGCCTGGGTTCTCTAGTTTCCTCCCACAGTCTAAAGACATGCAATCCTAAACTGGCCCAAGTGGGTGTATGTGTTCACCCTGCGATGGACTAGCACCCTGTGCAGGGTTTGTTCCTACCTTGTGGAATATGCGAGCTGGGATAAGCTCCAGAACCCCCAATGACCCTGGTCTGGATTAAGCAGGTTAGAAAATGACATGACATGATATATTAAAGGTATACTGATTAGTCAAAATTATATGTTAAAAACGTGCTATATTTTAGATCAAGTCAAGGAAGAGCATTAATATGATAAAATGGCTTGCCATATGCATGAGTCTCGTATTATGTAATTGTGTCATTGACTCCCTTACATAGAATTAAAGCACAGACCCTGCATGTACTGATGCAAACATAAATCTCACAACTACAAATATCATATATCTGACGATGTGAATTGTTCACAATCTGATTTGAAAAGCCTGCTTTTACAAAAGCAACTTACCAGAGATTTTGTAAATTACTATATCCTGAATCCTTTTGCTATTTACTTATTCATGTGGCTATTATTTTAATCAGTATTTATTTTTCAGTTAAAAGGCATGACAGTAAATAAATTGAGTAAGTGCACATGGTAAAATACAGTAAACTACACTAAATTAGCTAGTCAACATTAAAACATATTAAAATAACCCCCAGCCCATAAAATCTTTCATTTGTTAAGGAAGTCAAATACAAAAAAAAATATTCAGGATGTATTGAAAGCCGAACACTGGCTTATTGTGAAAACTTCACATTAACATTCTCATTGCTAGATTTATTTACTTCATATGGTGGGGTATACAGGTAAAATTCCATTATAACGAATATCTTTACAACGAAATTTTCATTACAACGAAGTATTTTTATGGTCCCGACAGCTTCCCCATATGACACGAGTCTATAGAAATCTCGTTACTACGAAGTACATTCAGCAGATACTTTCATCATAATGAAGTGCACAAAAGACCTTGAAATGCCTGAATGAATCATTCACAGAGCAGTTAGTTCTGTGGCCGCAACTCAGTTGTGCACAACGATCCCAAAACAGAAACACTAATTTTTTTTCTTTCTTTCTTCGAAATTTCCTTATACTGTTTTTTTTTTTTTTGCCTTTTTTGTTTCCTGCGCTTTTCAGTCATACCTTTTACTTATTGCTCGTCAACATTTGAAAAACATCCATTGGAATTTAAGTTACTGTCACCCTCCTATAGAAACGGCAGACACGGAAAAACGATAACAGTTCATATTAGAAAGAAAAACTTTAATTTTTTGCAGGTCTCGATTGCTGCAAAAAGAAAAAAGACGTTGCCAGTGAATTCAGAATTTCGCTATCAACACTGTCAACTTTCTTGAAAGACAGAGCAAAAAAAGTAGAAAAATCTCGGGTTGCAAACATATGCGAACTGCTGCATTTGAAGACATAGAAAAAGCCGTTTTTGTGTGGTTCAGTGATGCTCGTTCAAGAAACATTCCTATTAATGTGGCACTCATTCAAGAAAATGTGAGGTTTGTAAACTCTCTTGGGACCTCCCCCAACTAGACAGCAAGCCGAAGAGTGTCCTGAAGTGCGATCTCCGCGTCTGTATGGGGCAGAAGCAGGCTCAAAGATATGCTGAGTCTCTCCACCAAAGTAAACAGAAAAGATCTTAATGGGTGATGCAAGGTTAGGAGCACGTAAATTGTAAATGCAGATACTGTAACAAGATTACTTGATTACTGACCTGGCCACAATTCTGCCTGATTGCTATGTCTGTGTATAGCAGAGTGGCAGATCACGCTACAATAAATAACTGTGCCGTTCCTGTTTCAAGCTGAATAAAGCTGGTTTTGCCAAAGTACTGAGACTAAGCCTTGTATTTTGGGGTGCAAGACAGGGACTTATAGCGTGACCCCCATCTTTTATGATTTGCTTCTGTTGCGCTTCACTGCAGCGCTGTGAGCCTCCTATTGCCCTGCCCCAGCAATGGACAAACAATCTTCCACAGACGCTGCAATCGCGCTTCAGGATGCACTTCAGCGTGTTGTTCCCATTAGGTGGGGAGTGGGGGGTTTCAAAAGAGTTCAGAAACCTCACAATATGAAGAAGAAATAATGATTCGGCTCCTGACTGATAACTCTGCTGCCCACAACATGCCTCCACATTCAGATAATGTTCGCTTTGAATACCTCTCACCCAATTGCACAGCAGCACTTCAGCTATTGGATTTGGGCATCATTCGCACCCTGAAAGTGTATTATTGCAAGGAAATGCTGAGAAAAATTCTCGTCAGCATAACTTGTAGGCAGGAGGAGATTAAAAGTAACGCAAAAGAAGCTATTGAAATGATTGCAAATGCCTGGATACAAGTTAAAGAAAGCACTATAGTAACAAATACAGTATCTCATTACAATGAAATATTCGTTACAACAAAATATTTTTTAGGTCCCTGGGAGTTCGTTATAACAGTATTTCACTTGTATCATATGTAGCTGAAGAATGGAACACATGCATCTATGGTTATCCATGTTTTACTCATGTCAGATGATGTTGCATTTCTGGCAAGGTGTCCACAAAGTCTCTTTACAATTTCAAAAAATTACTAAAAAGGCAATTGATGAGATATGTTAATCAAATTTGTCCTATGTACTCAGTCGTTATCAAAGATTGTAATCACATTGCATTGGGTACTTCAGGTTCCCTGTTGATGAAAGAGAGGCTGTTGAATAAACCCCTAAAAAAAAATGGCTGCTCCTCAAGAAAAGGCACAATGTGTATTGTGGTTTATTGAAACAAAATCGGATACACAGACTCAGCAAAACTACAGGACTAAGTATGGAAAACATCCACCATCATGTCCGTCAATTTGTGCGTGGCACAAGAAATTTATGGAGACAGGGACAGCATTGGATAAAGAAAGGAGTGGATGACAAAGCATATCAGAGGAAAATGTCGATCATGTAAGACAATCCTTTGCCTGTTCTCCTACAAAATCCAACCGTACTGCTGTCAGACAGTTACAACTACCAAGTTCAACAGTGCTCAAGGTCCTACACAAGAACTTACGATTGTATGCTTATAAAGTGCAACTCTTACTCAAATGGCAAAACGACAAGAAAATAACGACAAAATGCTGCTGCAAAGGCATCAACGGTATAATGTTAAAATTAAATAATAGTGAGAAAAATGAACACAAAAATAATTTTTAAGACAGAAAATCTTTAGAGTCACATACCCTGTACCATGGCCAGCTAATTTTAATACCGGTATCGGCAAAGTAAGACACAGTTATCTGTTACCAGTTTGAAATGGCACCCTAAAATATGGACTTTAACTTAATTTAATAAGTTAATAAAATATCATTGATTGCTAATATTTAAGCAGTGTTCTGCTCAGAAGCATCAGCTTTTGTGGCATGTAGAAAGCACTCCATAGGTCAGGCACCAGTGTTGACAAATTAACAATTAACAAGTGAAAACATTCATTACTAAACATATCTGATAAAAACAGTCACATAAAATTTGGTACATCTTCAAGTATAGTAAACAATATTCATATCATTACGCTGTTATTATTGTTTGGCATCTCAAAGAAATATGCAACAGATAATGCCCTTTTTATTATTTACCCATGCATGAATATTTCACAGCATATATTCTGCTGAATACATATCATGCACAAATGCCTTCACATCATACTAAAAATTGTATACTGTACATTAATGATCCTGAATGATTTGGTAGATTTAGAAAGGATACCATTTAAAATCAACAGCATATCAAATATCAAAAAGTAAGTGAAAGGGAACATCTGAGTTAAAAGCTATAGATATTCAATAGAAAAAAAATGACAAATTACTGTTTACTTCTACATTGTGCTTTGTGAAAAAATAAGCACTGGAATTGGTGTTCGTTTTTTCTCACATTTCACTGTGATATTTTTAGCAGTAATTATTTCCTGTTGTACAGTGCAGCTCAACAGTCAGTGTTAAATATCACACTAGCTGTAAAGACTGAGATTGGTTTCTCTGTAACAAGTCTCCCCATGGAAGTGCGGCATATTCTCTTTGTTATGTTGCGGCTTTCCTCTAGGGACTATGTGAACTAAATTTAAGTTTTTGGTTTAACTGACAAAGTAAACTTGTATGATGTGTGTGTGTGTGCATTTGCATGTTTGTTTTGCTGGGAATTGACTGCTGCCCAGTTCAGCATGGCATACTGATTTGTATGGTATACTGTATATTACTGTGTTGAAAAGCACCATCTTAGCCATGGCCTCAAGTGACCCAGACCTTGAAATAGAATAAAAAACTGAAGTTATCAAAAAAATTAAACATATAAACTATATTAGCAATGTATTTTATAATGAATGTGCTTGGAGTTTTTCTTAATTTGCAATAATTTTGTTATTGTTTTATTCATTCAAAATGGTGTGATTTTGCTTTATCCATCCATTATCCAACCTGCTATATCCTAACTACAGGGTCTTGGGGGTCTGCTGGAGCCAATCCCAGCCAACACAGGGCACAAGGCAGGAAACAAACCCTGGGCAGGGAGCCAGCCCACTGCAGGGCACACACACACACACACCAACACACCAAGCACACACACTAGGGACAATTTAGAATTGCCAATGCACCTAACCTGTCCATTTTCTGAATCTGTGTGTTACAGTACAGAGGTGTGGACATTATTCCCAAAGTATCTAGAGAGAACCAGCAACCTTTGAATATGTTCTGCTATTTATAACAGCAAGAAAATATGGAGGTAGGCTTTGGATTCAAAAGGAATTCTTGAAAATGTAACATTAGCTGTTATTACATTTAATTCATGTTACTCTCATATTTGTTTGTGGGGCTGCTTTGTATTAGCACATTCATTATCATCTATACATAACTGCCCTTTAAAGAAATATTGGATTGGTCCAGAGTTAATGTGTATCAGACATCAAAGTTCATTCAGTCCATACAATCAATTAAGACTGCACTGATTGCCTGTGTTTTACAATTAGCCATAAACATACAGTATACTCACAAATATCCAAAAGTACAATGTTGCCACATAATAGAAAAGAAAACCCTGAAATTCTCCGAATCTGTCTTTTTCAGTTTTGTGCAGGTCATCCTTCTGAACTTTCTCAGTGTATCTGTTTACAGAATAAGGCACCATTTTTAACCAGGGTATCAAACTTTAGTTTCTGTAGCACCTTTCGCATGGAATTTTATTATAAGACATTTTACAGTTTCAAAGCAACAAGGCAATAATGCATGGTGCTGTATTTTTATTTAGTCAAAAAAATGTTGTTCATTTCTGCATTGGCTGTTTACCTTATGATTGCATATTATTTTACTGCCTTTGGTAGTATACTTTCTTTGCAAAATATTTTGTTCTTGGTTCTAAATATCACCATGTAAAGACTAATTAATAGTATGAGCATGATGCCATATTATTATTATATCATTATTTCAAACTTAAGTGCAGTGTTGAATGTCTATAATGTTAATGCAGGCACTTTGATTCAGCCTTTCTAACCAATAATCATCTAACCAGCCTACTAAAATATTCCATTAGAAAACAGTAGAAGCACTTTTGCCTGTTAACAAAACCAAAAAAAATATTTTTGGCAAATGTTATTCTGGGTGTTCTTCATTATTTCCAATGGGAGAAATAAAATAATATAAAGCAGACCATTTTATGTTTGCAAATCTTTGAAAAATGATATACACTTGTATTAGCATAAACAGAAGAAAAAATATATATAAATAGAGAAGAACATTTCCTTACAGTCTACATTATATATACCATGGCAGATTTTGTATAGTATAGTCAGTGTAATAACTGAAATAAGGAAAAAAGCATCCCATTACTATAGGAAGGATTGTTTCTATTATCGTACCTCACATATCGTCTTGTGGTTTTACACTCTTTAAGATGCATGATGCAGAGTATCAACATATACACATACACACTCAAATCTACAAGTTCATACAGGCTTTAACTGTACAAGGACATGGTAATCTCATCTGTTCTTCACTGTTATTACCCATCTCAAATGCAACCAACTTTATTTAATACTGCACTTTTCTACAACAAGATCTTTCTAAAAGAAGCATACATAGTCATCGAACACGAATTGTATACATTTCTTGTTTTATTAGGAGCACTAGCATGCTGAAGGGGTTTGGACAAATTAAATTTAATTTAAAATTAATAACCTTGTAAGTAAAATTCTAAAACTACAAGCCATTCTTCTGCCAAAGCATGAATTAGCCCTTTTGTTCAGTGAGTGCAAATCCATCGTTGTTCACAAACAAATATGGTAACACAAACTCATTAGCTACAACAAATACCCTGCTCAAATATATTTTATCAATTAAAGGAAACAGAAATACCAGTGAAAATCAGCTCAAACATATGAGAATACATAGTACATTCCGCCAGGCATTCATCATACCTTGATAATGAACCAAGTCCCAAGAACTCTAGTATGGGGTGGAAAAGCTACCCTCAGTGCCTCACTTTGATCCACTCAAAAAAAATAAGCATTATATAAAGTACATACATATGCACTGGATATTGGAGAACACTGTAAACATCTTAATGCCAATCGCCGTTATGTGATTATGGGTTGTACATAACCACATTCATGCACATGCTGCATGTTCATGCTCACCAACTTCATTTAATCTTGTTTCCATTTTCTCTCTTTGTATTTAAATGAATCATAAACACTTAGGTGATCTTTGTCCTGGAGCCCTGCACAGTTTAGACTAATTTAGACACTCCATCAATCTAAATGTAAATGGGCTGGGTAATGTTGGGATAAGTTTCAGTTTCTTTTACCTTAACCTATAATATTTACATGGCCTTATTGTTACTTAAATACCCCTAAGCAAAATGAATCAGAGCAGAGTGTAAAAAAGACGCGTCCAGTAGTCTGTTTGAAATGGGAGGCTGCTTGGGAACATGGCCTCCTAAGTAGTTCTTTTTATTGGGAGGGGAAGTGTGCCATTGACCCTATGAGGCCCTTGATTTCCGAGCGTTTATTTCAATACTTTAAAGACTGCTCTGTTCTCTGGCTTTGTGCATCACAACACTGATTTAACCAAGTACTGCATACTGCATACTGAGGGAGAGAGACCGCCCTGACCGCTGTCTTGTTTCCGGAGTTCAAGTGTAATGTGTTTTGTATTTCAATCAGAAGTAGCTGCTGAGACATTTCAGGGATTCCACATGTTAAAGATCTAGTTATATGGACTAAGAAGAACATTAGTAGTAAGAGTAATGTGTTCCCCAAAACTTTTCATTCCTTTGCCTGTCTAAATATTAAAAAAATAACATTGACTCTTGTTTGATACTGGAAAAAATAGAAATGCATGAATTTAGCATCAGCATAACAAACTATAGAACTAAATCACAATACTTAATATATTACAGTATAAAAACTCATAAATCATCACATAGTGACACAAGCTTATGGGATAAAATTGAATTGTGAGATGCATGGCAATTCCTAAGCCTAATAAAACGGTGTCAATATTGCGAGGTGCGCTTAATCACTAAAGCCATGTGCACTAGAGTTAGAGGAGTATCAAGCACCATTTATTTTTTTCTTTACATGTTTCACTTGTTCCCAATCCCTTGAGTACAGACCCTCAAGTAAGGCAGTCTTTAGCATCGCACTTACCTGAGAGGTATATTTAAGTCTGTATGGAACAAAACATTTTTCTGTCATTAGCAAACATTAGCATATGTTTTTGGCTCCTTTTATATTCTGTCTTTCTTTTGCCTTTTACACGTTTGGTATTACAGTTATAGCTTAGTTTATTAAGTCTATTAGGAGACTTACTGTTAAGGATTTCTGTGCTTCTTCAGAAATTTTGCCTACCTCTTAGATTTATCTTTTGGATTGTCATTTTAATTTTTGCTAACTTATCTCTAGTTATTTTTTTTTCAATTTTTGAATTGTTTCTTTAGTGAATTTATTGTTCTTGTTTGTTGGTTGCTTTATTCTTTTATTTCTTGCATTGTCTTTTCTCTTCATATGTATCCTTTTAATAATTGTTACATTCTTTCATTTTTTCTTTTTGTTTCCTTTAACAAATTGATTAAACAATTAAAAGTTTGATAGTTCTTTTTGAGTTTTGGAGGTGTTTTGCCTCCCATTTTGGGTTTAAAGCATAACTATTTGAAATTTTCAAATTAGGCCAAGAACTGTTATTGTAAATACAGAAGTTAATTTGTCCAAGAATATTAGTATTGTTTTAACTGTGAAATAATCCAGCAGTGAGTTGCTTTAATATCAGTAGTGACAGAAAGGATACACAAGAATTTGGTTTGTCACTGAAGGATTTTAGAATAATTTCTTTTGAAAAGGCACTTCCAAAAATGAAAATACAAGAGGTTAGCTGCTGTGGCACAGAATTAAAGTTGAGAAAGTAAAATATATATGAAAAGGAAACACAGATTTCCTAAAACATTGTGCATTGTTGAAAGCTGTAGTAAGGAATGGTTCAGTTTTTTTAGACAAGTATGCTTTAGGCTGAAAGGAGTTTGGTTCAGATTGGGATAATTAAGCTTAAACAGAAAGTCATTCTTGGCTGTTCAGTCATTCTTTGTTTGCTGATGACAGTGTGATCTGTAGCAATAGTAGGGAGAAGGTTGAGGAGACCCTGGAGAGGTGGAGATATGCTCTAGAGAGGAGAGGAATGAAGGTTCGTAGGAACAGCACAGAATACATTTGTGTAAATGAGAGGGAGGTCTGTGAAATGGTGAGGATGCAGGGAGTAGAGTTGGTGAAGGTGGATGAGTTTAAATACTTGGGATCAACGGTACAGAGTAATGGGGATTGTGGAAGAGAGGTGAAAAAGAGAGTGCAGGCAGGATGGAGTGGGTGGAGAAAAGTGTCAGGAGTGATTTGTCACAAACGGGTATCAGCAAGAGCGAAAGGGAAGGTCTACAGGACGGTAGTGAAACCAGCTATGTTATATGGGTTGGAGACGGTGGCACTGACCAGAAAGCAGGAGACAGAGCTGGAGATAGCAGAGTTAAAGATGCTAAGATTTGCACTGGGTGTGACAAGGATGGATAGGATTAGAAATTAGTTCATTAGAGGGTCAGCTCAAGTTGGATGGTTGGGAGACAAAGTCAGAGAGGTGAGATTGCGTTGGTTTGGTCATGTGCAGAGGAGAGATGCTGGGTATATTGGGAGAAGGATGCTAAGGATAGAGCTGCCAGGGAAGGGGAAAAGAGGAAGGCCTAAGTGAAGGTTTATGGATGTGGTGAGAGAGAACATGCAGGTGATGGGTGTGACAGAGCAAGATGCAGAGGACAGAAAAATATGGAAGAAGATGATCCGTTGTGGCAACCCTTAACGGGAGCAGCCGAAAGAAGATGAAGAAGAAAGTCATTCTTGGCAGTATAGATAGACTGGCGAAAGACGAAGGCTGCAGGACTCCCTATGCTCCAAGGTCTACTTCTGTGGAGATAGCAATGACACTGGAAAGTCTGCTTGAAATGTAGGCAAGATGTGAGAAGGGTTTGCCAAGTATGTATAGTTGTGGCATAAGTAATTGATTAATAGCTTTCTGTTTGTTCTTGATCTTGAATCACCCTTATAAAGCATCTATTACATAAGTAACGCTGCAGATACATTTAAAAAAATTATCAAAATACAAACACCTACAATGCAAATGCATGTGCAATGACAGCATTAATCAAATTTGAATGCCTAAATTGGCAAGAATATTCTGAATGATTATGCAGTAGTATGTAGTAGTGATAGACAAAAACATTTCAATAAAACATACATATTATAGAAAGGCCTATTAAAACTGATATTCAAATAAGAAAGAGATTTATTACAGTAGATGTATAGATAAGTAAATAACTAAAAGCTGAGTAGTTATGCAAGAACTGGGACCAAATAATAGTAATAATAAAAACATTTTCCAAAAATGGAAAGGTTAGATGTCAAATTTTTACATCTAGGTCACAAGTTTTCACTACAAGTTAACCACATTTTGAAAGATGATAAATTATTCTGTGTAGGCCAACAATTATCAGGAAGTCCATTGTGGTATGGTAAAAAAGGTATGTACAAGAATTAAGTTAATGATAAGATGGCTCATTTGCATAAATAGTATGAGCTGCATGAAACCAATAAGTGCAATAAATATAAAAATAAATATATGGACTAAAATGCATGGGCAGCTAAAGAACAAACAGACAGGTAACAAAACATTACCGACAATACAACTCAATCCTTATTTGCAAAGATGTATATAATATATTCTTTCAAGTTTATAGATTTATTTCAACATTTGAGTCATTTCTCAAACATGTTTACATGTGTATGTTAGATGAAGTGTAGAGCTTTGAAAATCTTTAGATTTTTTTGCGTAACAGAGAAAAAAAAATATACAGACACAACTCAGACTGAATGTCAAAATATCAATCTTAAGTAAAAGCACACAAACACATGAATTTGTTCTTTTAAAGTAGTATTGTAACCCATGTATTTATTATATTAATGGCACCACTGATGTCACCCCTACATAAATGTGTTCAAATTGAAATGCAACACTTAGCATTACAACAAAATCAATCCCATGTGCTTCAATATAATGTCATTTACACATGATGCTCAGAATTTAATCCAAAAAAATTCACCAGAATAAGTTAAAATGATCGACACAAATAAAAACTGTAATCAAGGGCCACTGATCATGGAAGCTGCAAAGCAGTAAAATGTGTGAAAGAGGGTATGTCAAATTAGACAAGCATAAATGATATTTTGTTACATTTTCAGAATAAATGAAAATACATTTTAGATTTAGTTAGTTAAAGAATGAACCTAGATGAGTTGTCTTGATATGATTATAATGTAGGATAACAGAAGAGCTGTGAACTGAAAAATTGTTGACATCAAAGTCCAAGCAAGTTGCAATAGAAATAATTCAGGAGGAAAGATCTAAAGCAGTGGTTACTTCTTTTTTTTTTTCGTGACCCACTTTTGCCATTTTTGTGTCATTGAGACCCACAATCATTGCCAATAGTCAGCGGGAGGCCACTTGGAGAATTTCTACTGAAAGTCATCAGTGGGGGCGGTCCCACTTGGAGAGTCATCAATTCGTTTAAACCACCCACAGTGACATTTTGCAAAGCACCACACAAAACATACGTGACCCTTTTTCATTGAATACAATTGTGAATCATGAATTGACAACACGTAACCCAAAATGGGTTGAAAATCCATCATCTATTTATATCTTTCCCTGTCTTCCCAGTCCATCCAGCTCCTTTTCTAAATTTTCACCAGTTATATCTGCATTTGTTAATGACCTGCTGTAAGATGAGGTCCACTACCTGTGTACTGGACTCCATCCCCACCACACTTCTTAAATCCTGTCTACATGCCATAATCCAGACTGTTACAACAATAATTAAGACATCCCTTGACAGTGGCTTTGTGCCAGACACTTTTAAAATCGCTTCTGTAACCCCACTGTTAAAAAAAAGTCTGGTCTTGATGCTAACAATCTTAACAACTTTTGGCCTATTTCTCACTTACCTTTTCTGTCAAAAGTACTGGAGCGTGTTATAGCCCAGCTCACCAATTACTTATCTTCTAATAAACTGATGGAACCCTTTCAGTCTGGTTTCAGGGCCCAGCACAGCTGTGAAACTGCTCTGCTTCGGGTAACTAATGACTTGCTTATGGTAGCAGACTCTGGACAAACCAGCATATTAATTTCGTTAGATCTTAACACAGCATTTGACACTGTCAGACATGACATTCTACTGTCCAGAATGGAGAACATGCCAGGTGTCTTTGCCACTGTCCTCAATTGGTTTAAGTCCTATCTGATTGAAAGGCAAGAGTTTGTTAGTCTTGGCAACAGCGGCTCCAGCTCAGTGCCGGTTATACAAGGGGTTCCTTAGGGCTCTGTCCTCAGCCCTCTGCTCTTTTGTATTTATATGCTTCCCCTTGACTATATCATTCGTAGCTATGAACTGGGTTATTATTTTTATGCAGATGATACTCAACTCTATTTCAATGTTAAAGTGAAACTTCATCAAAGCTTTCTCAGCTCATATCTTACCTCAATGAAATTAAAACCAGGATGAAGCAGAATTCTTTTAAATTAAACTGCAACAAAACTGAACTCCTGCAAACTGGCAGTAAAGTGGAACTTTAGAAAATGAGTTCCTTCTCAGCCACTCTTGACGGTGATCTCATCAGACCTTCTTCTAATGCAAGGAATTTTGCTGTCATTTTTGATTCTGTCCACATTAACCAAATTAAGAAACTCTCCTACTTTAACCTCCATAACATATTCTGTATTCGCCCATTCCTCTCCTTTTCTAATGCTGAGAAACTTGTCCATGCTTTTATCACATCCCACATCAATGAACGTAACTCTCTTTTGGCAGGTGCCGCTTCTAATCTTATATCACAGCTCTAGCTAATTCAAAACTCTGCGGCAAGAGTCCTAACATGAACCAGCAAGGCGATTACATAACACCCATCCTGCTTCACCTCCACTGGCTCCCTGTGTCTTACAGAATTGAATATAAAATTCTATTATTAATGTGCAAAGCTTTAAATGGCCTCACGCTAGACTACATCAGTGACCTTCTCTATTGCTGTGCTCCTGTTTGCCCATTAAGGTCCCCTGATTTTGGCAATCTTGTTGTGCCCCATACTAATCTGCACTCTATGGGTGACAGGCCCTTTAACTGTATAGCACCCAGACTTTGGAAGGCTATTAACTTAACCTGACATTCTGCCTCCTCTTTCAGTTTTCCTCTCTGTCCAGATGCTCAGTATAATTTGTGTGTCTGTTATATCACAAATGATGCTTTTTGTCTTGTATTCTATTTAATGCCTTTGTACGTATATCCTTTAACTATCTGTTTTAATGTTATATTCAGGAAAAATCTGTATCCAATGTTACATATACTTGCTGTTTCTTTATGAGACTCTGTGAAGTGCCTTGGGCATGGAAAAGGCACTATATACCGTGGAACCTCGGTTCACGAACGTCTTGGAACATGTACAAATCAGTTTACGACCAAAAAGTTTGCCAAACTTTTGCCTCGGTTCATGACCACACACTCGGGATACGAACAAGCCAGTTTCCCTTTCGGTTTGTACATGTTCAGTCTCTCCCTGTGCATTTCCTGTGCAGCGAGCAAGAGAGAGAGCGAGAGAGCGCCACACACACACACACACACACACACAGGCAGCTTTGAAAAAGAGACAGGCGCACACACACAGGCAGCACGAGAGAGAGAGAGCTTGAGAGAGAGAGACAGACACACACACACACAGGCAGCGCGAGAGAGAGGGGGCTGGACGCATAAGGTAGGAAGGCAGTTAAAGAATGCACTGGGCTTGATTTTGTTTTCACTTCTGTTTACAGCGATCGGTTCATAGCGTGCATTTTTGCAATGTTACATTTCTTGGTGGTTTATTAAATTACGGATTTTTTCAAATGTTCATTTTTTTTCCCTGTGCTTAAAACTCATTAAAAAAATGTGTTTTTAGCCAGCGGTTGGTAGCGCTATAGCGCAAACTATTGCAGTGTTAGTTTTCTCTGTTGTTCAAGGTTTTCTCAGTGTTATTCAATATTTTTACATTTAGTTTACTATTACGCTGGGCATTCTATGGTTTGATTAACTATATTTGTGCTTAAAAACCTAAAAAAAATATATATTTACATACAGTTTGTATGGTCTGGAATGGATTCATTGTATTTACATACAATCCTATGGGGGAAATTGCTTTGGTTCACGACCAAATCGGTTTACGACCAGAGTTTTGGAACAAATTATAGTCGTGAACCAAGGCTCCACTGTATAAGTAAATATATTAGTAAATATGACATATTTAGTATTGTGAAAAAGGAACCAATTACAGACAGTGAGAATGGAGATGTAGACTGGAGTAGGTTCCAATCTGACTTCCATAAATTATGTGATCATTTAAAACGCTGGGATTTATGACCAACTACAACTTAGTGTGTCCAGCGGGAACAAGTGAGTGTGAGGATTAGCCTATGCTATCAGTAAAGGTAGAGTTTTGGAGGAAACAAACCAGGAAAGGAAGTAATTTGGTAAATACTGTAGGTTTGCCTGCCTGAAAGACACAAAAAGTGCAAAGAGTTATTATTTTTGTGTAAACTTAGCAAAAGACATACACTGGTCAAAGAGAAAATCTTTGTGGCAAACCACAGTCTATGCCTAATAGTCAAGGGAGGCAGGCATGGATAACAATGTGTGGGAGCGGGTACTTGAGGAAGTGCCAGGAGTTGATACAGAAACAAAAGAGTTTATCATTGGAATGAATTGCACAGGACTGCAGAGTGAAGTTGACCATGTTGTAAAAAATAAGTGTTGATTTTTTGTTTTATTTGGCAAGCACTCCAACATACTGGATAATAAATTAAAATATAAATGTTTTATAAATCTAAAAAAACAACAAAAAAAAAACTAAGTTTTGTGCACACTGTTTTTCTGTATTTGGTTGCTATACCCTTTTAATAAACATTTGATCACAAAAAAAATCAACATAAGGTCTTGCATCATATAAATTATACTTAAAATTCCAGTATTGTATTAACATCATAAGATATAAATAGCTAAAATTATAAACTTAAATGAGTCAACAGCCTAGCACAGAATTCATACCATAAGGATTGGAAATTATTGGTAACATTATTTATAAATGACATTACATAATTATGTACAATTAAAATAAATTACTATACTTATAAGTAAAGCGCACTGTATAATTTTCATAATAATGTATGGAAAATCCAATGCATTAACACTTTTTTTAAATATAATTTATCATAATACATTAGACAATATTTAGCTCTGAAGATATCAATTAGCTGTGTATGGGTTGGCACCCTGCCCGGGATTGGTTCCTGCCTTGTGCCCTGTGTTGGCTGGGATTGGCTCCAGCAGACCCCCGTGACCCTGTGTTCGGATTCAGCGGGTTGGAAAATGGATGGATGGATGGATGGATATCAATTAGACAAAACTCAAAAAACATATTTTGTATTTAGTAACATACATTGTAATTTTGTTAAGGATTCTCAAGTGTAGGAGGTTACTCTATATGGTTTTTTTTTGTAAAGTTCTCAGCCATCTTGGTGGTGTCAAAATTCCAGCTGCTAAGATTTCAAATCAGCACACTTATTTCTGTATAATGCATGTTTACGGTTTGCTTATGTTATACTAATGATGTGTTCCTGTGTCTTTAGTTGAAATAAGGTTTAATGAACAACATTAGTTTCTGCCCATCCAGATTATCTCTGCTCACGGGAAGTAAGAAAAAACAAAACCTAATCAGCAAATGAGGACAGATATTTATATACAACACAGTGGATAAAGAAAGTGATGTTTAACCAAATCAGAAAATGGTGGGAGTTGAATGTAGAGAACTCACATGGTTACCACCAACTCAATAAAGAGGGTCCTTCACATTGGATGACTTGCTGATGCAGTGTTTAATACTACTGCCATATATGTATGAGAGTGCTACTTAATTGAATGTAACAAATAAAGAACTGCTTGTAGCCTTGCACCTACACATGCTCAGGTTGGTGTGAATATGTCAGTTTCATATATATCAATTTCATAAACACACTTATGTGCAACCAGAGATAGATGCATGTAATGTGTTGTTCATGATCTCCTTGGTAATAACATCACAATGGTCAGCAGAAAAGGGCACTCATGATAAAACAAACAGTAATTTTAACAGTAAACAGTGATATTATTTTATATTTAAAATGGAATAGCAGAATTTCCCATAAATATTTTTGTAAATTCCAATACTGATCATGATCAATGATTTCAAAATTATATTAAAACCAGTAACGGTGCACTGCACAATAATGTGCAGTGATTACACTTGACTTGAGAATTCATAGTTTTCATACTCTTACTCTGTACGTTTAGCATTCGCTTGCTGAGAGGTTGATGCGCTTGCTGCTTCCTGAGCAGCTCTTCTTTTCCCCAACCTAGCAGCCCGCTTCTGCTCTTCTTTCATTGGCATATTTTCGTGTTAAAACTGATTAAGTTTGTGTTGCAATTACTTAGTATGTTTTCCTTAATTTTTCACTTAAGCTGGCACGCGAGTCTTCAATCTGCCTCAAGAATGATTTAAGATATGAAGAGGTACGGGAGGTGACGGTGAAGGTAGTTGGGATAAGAACGGCGCCCGTACGCATGTGCCACACTGTCGAGAGTTGATTCTACAATAAAATAAAAATAAAAAGAGGAATAACCTTGAAGGTCAATCATCACCCCGAAAGCGGAGAGTAGACATCACATAGTATATGTGTACCAAATTTCAGGTCAATAGGTCAAACGGTTTGCGAGCTACAGGTGATTTAAAATCCTGGACAGACAAATGAGCAGCCACGATAGCGTATTATATAAGAAGATCATTCTACAGCTGTTTCAGAGATATCAGGCAATTTGCCAAAAGTGTACAATCTTGGGCATAAAGTAAGTTGTATCAGACTAACTAATAATATTATTAAGTACCTTAATTTTAAGATCTTTGTAATCAATCATTCCTAAAAAAGTTTTCAAATAAGAGGTACACTTGATCTATCCAGCCAGCACGTGCCTTATGTGTTCACCTTAAAATTATAGGGTATACGTTTTTAATTTGATCTTCACTGTTTTGATTAATCCTTTGAAAAAGACAGAACCAATTAATATTAATTAACTGATAAATGTTAATTATTATTCATTCACCATATTAGTGTTTAAGTAAATAATTTTCAGGTTTTCAATTATTTTCTTACCTTGAGCTTGAGCAGCTGAACTATGTGAATACCCCAAAGCCAGCAGTGCAGTCTCCACAAGTTGGTTAAAAAGAACATCTTTCCGCACCAACACAAATTCAGCATGCTCTTCACGGCCCTCATATTCCAGTGGACTGTCCATCTGCTCAACTACACAGAAAACAGGGATCATCAGACCTGCAGGAAGCAAATAACCACATTAGTAACGGAATCTATAGACAACATAAAATTGTGTGATGACACTATAACTACAGTACACAAAGACTCCTGGCCTATAGTACTAACCATAGACATATTAAATATTATGCATATATGATAGGGTGCTAAGACAGAAAAAATATTAACTTCTCATCAACTTTAGAACACTTTTCACTTAAGCTTACACCTCAGAAATCTGGATGTGTTACTGGAGATTAGAAGTACTAGGGTGTTGTACCATGTTAGCCATTATGAATGTTGTGAGAAGGCAAGTAAAATGACACCTTTCATTGGCTAACTAAAAAAGAATACAATATGCAAGTTTTCGAGGAAACTCAGGTCCCTTCTTCAGGCAAGATGCAATGTGGCCTGAATATGTAAGGGGCCTGAATTGCCTCGAAAGCTTAGAGATTAAAAGAAATCAGTGGCTGATTTGTTTTATCCTTCGTTCCTGTTTTACAATGCTACAGTAATGTTCTATGTATAGTAAAGTCAAATGTAAACACACACCACATAGTGACAATGTGCATTTTTTATTGACCTGTATACTGATCACCAGTTAGGTTTGGTACTCTGACCCAGTAGCTAAAATATCATACAGCAAGCTAAAAAGTGTACCAGTAACTTCTCTGTAGTGCTGCCATTTTTCAAATACTTAAACCTTTTACACAAAGATCTATTATTTATGCCTACTAGTAATTTTATGCTGATTATATGTTGGTAACAATAAGTATGTACTTTTCTTTAGTTTAAACATATTACTCAAATTGGGCATGAACATAACAGAGTGTGAGAAGTTTCAGGAGTGTATGAGAGGCGTTGGGCATTTCCATTGATCATTAGCAAGCTGGGCTGCAAAAGAAAAAGCCATGAAAAATCAAGTAAACAAGGTCAAAATGCAGTTTGTGTCTTGTTATTATCCAGGTGTCCATGGCACAAACATTGAACCTTTGCAGGATATTTACGTTAGTTTATTTAGCTCTATGCAGCAAATCTATTTGATTTGCCTTGATGTTATTTTTTTTCCACAAAATGTAATGAATTTTCTAGCTAATTGTTATCCTGGAAATGTAAAGGCAAACATCAAATAATTTTAGACTTTCTGAAAATAATATCAATAATTAAACTAATACTGGGGAAAACACAAACTGTTAATCATTATTATTATGTTAAATATAAATGTAATTTTTCATTTGTATATTGACTTAAAAATATTAACAATAAGTTATTTGCCATTTATTAGCTGTTTTTAAGAAACCTATTGGTGCATTTAATTATATTGTTGGATTAATTATTTGTATAGCCTCGCACAACTTTATAAGTATGGAGTATTATCCATTTGATGTACATGTTAAGGCCTGCAGTTAAATATGCCCTCAAACAGTGCCAAGTTAACATATTATTACCAAAGTAAACATACCATTCCATCAGTTTTCTCAACAAGCTTTATCCAATAAAGGGCTGTAGAGTGTAAGAACTCATCACAAGTCAAGAAAAGAACTAACTCTGGATGAGATCCCAAAACATTACAGAGTACATTTTATTGTTTTCAGTTAATACTGAACACACACCTTTGGGATATGGGATGAAACCAACATCTTGTGAACATTAACAGAATGTGTAACTCTGCAAAAATGGAACACAATGTTGGTCTCAGTAGCTGTGAGGCAGTTGTGCCAAGAAGTGTGCCATCTTCAAACCACCCAGAGTGTTAAAATATCTAAGTCCAAGTTTATACATACCATCATAACATTTAATAATACGAACCTACCAAAATAAATATAGTGCCAAATAAAGTCATCAGCAGTGCACAGCAGGAGCAAATCTTAGTAAACGTAAATTTGCAGTTTTGACAAGCATTATGAGCATCTAATGGTTATGCCACATTTCAATTAGAAGCCACCTTCTTTCATCCAAAACAAAAAAAACAAAAAAACAAAAACAAATGAAGGATGTGCTACTTTTAAAACAATTGTTAATGAGCCAAGGGATCATTTTGAAACCACAAAGCAATGCTTTCAATATATTTCTCACATGTCATACTGTCTAGAGAATAAAACAAAGTTTAAAGAGAGAATTTGTTCTATAAATCCATCCATTATCCAACCCGCTATATCCTAACTACAGGGCCACGGGGGTCTGCTGGAGCCAATCCCAGCCAACACAGGGCGCAAGGCAGGAAACAAACCCCGGGCAGGGCGCCAGCCCACCGCAGTCTATAAATCTCTTTCTTAATTTTTTTTTCAAAAAGAGAATTTTCAATTCAAAATACATGCACTGAACAAAAGTATATTTGTTTATGTAAGAAGATACTGTGGACTTGTTCAGTGTGAGAAAATCTCAACTGTGCTCTAAAGTAGTAATCAAATATCACTTTGTCATTTATGGAAGATACAGTATGTGACAGAAAGTCCAAACATTCACCCTGTAATGCTGTAATGCAAATTTGTTATGCATGGCAGTCAATCAAGTGTGCTTGGACTATACTTTAAAAAGCAGTTATCTGTAAATGTTGTGTGAACAGAGCTGTCTACTCATTCCCTGGAATGCAGGGTATAACTCCTTTATAAAGTACATTGAATAAACCAGGATTATGTCAAAATGGCAAACCTATTGAAAGTGAATCTTTCTAAAGATTTTTTATTATTCTGTTTAAACATTACATAAATATTAATCAATTACAAATCAGTAAGATATACACAAGGTATTAATTAGATATATATCGTTAGTCCAAAGCTATAAGATTTCCTGTCTGGCTAGTTTTTCACAGCACTAATGATCCAAAGGGCTACTATTTTTTTCACTATAATAATTTTTGACGATTGCCTAAACTTTGAAGCTGTTATTAGTATAGGCCCTTTATTAAATTTTCGAAGATTCACTTTTATGTCCTGAACTGATCCTATTTCATGCTTGATTCCATTTTAAGCTGATACTTTAGGTCTGTAAAAGAATGTGTGCTATGGTGGTAACAATGCAGTATAAATCTATTTTTGAGAGTTTCTCAGTCACTGATTTTTTTTTCTTCGGAAGGAGTATAACGAGGAAAATTACAAGCAAATATGCAACAAGCAGCAGAGGAATACATAAATGTGTTTTTTTATTCATGATTTTTTTAGGGCTGCCACTCACACTGATTTCTTCTTTTAATTGTGCACAGTTAAACTGTGATTGTAACAATTCTCTCTTTAAGTGCCAGTAGACTCCATGATCCTTAATTGGTTATACATTTATTGATGCTTGCTATATTTTGCTTTCCCTTTCAGCATACCAGGCATGCTCAGATTGCCAGGCATTTTAACATATAATGTCTTCCTTTGACTAGTCAGAATTATTTACTGTCAAGTAAAAATGTAATTGTGTATATTAAAAATATCATTTTTACTACATACAATGTGAATTTAATAAATATATGCCTATGGGCCTACTTAAAAATAGCAATGCAAGATATCATCAATTTAATATTGACTGGTCAGAATCCAAATTACATATATCTATAATGAATGGTTGTGGTTCCAGTCTAAGATGTTGTAATTACATTTTCACTAATCATATTTAGGCAAATGGTTTTAACATATTTTTTGTCTTGTTATAATTTTGGATACCTACGATTACATCTTCAACAGTTAAACTTTTAGAGTTATCTGTAATTACATTTTGAATAGATGGAATCTGCATTGATGATGTCTGCAATTCTGTTCTCACTGACAGCTTTTTCCATTAATGGAGCTTTCGGTTAGATATATTAGCAATAACATTTTTGACAAATCAAAGTTGAATTTCAAACGTCTACTTGCAATTTGATATATTTAATTCAAACACATTAAAGATATATTGAACATCTGAAATTCAGACTTAATTATTACTAAAACATACATGAAAGAAATCCTTAATTTTCAAAACCAATAATGTACAGACTAGAATGCTGACCTGTTAAAATACACATGTAGATACTGAAAATATGAAACACAAAACTTTAAATGTTAAAACAGCATCCCTTTTATTTGCTCATACATCTTCAACTTTAAAAATCTTGATCCAATTTAAAAAATGGGATGGGTTTTATTGAATGACTCCTTTTTATTTCCCTGTAACAAGTGTGATGCTAATTCCAAAAAATAATTTTTGCTCATTAGATATTGTTGGGTGTGCTTTACAGGAAGGACTAGTAGAGATTTGCCAGGACTAGTACAGTATATTTTTCATCCTACTAGTCCTTCAGACTGTAAAAATGTTGTGCTAAACTCTAGCCTAAAAACATGGCACTCCATTCAAATGATATCCAATACCATTTACCCTACCCACCTAGAAAGAAGAGAAAGAAGAATATTTATTTTCAACAAATCACTGAAAAAATACTGGAATATCAAAAATTTTAGCAATGGCTCAAAATATGCATAAATAATTAAAACAAAATCAATGGAAAATGCTTGTCAGATTGATAAAAAGAAAGCTTTGAACTGTTTTTTGTAAAATGAACTGAAATTTTAAATAAAATAAAGCATTTTTTCTCTTGGTGTTATGTTAGGTAGGTCAAGATTTTCCAGCTGAGCGAAAGACAGCATGCTAGTGGTGTTCTGTAAATTTTAACAGTAGATTATTCATTAAACAATAATGTGCCATTGAGATTAACCCCAAACAGAGCTGTTAGAGGATTAGGAACCACTGTGACTCCAAGACTTTCTCAAAATAGGCAACAATTTTATTGTAAAAAGCTCTGAACAGAGAATAATCACTAAATATACAATACCATTTACTAAGACTGCTTATTCCTGAGCAGGGTTGCAGTGGACTGGAGCCAATCTCAGCAAGCATAGGACACAAGGCAGGAACAGTCTCCTGAACAGGGCAGCAGTCCAATGTATTGTGAACACATTCACACACTGCACACACTAGGGCCAATTTACAGTCTCCAGTCTACATAATCTGCAGTCTGTAGATTATGAGAGGAAACTGGAGCACCATTAAGAACCTCACATTAATATGGAGAGAACTCCATGCAGGAAAGACTCCGGACGTGAACCCTGGTATCTTTACTGTGAGGCGGCAGTACTGTCACGCCATCTGGCCAACCTGTTCCCAAATAATGTGACCCAAAAGCATGAAGAATGTGGATTTAACATGTGAAGTGTTTCAGTTACAGTTATGCTAACAGTCTAAAACAGGATTATAGTAAATTTGTTATGTGCACTAAATGCAGAGAAAACTTTTGCAATGATAATGGGCATGAAAATGGACTGGCTCTTCATAAATCATCACAAAGCAGTATATTTTTTATAGACTGTAGATGATCAAGGAGAAAATAATAGCGGCTTAACAAGTAATCAAATAGATACCTCTAAGTGGTATCAAAGGGCAAAACTATTCATATTATAGTATAGATAAGTGATAGATTTTAATGAGGTGATAAAAAACTTTGCTGACAATGTTGATGAATCCTGCGATAGTTAGCCTTCCTCTTTCAAAAGCCAGGTTTCTAGTTTCAGGTATGCTAAATTACACTATATACATACAGAATTAGGATAAGTGTTCTAAATTGTTGGTTTACTTTTTTGACAAAAGCTAGTAGAGTATCAGGAGAGTGAGATACGAAGAAATAGTGTAATCCTCCATTTATAATAAGACCTTGAATGAAGCTGAACTTTAATGATACCTGTAACATTTAAACACTACAAAAACCATCAGCGTTTACAAAAAAGGCCTGAACTGTACAAGTATAATGATTTTATACTTGAAATACCACTTCAGTCATCACTTTTGCAAATCTCTTCACAGCCCAGTATTTAAGGATATTTTGTGTGATTTGCATAGTTTGTTAAGATATACAGTAAATGCCATGTTGTAAAGTTAGTGAAACTACAGATAGAACCTACTGTAAGATGTAGTTTAATAATGGAGTGTTGATAATGTTAGGGTTTGGATTGGTGACAATATCTCAGTGAATATGGTGGTCTACTGATGTCCTGTTCATCCTGTTTTCTTTTGTTGAACTTATGCAAATACAGCTGGGAATTTGGCAGTTGTTGCAATATGCAATTGCTGCTCCTGTTCCAAAATTCTATTGTATAAATGTTCTGCACTAGGTAACTGTCCAGAGTGATCTAGTGAGGTACCTGCCCTTTCTCAGCAGCATCAGTCACAAGTATATTGTCCTTCCTGTATCCCAAATTGTGGATGTTATGGTAATTTTAAACTCTAAATTGGCCTTATATTGCAAAGGGGTCTGTGCTGTGATGTACTGGTGAGCTGACGAGGATTGTCAAGGCCAAGTCCCTATGACCCTACAGTGAATTGGAAAATGGGTAAGTGTTTGTGTTTTTCATAGTAGATGTTAGATAAAAAGATCCAATATAATACACACACAGGTTAGCAGAATTGGAAGACATTCAAGTCATTTGTATGCTCAGTGTAAGTGAATTAGTGTGCCTCACTGGATAGCTCCAACCCCCAACAACTCTGTACTGGAATAAGAGGGTTCAAAAAATCATAGAATAGATGGAAAGAAGACAAATACAGGTACAGTTGACAGAAGCGGAGTGAAAAGGATGTTTGTGATTACATTATTTCATTGGATTAGATTTTACTGATGCTGTAGAGAGAGACAGGACCCTGGTTTGACTCATAAGTAGGATAAACTATTTTGTTTGAGTTAAATAAATATATTTGCTTAATTTTAAATATTTATTGTAAAGGTCGTAAAATTAGGATGTCAGCTGCTGTACTCAGCAGTTGCTTTATTTAGTTTTTTTACAAGTATGTTTTAATGTTATAACCTTACTAGTTTAAAAAAATACCATAGTTATAGTAATCAATCTAATAATGCCTGCAAAGAACTCTGAAATCTTCCATTGGTTCAAATGTGATATTACACTAAAAAGAAGCCTTTGATCTTTTTCATGTTACACTAAATATTCTGATTTTTAAGTTGTGCCAACTTCTCTATAATTTAAGAATATGACTTGCTCAATCTTCTTCTTTTGGCTGCTCCCGTTAGGGGTTGCCACAGCGGATTATTTTCTTCCATATCTTTCTGTCCTCTGCATCTTGTTCTGTTACACCCATCACCTGCATGTCCTCTCTCAACACATCCATAAACCTTCTCTTAGGCCTTCCTCTTTTTCTCTTGCCTGGCAGCTCTATCCTTAGCATCCTTCTCCCAATATACCCAGCATCTCTCCTCTGCACATATCCAAACCAACACAATCTCGTCTCTCTGACTTTGTCTCCCAACCATCCAACTTGAGCTGACCCTCTAATGTACTAATTTCTTATCCTGTCCATCCTCGACACACCCAATGCAAATCTTAGCATCTTTAACTCTGCCACCTCCAGCTCTGTCTCCTGCTTTCTGGTCAGTGCCACCATCTCCAACCCATATAACATAGCTGGTCTCACTACCGTCCTGTAGACCCTCCCTTTCACTCTTGCTGATACCCGTCTGTCACAAATAACACCCACTCCATCCTGCCTACACTCTTTTTTTCACCTCTCTTCCACAATCCCCATTACACTGTACTATTGATCCCAAGTATTCAAACTCATCCACCTTCGCCAACTCCTTGCATCCTCACCATTCCACTGACCTCACTCTCATTTACACACATGTATTCTGTCTTGTTCCTACTGACCTTCATTCCTGTCTTTTCTAGACCATATCTCCACCTCTTCAGGGTCTCCTCAACCTGCTCCCTACTATCGCTACAGATCACAATGTCATCAGCAAACATCATAGTCCACGGGGACTCCTGTCTAATCTCGCCTGTCAGCTTGTCCATCACCATTGCAAATAAGAAAGGGTTCAGAGCCGATCCCTGATGTAATCCCACACTGAATTTTGCATTTTCTTTATCTTTAAAATCAGTTCACATATCTGCTTCCAAAAAGTTGTGTCACATTTAGGATAAATATTCTTGTTAGTGTATTCATGCACTTAACTGTTTCACTAAATACTAGAGGTAACTGGATGATTTACCCAGGGTTGATTTTTTTTAAGTTTTAAACTTAGAATCCAATAAATTCTTCATCAACCCATTGGTGACAGATGACTGAAATGTAAGCAACCAACTGTTGGCCCTAATAATTATTCATGAAATATGGTAAAAGTACTCAGACATTTGTTTAATCCCCTGAGGACAGACTTTGGCTACTTACAACTCTAAGACTGGAAGAAGCAGATTCAAACTGACTGATAACTGTGTTGTTGTTTCAGGAAGGCAGTGCAGAAAGGAGATGTGCCAGGGGATAAAAAACCAAAAGAATAATCAGCAAATGGGCAGAGGTCAATACCAGGAAAGTACAAAAATATTAAAGCACCAAAGCCTAAAACCTAAACCAAAAGTTGTTAGTTAAAAGAGCTGTTGCAATGCCCTGTCTCACTGAAAGAAATCAAGACACTAGTTAGCTCTGAAAACATTTTTTGGATATTAGAGTAGCACAATGCCATCTTCAGTACCCTCTGGGGAATACTTCAAGGCATTATATGGTATCAATGTAAGCATATCACCAACAACAAAATAGCACCGATCAACAAAATGTCAGTGTTGCTAAAAAAAAAGTTCCAAAATGATAAATAAATAAAAATAAAAAATTGTGGCAATTTGAAAACTATCAAAAAAAGTTAAAGAAAACTAACAAAGCAAAAAACATTGTCGAAAAACCATCAGAAACATTTCAATAACATAAATAGTATAAAACATGTTTAATACAAATTATCTATAACAATTGTCTAAATTGCAGTTTTCCAAGAGTCCTCCTGCTCTTCCTAAACCCTCGTGTCTTCCTAAGATTATGTAGATCCTACTTGTACATTTTGGCATCGATTGCCTTATTCTACTTATAAACCCACATTTGTTGCTTACTTACAAATACTCCAATCAATTTATACTTTAAGAAATCATTACTTTACAAGGAGTAGTTATTGAATGCTTTGGGTATCAACACTATTGTTGTCAAAGCACATGGTCTTTTTTGTTATCACTCATTTAGCTGTTTGTATCAAACTGTTGTACTGGGGTGTTGTACTGTGTTAGCCATTATGAATGTAGAGAAAAGCCAAGCAAAATGACACCTTTTATTGGCTAACTAAAAAGATTACAATATGCAAGTTTTTGAGGCAACTCAGGCCCCTTCTTCAGGCAAGATGAAGAAGGGGCCTGAGTTGCTTTGAAAGCTTGCATATTGTAATCTTTTTAGTTAGCCAATAAAAGGTGTCATTTTGCTTGGCTTTTCTCTACTATCAAACTGTTGAAACTTTCAATAGCCTGTAAGGGACTGTACAGGTCTGTTCTAGTATGACTGATGAACACTGATGTTATTTAAAGCAATCACAAACTAACAAGGCAGTAAAAACATTCTACGGGAATAATTTAAATATTAATTATTGGCGTTCAATTATATAATGTATTAAAAAATATTGTTCTATTTTTATTTGACTTAAGTTAGAGTTTAAATTATAAACTATAGGCTAAAATGTGTCAATGTGTTACACCTAATAAGAAAAACTCGCCTCAAGTCATCTCACTTGCATTATATGATCAAAAGGTTTTTGAAACCTGTTACACCTATAAGAGATTGTTGGACATCCAATTCCAAAACCATGGGCATTATTATGGAGTCCACCCCTTGCCAAACCCCTGGCATTAACAGCCTCCACTGCCCTTGGTATGCATTCTATCATATTTTAGAGTGTGTCCATGGGAATTTGTGGCCACTCAGCCAAAACTGCATTTATGAGGTCAGGTACTGACGCTGGACAAGAAGACCTGGATCTCAACTGACTTTGCAATTCATCTCAAATGTGTTCAGTAGGGTTGAGATAGAGCTCTGTGCAGGCCATTTGAGTTCTTATACACCAAATTTGTCAAACCATGTCGTATCTATTAAGATTAGGTGTCCCTAATTTACGCTGTGCTTACCTTGTAACTACCTCTATAATCACAGAGGATTACTAGGTGTTATTACTTTGTATTTACTGTGTAACACAATATAATTTTGAAGTTAAGCATGCAATTATAATTGTTATTCCACAATTTATATACATACTGTACATACATACATATAAAAACAGTGGAATAACAATTACAATTGAGTACTTAATTATAGAGTTACACTGTATTACACAGTAAGGACAAGGTAATAACACCTAGTTACTCTGTAATTATACAGGTAATTACATGGTAAATACAGAATAATCTGCACAGATTTACAGTCAAGCTGGAACAGAAAAAGGCCTGATTTGTTTTTAGACATTGGCACAGTGTGAAAAGATGTTCTAATCTGTGTACTCCATTCTTCTTCCCACATTCTGAAGACATGTACTATATGTTAGGTTGCAGTTCTTAATTTGCCATGTGAGAAAGTGTGTGCATATGTGTGTTTATTTGACAGTGTCCTGCAATAGATTTATAACCCTAGACTCCTGAAATGCACAAAACAGATTCAACAATTAACTCTTGCTTTGCTATTGTACTTTATTAACCTTAATTTTAAACACATTTTTAATATAAAATGTTTCATTTTTTTGTGTAAATTCCAATTATGCAGAAAATGTTAAGCTAGTCACATAAATGTAGCTGACTATTTTAAACTATAAGTTAAAACAAGAAAAAAAAATGTAAACCACATCAAATTCAAAGTTTTAATTAATTCAGGTTATTTTTACTATATATATGCTACAATGCAAAGATTGTTATATGTGTTTGCGCATTTTAGGTACAATCTATTATTTCCAATTAACGTGTTTTATTACACAAAAACAAAAGATTAACTATGCAAAATAGGGGACTTAAATAAAAAAACGTGTTTTGTATGATGGCACAGCTACCATGCCGAGAACACATGGAGAACCCTGAAACACTAAGAGTGTCTGACTAACTGAATCAGTTGATTGTAAAGGCAATTCCTTTCTCTGGTGGCATGAAAAAAGCCAGAGGCACTGGGCGAGTCTATAATAAACAATTTTATTTATAGGCTGTGGGCTTTTTGACTGAAGAAAACAACAACATGTGCTGTTAGCCCCCCTCTTGTGATTTAGCTATGCTTCTTTATATAGGTTATCTTTTAATGTAAAATTAACAAAAAATTTGTGGAGGCTGCACATACCTAACACCTAGATATGATTCAACCTCAGAACTAGTTGGCTACCTAATGATACATTTCGTTTTGGCTCAAGTACTTTGGTTGCACTTCTACCATATGCTGCTGTTCTTGTCGTGCCCGGAGCTCTGAATTAAAAAAAAGCAAAAAATAGTCACTCCACCAACTAAGCCTATTCTGACCTTAATGCGCCTCTTTGAAAATGACAAATAAAACACCAGTTTTGGTAATCAACTAATAGGAGAGGTATTCCACGACACCACATAAATAACAATTATCACATGCTTCAATTAGATGGACTACCAACATCCTTTGCCCTCAGTTAATGGCTTTAGTCTGTATGTCAACAGTAAAGGGGTGAAAAGCATGTCCTTTTGTGCCTTATTTAAACAGAAATCTTAAGTAATGTTCTGCACCTGGCACCTCTCATGACCTAGTCCAGGGTTGTACAAACATAGATCTTGGAGGGCCACAGTGGCTGCAGGTTTTCATTCCAATTATCTTCTTAATCAGTGATAATTTTTTTTTATACAGAATTCTTAATTGTTTATTTTACCTTAAGTAGCAATCAAAAAATAATGAGATGCAAAGTGAGCCAGCAGATGACCAGTTAACCCGTGTCCATCATATAATACTGTAAAATAAACAAAGGTCAAGTTCTGGTAAATATCCATCTGCTCAAGCCCACAAACAGTTTGATGATGCCTTTAGAAAAAAAAGAAAGTAAACATTTGGAAATGTATGCTTAAGCAGAATAAGAGCACCAATAAGGCAAGGAATTAAATAATGGGTTTAATATCAAGAACTGGCATCTAATTAACACATGGATTTGAGTGAAATTAGTTCGGATTTGAAATCCCATTTTAGCTGGTCATCTGTTGGCTCGCTTCACATCCCATTTTTTTGGCTGCAAGTTAAGGAAAAAAGAAACAATTAAGAGGGCAGAGTCTCAAAAAGCAAGTCAATTGAAATGTAGGGAAAAGAAGTTAATTAGTAGCAGAAATTTTCATTAATTAGCAGAGTGGCGGGAAGGAAAACATACTGAAACCGTGTCTCCCCAGGGTCTGAGTTGAAAAGCACTGCAGTACAATTAATGTCTTAAGATTTAAAGTACATAGTATTAAAATGAAGACTTCTTGTAAGTTGTTTTTTTTAACTTTGTGCTTAGGATGGTGGGTAAGCAACAAAGGGAATTATATATTAAAACCTACACTAAGTGACATTTTGCTACCAGAGTGGGACAGTGAAAGTTGAAGAACCATAAGCAAACAAAAAACACAACTTGCTATGCATCTATTGTTATACTGTTTCTGCTCAATCTGTTCACGAATTAAAATGATACCACTGAAGATTGTTATAGTTCTGAAAGCGAAGGTGAAGACATTTAAAATGCAGTAGCATCTCATTGTTAATGTGTACATCATCCAAAAAAAAAAACCTGGAGTTAATGAGGCAAGTAACAAACTGCTAATGTCATAGTATACAGTATGATATTATACAGCTTTTATTCAAAGATATTTGAGGTAATATGATATGTAGACAGCAACACAGAAAGATTAATCACAGATCCACTACCACATGTGCTTAATATGACAAAGCTAGAACCAATAGACTAAATGGACTCCTGAAACTTAATATGACATGACACCAAAAAGCATAAGTGAAACACTAGAATTAAGAATTAGGAAACTGCAGACAGATGTAAGTTCTGTAGAATTAAACAATAGAAACTAGGTCCACCTAGACACATATCTAGTCTCTCCACAACATATTCCCCATGAAATATTAAGTAGATGCTGAGACATAGCCATGAGTAAAAGCCTATTTTGAACTAAGTAAAAAATGAGAAAGACAAACATTTTATCAAAACAGAAAGTGGCTTTGATCTGACAGACAGCCGTTTGTCAAGAAACTGAAATATATATTGTGACATTTTCCATATGAATCTCCATGCAGTGAAAATGAATGCTATTACATTAAAAAAAGAGTGAAAAAATCTAGAGAAGTCTATTTTCAGTAAAAAAAAAAATTGCTAGAGATCAAATCAACAACATGTGGAAACTTCCCAGTGATGCAGATGGAAAACAAGGCAACATTGTATAACGTGCAGTGCATTGTTTATTAAGTACAAACAAGAAAGGACAACAAACTGAAGACTCCAGTCTGTGTTCTTGCTTAGAGGCAGGGAGTTACAAAGTAGGTTTAAACCCACAGTTAAGTGAGGCCTTCCTGATCATTTGTGATTGGTATTACCTATAAATATGGGGGAAATCCTATATGAAAGACAAATAAGTTCATGCAGAATACGCAAACATAAACTCATACATGACATGCAGTAGCTTTTCTCCAAGTTCTGTCTTCTAGTGTCAAATACCTGATGGAATTTTAGACTAAACTCTTTATGTTTTTCTATTTTTTCTTTTTTTTTTTGATTAGCTTCATGCAACCACAAGTTTCTTACAAATTGCATTCTGAAGTGAAATGCGTCTCTGCCTAAAATATTGTTTCATTGGTTTCTCTCTTACTTTTTAGTCTCTCTATTTACAATTAATGTATCAAATGAGACAAAATAGTGAAAAAATAGAGCTTTCTCGATGATTGAGTTGTCTCTGTTATATAGTATGGTGAAGTTTTTATTCATAAACTTAATGATCAGGTAAATAACTGGAACAACAAAAATAAAACAGCAACAACTAAATCTGTAAACACCTTGTTTCTGGCAAACATTTAAACACTACCCAACCACCTCAAGTAATCAATCAGCCATACTGTCTTCTACAGAGCATGCAATCACAATGTCTTTGAGCAAACTAGATTAAAATTTAAGGCAGCAAGAAAACATTTTTGACACAATGTATTCACACACAATAGTTCTGCTAACTGATCTAAAGAGAAAAAAATGAATTGGCAAAGCACAGTGACAGAATGAAAATAAGTGCACTTGAGAGAAACGTTTTAAATAGAAATGAAAAAATAGACATAGCACCTATAAAATGCAGGATGGGAAAGGTGATTTGAACATGAACACAGGTATAGTCATACAAAGAGAACAGAGAGCAAAAGCAGCAAAAGGTAAAAATGAGTCCACCAAGTGTTGCAAAAAAAGCTTTAGAAAACTGTGAAGTCTGATGTCAAAAAGTTTGTTTATCATCACATCTGCCACTTCAGTTTTTATCATCTGACGTAATACAAAATTTTTTGCTACCACCACCAGCATCCTTTGCCTTACTCAATTAGATTTGTTCTTTCTTATTTATCATACATCTTAACAGAGTTACAAAAACGTTGATCTTCTTTGACAAGCATCACTAGCAAGAACTAGCACAATCACAAAGCTTCTTGCATGTCCTTCTATGTATACCTATAAATGCTATATTTGTTAGTAAATAAATTTTGTTATATATGTTTAAAATCTATAATATGAGTTATCAAGACAAATTATGCTTATTGTAATTTCAGTTACAAGATCTTGTTTTTCTATGTACATTTGAAATTGAAATTGAAATTCTGGCTGTAGTAATTCATTTGTGTTATTCACCCTAATTATTGTTTATATTCTTCCCTCTGCAAATGGGGACTCGGAAACAGAAATTATTCACTCTGTTAAGAACACTCTAACTATGAATATGTTGACACTGAAGTTATAATATGCTGTCATGACTTCCGCCATGTGACTTTTGAAGAAGCAATGATAAACTTCTTTCAGTATGTATAATGTTCCACTCGAGGAAACAAGCTAGACCTGCTCTATTCAAAACTTTTAAATGCCTTTAAATGTAAACCTGTGGCACCTTTACACTGATTTGACCACAATCTGATCCATCTTCCTCCCAACTACAAGTCTATTATTAAAGAGCAACATAGTACCCCCAGGATAGTGAGGAAATGAAGCCTTTAGGATATGGTGGCTCTGAATGACTGCTTCCAAAGGACAGACTGAAAATGTATGTGTGAGTCACATAGGGGTGATATCAAGGGACCCAGAAAACGTATCACAGATTATATTAACTTCTGTGTCGACACTACTGCACATTCAAAACAGTGTGCACCTTTCCAAAACACAAAACCAAGATTATTAAGGAGTTAAAATGCACATAAATGAGGAGAAGAGAGCATTCAAATCTGATGACAAAGAGGTTCTAAAGAGTGTGGATTGTAAAGAAAAAGCTGAGTGCAGGGAAGAAAGCTTATAGCGGTAAAACAGAAAAAACTCAATCAGTATAACATGAAATAGGTTTGGAATAGATGGGCATATTTACTGGATTGGGCAATCCAGAGCTCTAGGTGTTAGAAGGGAATGTGGACAATGCTAATGCCCTGGACAAGTTTTTCTAAAAGATTTGCCCTCCTTCATACCACCACATTTTTCAAATGACCAATTTCCCACATCCCCACTCCCACACACCATCCCTACTTCATCAACAACTCCTATCTCTTCATCTGGTATGGCCAGTGATGAGTCCACCCCTGATCATCAGTATCGAATGTCCATAAGTAATGACCAAGTGAGGAGACAACTGAGGAGGCTATACACAGGAAAAGCCTTGAATGGAATCAGTCTTCAAGATCTTAAAGCCTATGCTGACCAACTTTGTGGTATTCTCTGTTACCTGTCACTAAATTGACAATGCTGTGGAAAACATCCTCTATTGTTCTAGCTCCAAAGCAAACTGGCACCTCTTCACTTCATGAAAACAGTGCAGCAGCCCTTACATCCAACATCATGAAAACTATTCACATGCTGTTCCTGGACTAAATGAGTCCTCTTGTGAAAGAACACTTAGATTCAATGCAGTTTTCCTATTGGAGAGAGACTGGAGTGGAAGGAGCAATTATCTATTTGCTCCACAAGGGCAACAGAACAAAGTTGGCAGCACTGTGAGGATTATGTGTTTTGATTTATCCAGGGCATTCCATACCAGCTAGCCATCCATGTTAAAGGATATGGCCAGGCATATACAGGTGGTTGAGCCTATGCTTTCCTCAATAATACACTATCCGTCAACAGACCTCAGTTTGTGAAGTCAAGGACTTTGACTCCTTCATGGATGTGAGTTACACTGAGCTCCAAAATGAACAGTTCTGTCTCCTTTCCTCTTCACCTTGTACACCTTGGACTATAAATATAACACCTTTTCATGTCACTTGCAAAAATTCTTAGATGATTCTGCACTTAAAGGGTATATTGATTAGGGGGGTGGTGAGGCAGAGTATAGCAGTCAGGTAGAGCTCTGTTTCTTTGCGCAAATTGTCTGCAACTTAACATCAGCAAAGCCAAGAAACTGTTCACTAATTTTTGCCACACCAAACAGCTTCTATACCCACTAACAATTCAGGGATTGAATGTGGAGGTATTGTACTGCTATCACTACTTGGGGGTCTACATCAGTGACAGGCCGGACTGGATTCATAACACAGAGAAACTATATAAGAAAGGGCAGAGATACTGTTTCTTGGAAGACTGTTCTCCATTTATGTGTGTAATGACATCTATTCCATGATCTACAACTCTGTGTTATCCAGAGTTTTCTATTCTGTGATGTGTTGGGCCAGTAACTTCTCTTCAAGAGAGTCTCACAAAATCATCCAGCTAATTAAAAGGCAGGCTTGGCTATGGGATCTACTCTGGACCCATGGAGGTAGTACCAAAGGACAGAATGAAAACACAACTGAGTTCAATTATGAACAAACCTGCACATCCTTTCTGACATACTGACACTGATTATTATGCCTGTGTACTGCATCACCGTCACCGTGATTGCTCTTTCCATCTTTAGTCAAATCACAAGTTTTCTTTTGTTTTAGTAATTCTGGTGTGGATTTCAAGCAGTTGTTTGTTTTATTTATTTATTTATTGAACTTCTGTAAAAAGCTAAATTTCCCCCTTGGGAAGAAAATAATTTTTTTCTCCCCTTGGGAAAAATAAAGCACAATCTTATCTGTAAAGTACTATGTTTTGAAAAAGATAGCCAACTGTACATCATAGATTAAGCTTTTCATTTATGATCACCTTCCTCACTGTTGACTTTTAGAAAGTTTAGAAAGTAAATAAGACACAAACATCAGCATAAACTGAAACTTGAATTATAGCAAGTATTTTTGGCTACTGATTTTGCAACTTTGTTGTTCTGACAATTAAACATTGCTTATAGGAATTCGAGCAGGTATACCTTAATATATATGTCATGACCCAAATTTAAACAATTTTGAGGTTATGCTAAGGTAACATAAATCTATACTCCAAAAATCTAATTACCTGAAAACTTACATTTATAATGTCTGCCATGAAAAGATAATTTTATAGATTTATTGAGAATGAAGAGAAAATTGATGTGGACAATCGTGTGTGATGGATACCCATGGCCGGCCGGGACACCCCTTTGACTCTACAGCCAGGGGAGCAGCCATGGGATCCACGCTACGTCCGCTGGAACACTTGGTGGCAGCCCCCCTGGGTTGCATCAGGGCCACAGGCATGGGACTTTGGAGCACATCCCTGTTAGGTTCCGTGGCCACCGCCAGGGGGAGCTGTAAGGACTTAACTAGCCCGTCTGGGCTGTGATGCAGCCATACCCGGAGGTACAGCCTAATTAGGCTAATCACTTTTGCAAAGATTTTTACAAACAAATTATATGTTTTTTATGAAAAAGATCATAAAAACATAACAAGTTGAAGAAACAGGAAAAGACCATTCAATCCATCAAATTTGATATGTCCCAATATCTTATCCAGATGCTTTTTCAAATTTTAACTTCATCTACATGACTCCATAGTTTGTTGCAGATTTTCATGAGTCTTAAATACACTTCTCCTTAATTTATATTACCTATTAAGAAACAGTAGTATTATCAAAAATAAAAAAAAAACTCAATTTATCATCAAATACAAATACAAATACAAATACAGTTTGCTTCAAGTGCTCCAAATTAAGAGAAAATGTTTAGCAAATCATTTGAGAGAAGCTTTAAAAATAAAGACACCTTCTAGCATGGTTTTAATCATACATGTAAATGGAAACACCTCAATCCAAGACCAATTCCCAGACATCATTACAGGCATTGATTCCCACTTATCAGGGCAAGGTTACCAAAACTAGCAGCTTTTAAACTCATCTCTCCATACCAGGGGTGTCAGACTCAATTCTACTGAGGCCCAAAAATAACAGTTTACATACGCAACTTAGGCTGGACTATATCAACAAATAAATAGTACCACCTTTACTTTACAAACAAGACATACAGGTACTTCTCTGCTCATCACAATTGCATGTTATGCCTCATGTCCCTTTTGCAGCTGCCTTCTCTACTTATCAGCTTTTCTTTTCTTGGACATTGCAGCAAGTTAGTAAAGCTCCCAAGCAGCTACCAGGCTGAAATGTTCATTGAGTGTAAAAAATTATGTCAGCACTAAAGACACCGCTAGCATTTTTACTGTCCAAAGCAAAGTTCTAACTGGTATTCCCCTTTATATTGTGGAATGTAGTATTATTACCATGTTAACCTTTGATATAAAATGACTGACCTATATAACATTTTACTTGTAATCTGGGAGTTCAAATGGATTATGTAGGTATGTATTTGTTTTAATGAATATCACATTTTTATGTAAATGATATTAGTACTAGGGTGTTGTACTATGTTAGCCATTATGGATGTTATGAGAACTCAAGCAAAAATTACACATTTTATTGTCTAACACATGAATAGCCACACATGGAGCACCCAGTGCTTCTCACAATTATAATAATAATTTGTGAATTTAAAGTTCTTTACAATTAGAAAAAATATATATTTTCTCTGTGATACTAATAATGAATGGCAGTCATCCAAAATATTTACTTTAACATAATAATATTTATATTAAACGTTGTTTATGTAGTATAATAGATATGTTGCACTTGCAAAAATATATGTTGTTAAAATTAGGGAAGTGTTCCATTAACTGTTTGTTTCAAATAAAATAAGTTCATGGTAGAACAAAAAATCAGTTCTTTATTTTTAAAATACATGTATAGGATCCCTGCGGTGGGTTGGCACCCTGCCCAGGATTGTTTCCTGCCTTGTGCCCTGTGTTGGCTGGGATTGGCTCCAGCAGACCCCCGTGACCCTGTGTTCGGATTCAGCGGGTTGGAAAATGGATGGATGGATGTATAGGATCCATTTTTTAAAATATAGAGATACTAAGATTAAGGATTCAGTCAATCAGTCAGTCATTTTCAAACCCACTTTATCCTAAAACAGGGTCACAGGGGTCTGCTGGAGCCAATCCCAGCCAGCACAAGGTGCAAGACAGGAACAAACCCTGGGCAAGGAGCCAGCCCACCACAGATTAAGGATTCATGTTAATGAAATCCTATACATGCAGGATTAATTAAGGATTGCTCTTGTTCTTAGATACCATATAAAAATATTGCAATGTACAGTATATTTTAAGGAAAGCAGTTATTACTTTGCTTGAATAATTGCAATGCAAGCTCTCTATTTAACATGACTTCACAGCTCTCATTCTCAAATGAAACATAATCTGATGGAAACCTCTTGAAACAACATAACAGTGTCAAAATGACTAGAAATTCAAAAAGCCTTATGAAGGGGCTCTTCACTATTACACAGGAAGTGAAATCATTGAATGATATTGATGATTTCTTTAAACTGTTTTTTTTTTCTTTTTTAATGCCTGTAAGGAGAAGGCAGAATTGTTCTTTGCCTGTTTGAGACCTGGTTGAATTTCCCATCCCTGGAACAGCCAAGGAAGAATCAATACAAATACCTGTGACTAAGGATTGTACTGTCTTCTATCTTAGCCTTAAGGAAAACTATGAGACGAAAGTGAAGGAACTCACATGAACACAAGGAAAATGTGTGATCTTCACACAAAAAGTGTTTGGGTTTAGAATCAAACTTAAGCCCCTAGAGCGGTGAATCATCAGCATACACATACACTAATGTAAGAGATGCATTTGTTTTCATTTTCAAAGGCAATATACTTCAAGAGAAAATGAAAATAGCATGTCTGTAATCATTTTGTCATGAACTATGTGTGAATGATTTCATATGCTACATACACTCAGGGCCTTATGTATGTATAAAACTGTGTGTATGGACAAAAACAGAAATGTGTGCATGCACAAAAAAATTCAGATGCATAAAGATGTGCGGAAGCAAAGTTCCATGCACTTCCCCTTTATAAATCCCAGTCAACTAGAATTTTAACACACATGCATGAGCCTACAGCCCAACTACAACTCCTCCTAGAATTTCTCAAATTTTAATATGCAAATCAATATAAATAACCCCTTCCATTGAGTGTTTTGTTAAAAGACAATGTAAAAGCACATATAAAAAACGACATTATGAATTTCAAAAAACAAGTGGTAAGATGTCAAAGTCGACATGAAAAGGAGAGTGTCTGAGTGTCACATGGAAGCATTTAAATGCCACAGAAAAGATAAAAAAATAGGAACACAGTGAAGAAAAAAGGTCTATGCCAAGATTAAAGTCAAAATGTCAAGAGAGGAGGCAAGAGACCGAGGGAGCTGGTGCTTGTGGACGAGCGAGACTGAGTAGGCAGCTGAAAGGAAAGTCCAAAGAGGAGCATGTGAACAGTGCTAGAGGGCTGATGGCCACTCCAGCTGAGTGACCTGGGAGCTGGAGTGGCATAAGCCCTGTTCAGTTGGAGTGACTCGCCAAAGAGAGACAGCACAGCTGCAGGAGAGTGAGAGGCTCAAAGAGTCATTTTGCGGGTGGTGCCATGGACCACAAGGGACATGAGCCTGGCAGCAGTAGCCGGAGGCTTGATGTAGTGCCCTGTGAGGAGCCAGAGGGGGCTACAAGGGACCTGAGCCTAGGAGCAGTGTGGAAGCATGGCTGAACTGCAGATTGAGTGAATTAGGTTTAAGCCAAGGAGATGCCAGCTTTTAAGGGGCGCACCTGGGCTCAAGGTTTTTAAGAACAGCTTCCTGCCATATTTTAACATTGTTTTAAAGGATCATTTATTTGATCATTTTAACCTCCACTGAACACCTTCTTTTTATGGGATTATTTATTTATTGAAGTTTTTGCAGTGCACAATTTTTGGAAATTGTTTTGAAATAAATTGTTTTAATAAAAACATTAGAGCACTTTTATGCCATCCCCTTGCTATGTGTGTGTTTTGTCCTCATCTGCCAGGTTCATCAAGCTACATTATCGACGGTATCAGCTTCAAGAGATGGGATGGGATGAAACTGTTTCTGAGTCTCAAGGTCCGTGTAGGAAAAGCTCTAAAGCGTTCTCCAGATTGGAGAAGTTCAAATAGACTGTAGCATGGGTGAGTGGAATCCATGCAGATGGTGGTGGCTTTCCCAAGGCAGAGTCTGCTATAATTGTCCTCCAAGGCTGGAAGCTGTATCTTTGCTGTAAGCTGTAATCCCCTGTGCTCTCAACACAACCTATGCAGCTGTGAAAGCACACACAAACACAATAAACAGGTTAAAATACTCTCACTGGTGCACTAAGAGTAACAACACTAAAGCAACTACGGTATTTGGAATAGTTTGGCCTGTGGAAGAATAATGTTAAGGTAACATAGCATTCATCTTTAAGAAATAGCATAAAGGGTTAATAAATGTCAGAAATGAGATAAAGATCAAGTGAACAACAAAATGTACACTGAAATATAACAGTTGGTTTAGGAAAAATACTGAGATGGTCAAGTAAATAAAGAATGTACCAGAAGAAAGGTTGGTGTAATATACAAAATGTACTGAAGGATGACTAAGTGATGAGTAAGAAATCAGCAAATGTCCTATGCAGCAAATTGAAGTTACTGTCATGTTTGTAGAATTAGCTTGAAAAGGTCTGTGCTTTGTGACATGTACCTTATCATACTTATAGTATCATTTTCAAAAAGCACAGACTGTGTGTAGGATGTGCTAATGAGAGCACAAAGCCAAGGAGATATGTCTAAATTCACTGAGCCTTCTCCGGTGCAGCTACACTTTAGACAAGGCCATTAAAAACTCTGAGAACCATTCACCACCTGATAAGGCACAGTACAAATCAGTAATAAGATCTAATAACAGATGCCTTGTTGTAACATTATATACAGCAAGTAACAAAACAACACAACCAAGATGTAATATTGCTACTGTACCATTTTAAACATCAGTAATAAATATATCCTCAGATGCTTTAAACCACTTAAATAGTTTCAAAAAGTTGTTTCTTAGAAAGTAGATGCCTTGAATGACTTCTTCAAAAAAAAGTAAGAATTTATTGCTATCAGATTCTGCAGTCTAGGCAGCAAACTATTCACAGTTCTTCATAAGCCTTCAGAAGTATCCCTCCTTTGAAGTCTCAGTAACTCTCCCATTTGTAAAAATATTAATGTCTAACAGTTCTTCTCCTTTGGTCACAAAACCACAATTACAATACTGGCACCATTCTTCCTTACTCTTTGTTGTGTGGCAAGTAAAACAAATGCATGACAAGGAATCACCCCATATCATCATCAAATTCTATATATGTTTCAGACTTTTGCAAACAATATCACCTCCCACAAGGCCCCTCACCATCATGCTAGTAAGCCAAATTGCTTAAAGGCTTAGGCTTCAATTGCAAACTCATAGAGGACTGCATAACCCCAAGTAAAACATGATATATGATAAGACATTGCAACAGCAGCTGAGCATGTGTCACTTTGGTGATTATGTTCCCATTGTACCATCCTCTTTTGATTTCTACGTGACCATACTCTTTAAACTCTGAAGATTAGAGTGCATGGAAATCATAAGGATGCAGCTGTTACTGACATCTTAGAACTACAACATCTGAAACCAACAGTCATTCTGAATCATTTCAGTTTTAAAGTGTTGCATCAATGACGTAACAAGGTACAGTATGACTGTGTGATGGCCAGGGTTGGCTTCATGCTCCCTGGTTGCTTCCGGTAGCTTCTTGAACCTGGAACCATGGATAAAAATGAACTGATATGAACTAATGAGGGCACACACATTCAGCAATGGTTGGTGCAAAAGTGTTTTCATTTAAAATCCAAACAAAAGTGCAAACAGTGCAGTGATATTCTTTAAATAAATAATAAATAATCAAATAAGAACAGTAAATAGTTTGTGAGTTAAAATTCCACCATAACACCAGAATAAAACAACTTTAATCTTCCTCCTCTCTTGCCACATGAACCCAGTGCAACTCCCACTCTGTTTCCCAGGAGGAGACCCCAGCCCTCCTCACTGACCCACGTTTTGGCTAACTCTATTGACGACACAAGACCACTCAGGTCGGTTGTCCTTCATTCTTCCTTTTCGCCCTCTGGCATCCCTCTGCTCTCTGAGGAGGACTTCACCACCATTGAACCCACTCCACTGAAAACATCAGCAGGGAAGCTCTTTCTTTAGAGCACCAATCCTTCACTCTTTCAAGGGGCTAATGACGGCTCTGCCTCTCTTTCAGGCTGGCTCGCTCTGCTTAAGCTCCCAATACTGCTCACTCACGTTCAATTCCTTGATTTGCTCTCTGTTGTTTCTCTCCTTCCCTGCCATGTAGGCTCCCTTTATACTGCCTGATTACGTACAGGTGTTGCTCTCCACCTACTCCGAGGTGTGAATGAGGTACCTGACTGACCCGCTGACATTTGCATGTGAATGCACGATCAGCCAAGCATCACAATCAACTGTGGAGTGACATCAGCATGTGCACATTGGCACCCATTCAGAGCCTGCATGCTCCTGGACTTGATTATTTATTTAAAACCACACTTCACAGAGAGACAGTCCAAGCTACAACCCTAACAACAATCAGGGAGAGAGTTGTGGTAAGAAGACCACAAAATGGAGGCAACAACAAGAAAAACATTACAAAAATTGGTATTAACAAATGTTTAGACATAATATCTTCCAAAGACATTTACCTAAACATACACAGAGAACCCCTGCAGTTCAGAACTTAAAACTTTACTATATGATCTTCACACAAAAAATTCTTTTAAGCATAATGAAATTATTTACATCTGAATTGTAACACACTCCTCTGATTATTCAGTGATTTTCTCCACCTTTGTCTTTTTTGACCTTTGTCACTATCACTATTTTCTTTAATGTTTACACCATTTATCACACCTGGAAGTGTTCGGGCCAAAAAAAAAATGTTATCCAATTAGTTTTCTAATTCAAAAGCAAAGGAAACAATAAGAATCTATATTAATCTTTGCTGTTGGGTTGCTTATTAAATTATTCCTCTTCTTTATTCCATCTTTTTGTTATGCTTTATTGTAATTTCATTAGGTTTCTATTTTTTATGTTTTTTTACATATTTGTGGCGATAGACTATAAGGTAATTAAGGGGCTTAGATGCTGCTTAGTAGGTTTTAGATTTTTTGGGAGAAAATGGGTTGTAAAAGCTTTTGGGTGATCTGATCTTTATAAAATTTTCAGTAAATGAATAAATGCTATCCTACAAGCAGATTCTGTATGTGCCCATATTTATCAAGCATCTCAGAGAAGGAAAACACAAATTTTGTATTAGTTTTAGGATCAAGAGTAAAAGCATTTTATCAATTTTATTAATTTAAGAAATTACTCCTAACTAATGGAGCTCAGCTGAAAATAAGGCAGATCATGGAGAGAGACATGGCACACAAATCTGGAAGAGAATCAGAAACACTGGAAGAGTGAATATGAGTTCAGAAACAATGCAAGTCATGGCTAACTGCAACTGTTACTTTATGAGACATTTCCCATGGCCATAGCAGTAGGAAGGTGATTCTTTTGAAAGTACGGCATTAGATCTTTCATTGGTAAATAAACATGTCAATTATCAGGATTTACTCTTATTCAGTGTGTGTGTCTTTTCATCTGTTTTTCATGTTGTTGCATGCAGCTTAGTGCAATATCCTACCTTATCATGTTTCCCTTTTTCTTCTTCTCCAACTATTTATTATTATTATCTTTGTGGTGAAGCTTTGGTGTTAGTATCACAAAACTATAAAGTATCATTGTGATGGGTGCAAGTTTGCAGCTCGGGCTGATATAAAATCGTTATATGGTTCATTCTCAAATGTGAACTCCTACACCTAGCTGGAAGTAAGTGTAGGACACTTCATAAATACTTCTCAGTACTACTCCATGGTCGGACAAATTCTAATTCTAGTCATTCTGGCATTTTCCAGAAGTAATTCTGAGATTCTTGATATGTACGGGTACTGATCAAACACATTTGGAAAACAGAGAAAAGTAGTATCATATATAAGCAAATAATAAAACCATAAAAAAAAATGAATACTAGTATAGGCAGATTACCATTCTCCTCCCAGAAATGTTTCTAACATTTCGTCTTTACACATAAAATATTTCTGCCCGAGTGTCTAAAGTTTAGTCCCAGTGGAAGCTGTTACCTTGCATGTGAATAAGGGGCTAATTTATGCATCCATAAAAGTTCAGTTTTGTGGTTTGAAATCATTCATCAAAGGTCTTATCTATTAGTAGTCACTTATGTCTTCTTTTATCAATAGCATGTGTAATATTTTAAAGCCAGTCCTATGCTTTTTAGGGTGAGACATCCCATAACTATCCCGAACAACAGAACTATTCATCAATCAACACTCTTCTGACTCTCTAGAGCACACTGCCCTCATCAGATCAAGTTTCTTTCACCTAGTAAGGAGTCAGATCTGTCATTTATGTGATTTGCCCAATTTGCTCAATGGGTCACCCAGTTTCAAGGGTTAAAACAGAAAGGAGAAAAGATAAAGGCCTGATATCAGGGTGTGATATAGACTTCCAGGCTCAGATATGAGGCTCTGTAAACAATTTTATGATAATATCAGAATGGCTAGCTCAGGAGGTGATGCGATAGTAATGGGTGACTTTAATTACCCAGCCATAAACTGCAAAATACAATAAATAATGGCACGCAAGAACAGGAAATTGTAGATCTGGTAAATGATTATTTTAGGTCAGTTTAATCACTGTAACTACTAGAGTGAAAGCCAGTCTTAAGTATATGTTTTGTGTTTAAGAAAGTATTTTGACTGCACAGGTCATTGAACTGGTTGATTCCAGTGTCCATACTATAACGACTGTTAGTTTAAAGGGCTTTTGGTATTATAAACCAGGAAATCTAATACTACAAAATATAATATTTCAATAGATGCAATGAAGCTCTCAGAAACTAGTTAATGATCCACCAAATGCAAGTGAATTATATTTGTCTTTTTGTGACTTCACAACTCTATAACCATGACCAATATAATAATAAAAAACAATAATAATAATATTCTTGTAAAGGCCATTCGCTCACATTTACAATAAAAATGTTTTATTCATTGTGGGCAGATCAGTTAAGATTATAGACAAATCTGCAAATTTCACAATAATATGTGAAGTAGTTTGAAACCAGATAACTGGAGTTTCACGGCATCAGGACTAATCCCCATGTTTCCAAATTCAGAAAATGTCAAATTTAAATTCATCTGGTATGATGCAACTCAAAGGATTGCCTGTTGGGCCTTTATAAAATAAGAATAACTTACACACTATAATAGAAACATGACAAAGTGCATTTTAATATAGGCACAGCCAGAAATAAGTTCATTTAAAAACCATCACATATACTGACTGTATTAATAAGAACAGAACAAAAAGAACTATTGTATTATTTTCAAATGCTTATCCTAAATCCTGTATTTTGTCAGATGTAACAAAGCTTCTTCCTTTTTCATATATTATACCAGCACCTTGCAAAAACAAATATTCATTCATTTTCCAAATACATTTAAGATGTCAATTAGGATAACAGCACATCTTTCCAATCATATAGGAAATCAGAAGACCTGGAGAAGAGAATACCCGTATGGCACAGGAGCAATGTACTATCTAAACTGCAACTATGTGTATGCCGTTATATAAATTCAAAGGACTGGAGCTGTGAGACTAAAGTAGCAGCATACTACAAGCAAGGTAAAAAGAGATAACAAAATAAATCCCCCCATGAATAAAAAGGGTCAGAATTCTTTTTGCTGAATTATTTAACCCAGTTCAAAATACACACATTTTGTTGCTTAAGTGATTTTTCTTTCAAACATGCTACCCCTCCTTTGCTACCAACTTTCTTACAATTGTATTTTTAACCTTACTTCTTCATGTGCTAAACTAAAGAAGTGTTTTGGGGCATGGTCTTACACTTTGATCTTTGGAGTCAACAGAGTAAAAGTTGTGTGTTGTCTCATTTGCAACAGATTTAGAAACAGTGTTGCTGTCTGCTTCAGAAAGATAATAATTAATTAAAGGAGAGACTTTGTGTACTATTAAAACAAAGAATTCAAAATGCAGTGCATCTTTCAGTTCCTGAACTAGTCAACATCATTGTATTTTGATTAATTTGTATTAAATATTTCTTAGTAATTCTGAAATGTTTTATTTTACGAGGGCTGTTAGTGAAACACCTTAACAGTTTTTAATGCATTTTAACATTTGAATGACACTAAAATTTCCATGTAGTCATCTTTTTTTTTAATCTCTTCTTAGGTGTGCTTTGACAAGCAGCTATTGGCAGAAGGCGGGAAGTTTTGAAATTCCCCCTTTCGGAATTAATAACATATATCTAATCTAGTCTAATATCCAAGCCCATCCCTATTATTCCCTTTCTGGAAATGCCTCTGCATACATCCATGCCCACCCACTCTTTGAACACACAAAACTCCAGATATTATATTATCAGATTAACTATTCTCGATTTGGGGTATTAATTCCTTCATAATTTATAGATAGAAAACCTGAATATTTCTGCTTAATAGTACTATTAGATGCTAGTGTCCTGGCTCCTCCACTTTACTTTGTATTTAACTGTAATCATGGTCATGACAATAAATCTTTAAAATGGACTTGTCTCTCTAAATTGTATATTCATATTTTCTGTATTTTATCTTTGCAAAATTATAAATATAAATGAATAAATAACTATATCTGTAAATTGAATTAAGAACACCTTATTAGGTTTATATTAAATACATTGGCATGGTGGCGCAGTGGGTAGCGCTGCTGCCTCGCAGTTGAGAGATCTGGGGACCCGGGTTCACTTCCCGGGTCCTCCCTGCGTGGAGTTTGCATGTTCTCCCCGTGTCTGCGTGGGTTTCCTCCGGGCGCTCCGGTTTCCTCCCACAGTCCAAAGACATGCAGGTTAGGTGGATTGGCGATTCTAAATTGGCCCTAGTGTGTGCTTGGTGTGTGGGTGTGTTTGTGTGTGTCCTGCGGTGGGTTGGCACCCTGCCCGGGATTGGTTCCCTGCCTTGTGCCCTGTGTTGGCTTGGATTGGCTCCAGCAGACCCCCGTGACCCTGTGTTCGGATTCAGCGGGTTGGAAAATGGATGGATGGATAACAAACACAGCAATGAGCGAGAATAACAAAATCCATGAAAACAGCTATTAAGAGAAACATCCATTTAATCAGAAAATCAAATAAATAATTGACCTTAAGATTCACAATAGTTAAATGTTTTTAACAATTCCAAAAGATTGTGCACATAAGCATATTTGTAAAAAATGAGGAAAGTTGCTTTCAGAAGAGAAATCAGGAAGCATTTAGTTATACAGAAAATAATGGTAGTATGTGAAAAAAATCACAAATGTTTTTGTAGTATATACTCTGCCGTCTTTTATGAAAAGTCTAAATGAAAGTAACTGTTAACTAATCAAGCGAGCAACATGGACTGGGCAGAGGATTTCAAACTTGGTTCCTTCAGCACTGCAGGTCTGTTTTCATTCCAGACACTTTTTTAATTAGCAGCCAATTACTGCTGCTAATAGAATATATTTTGCACTGTCAAGCCATATTATTAAACAAACTATCATTTATCACTGAAAGCACGAACTGCCTTTTAATAATAAAAATGGTTGTAGAAAATATTTCAAGTGATTACAGCCCTGAGTTTGAGAACTTGAAAGTGCACTTGCTCTGACATGTCAGACATTTCTAATGTTGATTATTTTCTTTTGCTGAGAGCATCATGCAAATGTTTTTTGATCTGGAGTGACTCAGTACTCATTGTTAAGTGGCACTAGTTAAGGAAAATATAAGCAGTTTAGGTTTTGAAATCTTAACAAGAGTCAATTAAATTCCAGGCAACAAATTAAGTTCCATTAAGAGCAGTGATTGGCTACAAATTAAGAAAGTGGCTGGAATAAAAATACGCAGCCACTGTAGCCCTCTTGACTAGAGAATCTCTTGTTTATTTATTCATGTAGGGTTTGTAAACATGTTCTAGGTAAAGACCAGCACAAATGTAATATAGACCTTTCAGGACCAAACACATAAATCTCTCCTTAGAACTGGTGGTGTATCCATATGTCTGCATGCTTTAAAAGCACTGTATGGTCATAAACAAGCAATTAGAAAAATGGTTCTGAGAATACACTATAGGCTTGATGAAAGATGAAGGCCATGGCTTGCAAACTCCTAATATAATATAATGTAGTATTGCAGTGATGAAGCTTTCTGACAGCTGATAGGGTAGTCAGATAAGGCCAAATTAAAATGTATTTTGTTTATGCTGAAATCAAATGTTCCTTACTAACAATAACACAATTATATCTCTAACAATATCTAGGGCTAGCTAAGGAAGCAGTCCCAGATCAAAGTTAAGGGCTTTTAAGTACACTTTTGGAGTAAACATTACAACTCGAAGACTATGAAAGCTTTACACAGAGTCAGCCTTGGCCAACTTAAGCACCCACGTAAACAAAAGCAGACTAAATTAAGCAAAAGTCAAATTTGTTTCTTGTATAAGCAAAATGTCAAATCTACCACCAAAAACTGGTGCTATGAAGCTGTGGGCCTTGAACAGTGATTTGTAGGTTCTGACTTCACTGGAGGTTAAAGTTCTTCACACTTGTAATAAATATACTAAGTTACTGAGGTATGATGAACTATGTATATTCAATGTTGTAATTAAAACAATAGCTTGGCTTTAAGTTATAAAATATGAGGTCAGGCAAAATTAATTTTCAATTTACAGTATAGGGAATATCTCATTACAATAAATTTATTTTAAAATACTGTAAGGCCTCTGGCTATACTTTAAATAAAAGCCTTAATTCATAATTGACTATTTTTTCTGTCTGTGAAACTATAATTGACTTTATTATCACATAGCAGTAGTCTATTATTATTTCTACTATACAACAGTACATACTATATAAATTATTAAGTGCATTTCCTCACTGTTACACATGATATAACAGATACTGTATATATCAGTTTTTTGTAACATTCCACAAAAATTAAAACCTAGATATAACCATGGTAGTGATTTTAACATTTAATGCCTCATCTGACAACTCATAATTTTACTCGGATGAGTTTATATTACACTTTGCCTAAACTTTGATATTCGCTAGAAAGAATTAATAATTTATATTCCTACAACATATTTTGACTAGTTAAAAACAAGAATAGCTGGTAGATACTTGAATTCAAATTAGAAATATCTTTAATGTACTCTGTGAATCATACAATTGAGAGCCATTTCCAATTGAGTCCTTCAGAGAGATCAATTCCAGATGTCTAAATATTTTGACTAGTTGAACTTTATTTATTTGTTTAATATTTAACCAGTTAAAGTAATTTCAGATAACTATTTAACATATCTTCACTTTTCCTGGGCAAAATTTCTTTTAGAGTTTTCTGTAATTACATTATGACTAGTGAGAATTTCAAACTACAGATATCAGTAATCTCATTTTCATTAGAGAAAACTGACAGATTTTTTTCAATGATGTATAATCAGCTTTTAATTAGAAATATCTGTAAGGGTATTCTGACTTGTAATATGAATCTGAGTTATTTAATTACATTGTTAATACTGTATATAGCATTTAATTCAAGCATATACTTGACATTCAGATTTTGACTTGTCCACTTATTATAACAGATATAGCTAATTGATAACTTCACAGAAGTCAATGAGACATGTCACTCAATTTTCACTTGCTAAAATGACATTGCAGATATTTCTATTTAGTTTATCTTGATTGTAAAAGCAGGAAGTGTCACTTATAAAAGAGGATTTAGTATGAAATGTCAAATGTTAAAAGAGCTCACCATATGTTTCTTTTGAGGCTTCTAATTTTTAAAAATGTCGGTCTCATTCAAGTAAAGTGTCTAGAATTTACTAAAGGGTTGTTAAGTTATTTTTAGTCTTTATACTAATATATGTGATGTTAAATGCATAATTACATTTTTGTTCAATAAGGCCCAGTATAGAGTTCCCAAGACTGTTTTTTGTCTTAATAGTCTTTGTCATATATTTTTGCCTGGATTAATCCTGCATAAATATAAACAATTTAAAGTAATGACCTCAATAATTGACATATTAAGTGAATTATGTGTTGACATTTTGTGTTGCTACTGGCAATTTATACACGTACATTTTTATTATATGGACTAAAAAATGCGATCACAAAGTAAACTTCAAGGTTCATGATATTTACAGAACATTATACTAATGTATTACATTTTTGTAATATTAAATGTGTTCGAAACAATTTATGAAAAGTACTTGCTTCTGACCGATTTTATATGTTGAGACATATACGACTGTTAGTAAGAAAACATTGCTTCTTTTGAACTCTTTGGTTTAGCAGGAGTCCTTTTACCTGGTCAATATACAGTTCTGTGCTTGCATCTTCTTGAAGCATGCATTTTTACACCTTCAGCACTTTTTGCGCATAGGCTTTTTAAAAAATATGTTGATAAAATGCAAATGAAAAATGCTTAAATGCTATTTATGCAAGCAAGAATTTGGATTCAATCACAATAAGATAATGTTTCAAGCAGCTTATCACCTTCCAATGTTTCCTACAATCGTTTTCCTGTTCAAAAGGTGTCAGAATGTTACCACCTCTGCCTCATGCATGCCATCTGGTGGCTAATTCTAAATGGGTCTGAATAATTTGTAATGTTAATAATATTCTTATATCTAAAGACACTTTCAGAGCAGATTTTATACTGACCTCTAAAGTAAAATTAAACTGACACTTATTTTAAACTTTTCAAATACACATGACAAAATATATACAACAGAATACAAAAACATTCAGAAAATGATATTTAATTAATTTTTCATCTTGTGGTAAATTACAAGAAGAAAAATTAGTGGGATACAGGATATATTTTTATTTGTGCTTGGAGTCTGCTTTTATTATCCTCTATGTTTAGTAACATTGTCCTAACATTTCTTGGCAGACATAAGCTATTCTATAAACTTGTGATATGCAGTGATAATGACTTTATTTGGAATGAAAGTGAACAGACATGCAAAACACAGGAGTAGGAAACATTGCTGTTAGGCAATCATGTGGATGTGAGCCTATTTATGTGTTACATCCAAAATATTTATGATGTTTTCTAACACATATATCATAAGCATTTTAATTGTTACTAAGAATTCAGCATGTAATATACTTCCTTAAGACAATTTAAAAAAATGAAATGGAAGGGGCTCATTACAGCTTTGGTTTTGTAGCAGTTTTTCCTGCTTATTCATAACTAATCACACTCTGTCCACACAAATATTAAAATATGCAATATTATAGCTCCAAGACAGCACTTCCTTAGTAAATGTTTTAACAAACTTAGAATAAAAGCTCTGAAACTGTTACAAAACCATTAGATCTTGCAAGTAATCTTTTATGAGCATTAACAATTAGAAATATGTTCACTTTACATAGTGTCAGACACATGCGAGTAGGAGGCAGCTGAAGGGCTTAAGTAATGGTAATACCACATCTGACCAGGGGGCGGCGGGGTGCACTAACTGTCTTTCTCAGTTCCCTGCAGACCTTTCCCGAGAAGTCCTGTCAGGTTCCGGTACCTCAGAAGATGTCACTTCCGGGTTCCGGGCCCTTCGATGACGTCACTTCCGGTCCAGACGACGTCACTTCCTATATGGGCCTTTAAAGCCGCCATCTTACCACCAAGGAATCAGTTCTGTTTTGGACTTAGTATTGTGAACATCTCTGTCGATCTCAAAACCTTTTGCAGCCAGGGATATTATGCAGGGGGGCTGCCCCAAACCTTTTAATGATGTCTGGTCTGTGTTTTTATCACAATAGTTATTTTACATACAGTACATTTTGGTGAAGAGGTACTAAAAATGGATGGATGAATGAATCAAAATTCTTTCAGATTTTCTTGTTATTTGTAAATGTACTGGGAAAGAATGTGATAACATTCATGTGTGTGTAGAACACAACCTTTTACACAGGGACTTTACTGTTCATTTATTGAGAAAAGTTTTTATTAACAGCATGATATTTATTAGATATTGACACAAATCAGCATGGTAGTTCAAGTCCCTCTCGTGTTGCATATGAAACTTGCATGACTTCCCTCTTTTTATGTGGGCTTCTTGGTCTCTGAGTACATATGATATTTCAGTGTCAAAGCTAATTCCACATGTTAAGCATATTACTTCATTCTTTCACTTAAAAATCACTACACGAGTTATATCTTTCATATCACCGCAAGATGCTGAGAAGTTATTACATGGTTTTGTCATTAGCTATCTATAAATTATTGCAATGCACTAATATAAGGATTAACAAAAATAGAAATCTGAGCACATCTCACTTAGCATCATTGCACTAGCTGCCTGTGCCTTTCAGTACATATTTTAAAATACCATCCATTCATCCATTTTCCAACCCGCTGAATCCGAACACAGGGTCACGGGGGTCTGCTGGAGCCAATCCCAGCCAACACAGGGCACAAGGCAGGAACCAATCCCGGGCAGGGTGCCAACCCACTGCAGTATTTTAATATACTCTAAACTAAATGCTCTAAACAATCTAGCACGTTCCTATATTTTAGACTGCTTGTCCCTTTATATTCCTATTTATTATATTTGATTCTCTAAGTTCGGCCTGCTCAGTATTAAAGCATTGAAGAACGTACGAGGCAGCTTTCTGTTTCTATGCACCAAAAAACTGTAATACTGAGACAGTACAGCTGAACACTATGAAAAATTACTAAAAACACACCTCATTGAGCTGTCTTTCTCTTGATCACTTAAATTATCAGAATCACTAGCTTTCCTTCATAATTAGGGAAGAGGAAATCAATTCTTACTGATTCTATTTGCTATTGTTTTATAGGCTGGTCACTAATCACTATTTTTGTGTGTTTCATATTTTTCAGTACTCTGTGGTACTGCTGTGGCCACCTGAGATGCTGAAAAAATGAGGTGAAAGAGCTCCACAAGAGCATCCTGTTAATGGTGACACATTCGTGGACTGCAGAATGCCCAGTGGGGGTCTTGGTGATCTTTGACCTTGGAACCCCTGCAGATTTTGTTTTTTTTTCCCAGTGTATTATTGATGGAATTTAAGAAAAAAATTCTGTCCTTCCCAGCCATCTTATCATACCATCAGACTCATCTTTAGAGACGTAAAAACAAAATAAAGACTTTATTTGTACTTTTTCTGTTACCTATATATCTATGTTACCTAAATGTACATTAATTTATTCTTAATTTAATATTTTGACATGTAATTCATTCATTATTCTTTTTGTTTATTTTTCTTGGCCGTCTTGTAAAGCACTTTAAGCTACATCCTTTGTATGAAAATGTACTATAAAAATAAATGTTGTAAATGTTATTGTTGATGAGACTGAAAGATGCTGGTGGGTTTATAGTTGTTTTTTATATGATGCATGATAGTAACAGTTTTGTGGCAAACTTTCATTCAATAGCGAAAATGTCAACGGTTAAGTGGCTAAAGATGTCAGTCACAGATATACTGTACATTAATTGTGGAGAAAACACAAAGAAGAATCAATATTTTTACTTGCCTAATAATCTACATATTGAACAGATGGAGACAGACTTTATAATCCACCTAAGATTTGGCAACTGTATGGGAAATTTTATATACATCTGTTTTTTAGTGGGTTATTTGGGGAAGTTCTGCAAATATTTTGTTCTGTTTATTCTGATGCCTTTTAATGCCTGCATCCATTTTCTGAAATTATTCAGTCCCTAACAGGATTAAAGAATATGCAGTCAGTTCTGATTGTATCAGGCACAATTCAGCAATTAGCCTTTAATAGAGTGAGAACGTACTGCAATGAACTATCATCATCCACTCCAGTGTATACTCACTCCAACTAAGACAACTAACTAGCCTACTGTTATCTGGAGTATACAGAAAAGCAAAAAAACACAGCAAAAATCACACTGCAAACACAGTGAGAACATGCAAACTGCATACTATCAATAAACAGCCAAAGAATATACAGATGTGAAGCCAGCAGCAATAACCACTGTCCCACTGTAAGGTAAGTATGGCATGAAAATTCAGCTCTTTATGAATTTTAATTTTGTTTACCTCAAGTTTTCATTGCAAAAACATACAGTATTATAAGTATTTACATACAATGCCTTGCAAAAGTGTTGAGTCCCTTGACCAGTTTTCTCATGTTATTGAATATACTGAAATGATGTTCTCCATATTGTTTTTTATGCTATTTGCTAAAGATATTCTTTCCCCTAACTACTCAGAGACAGCAAAAATGGGAAGACATTAATGGAAATTACACTTTCAAAGACACTGGAATCCTATATTTTAAAGGCTAGCAGTGGCTCAGTATGCACAGTTATTTATTAAAAACAATGAAAAAGAACTGCCAGAGTCTAAGAAAAAACAGTTGTGTCTCACAAAATTATTATTTTTTTTAATTTTAAGTGATACAGAACACCATTTTACTATTTTTCAATCAAATAAGCACAGCATAGTTCCAAAGGTTTGCCTGTGCCAATATGAGACTAAATCCAAAAGAATACAAACGTCAAACAGGATAACACATCAGTTTATATTGTACACATGAGAGGCACCATTAGGAACAATGTAAACAATTTAGATGAAATGTGTATCGATTTAACATTTTAGTTACCTACATAGAACATTGCAAAGCACTTTATTTTAACCTTGTTGGCACAGTATCAAATGTAGAAACTTATCAGTGCAACAAAAATCAAAACTGCAAGTACATACTGTAAATAAAACAAAAAAGGCAGAACTAATGCACAGAGTGAGGAGTGTGGAAATATACTAGTCAGTGGAGTTGTATCAATAATTACCAACACAATATGCTTAGCAAAGCAAACACAATTAAAACGTTTACACAATTAACACAATTAACCCACTCTCACTCTCACCTCGGAGTATTGCACCCTCCACACATCCTTCTGCTGATACCAGCATAGGAAAAACATCCCCACCCATAATAACAACAGCGCAAGTGAGCAGAGAGCTGAGGAGACTTCGTGCCAGCAAAGCAGCGGGTCCAGATGGAGTATCGCCACGACTGCTGAAGGTCTGTGCATCGGAGCTGGGGGGTCCTCTACAGCGCATCTTCAACCTGAGCCTGGAACAGGGGAGAGTCCCGAGGCTTTGGAAAACATCTTGTATCACCCCAGTCCCAAAGGTATCACGTCCTAGTGAGCTGAATGACTTTCGGCCTGTTGCTCTGACATCACATGTGATGAAGACCATGGAGAGGCTGCTGCTTCACCACCTTAGGCCACAGGTTCAACACGCCCTTGACCCTCTGCAGTTTGCATATCAGGAGAAGGTGGGAGCGGAAGATGCCATCATCTATATGCTACACCGATCCCTCTCTCACTTGGACAGAGGCAGTGGTGCTGTAAGAATTATGTTTCTAGACTTCTCTAGCGCCTTCAACACAATCCAACCTCTGCTCCTTAGGGACAAGCTGACAGAGATGGGATTAGATTCATACCTAGTGGCATGGATCGTGGACTATCTTAAAGACAGACCTCAGTATGTGCGTCTTGGGAACTGCACGTCTGACATTGTGGTCAGCAACACAGGAGCGCCACAAGGGACTGTACTTTCTCCGGTCCTGTTCAGCCTATATACATCGGACTTCCAATACAACTCGGAGTCCTGCCATGTGCAAAAGTTCGCTGATGACACTGCTATCGTGGGCTGTATCAGGAATGGGCTGGAGGAGGTGTATAGGGACCTAATCAATGACTTTGTTAAATGGTCTGACTCAAACCACCTACACCTGAACACCAGTAAAACCAAGGAGCTGGTGGTGGATTTTAGGAGGCCCAGACCCCTCATAGACCCAGTGATCATCAAAGGTGACTGTGTGCAGATGGTGCAGACCTATAAATATCTGGGAGTGCAGCTGGATGATAAATTAGACTGGACTGCCAATACTGATGCGCTGTGCAAGAAAGGACAAAGCCGGTTATACTTCCTTAGAAGGCTGGCTTCCTTCAACATCTGCAATAAGATGCTGCAGATGTTCTATCAAACAGTTGTGGCGAGCGCCCTCTTCTACGCAGTGGTGTGCTGGGGAGGCAGCATTAAGAGGAAAGACGCCTCACGCCTGGACAAACTGGTGAGGAAGGCAGGCTCTATTGTTGGCATGGAGCTGGACAGTTTAACATCTGTGGCAGAGCGAAGGGCGCTCAGCAGGCTCCTATCAATTATGGAGAATCCACTGCATCCACTAAATAATGTCATCTCCAGACACAAGAGCAGCTTCAGCGACAGACTGCTGTCACTGTCCTGCTCCACAGACAGATTGAGGAGATCGTTCCTCCCCCAAACTATGCGACTCTTTAATTCCACCAGGGGGGGTACACGTTAATATTTAACATTATACATAGTTATTGTCTGTTTTTTTCACCTGTATTATTATCATTCTTTAATTTAATATTATTTATTGTATCAGTATGCTGCTGCTGAAGAATGTGAATTTCCCATCGGGATTAATAAAGTATCTATCTATCTATCTATCTAAAGCTACAAAGAAAATGGAACATAGTAACTATGTTAGAGACAAAGTACAGCCTAAGCCTTAAAAAAATAAAAACAAGAGCTACTAGACTTAATCAAGAACGGACAGGAAGAGTCGTACATTCTGCATTAAATTAAACACAAAATTAAAAAGGAGCTGGGCAATTTAAAAGTTAGCTGGTATGTGAGATTTTTAGTGGAGTTTCAAGGAGCAATTGCAATCTAAAGTAGATTAAGATAGAAACATTTTTTTTCACTAATTATTGTAAAGATTTGTAATAATTCATTTTGCAATGTGAGCCCTGGCAACCTACCCAGGGCTGTTTCCTGCCTTTTGTCCAGTACTGCCTGGATAGACTCTAGCTCCCCATAACCCTGATTTGGATTAAGCAGCTTTTAAAATGGTATGATTTGTTTTTTCTAATGTAAGAAACAAATTGAGAGATAAAATGAAATTCATAAGGTGGGCTGTGCTGAGTGGTCTTTTCTTATTACAATATAATAAGGTTAAGAAAAAGTTTTTTCAAAATTTGAATTACTAAATGTTAACAAACTGTAATTTAATTACATCTGCATATTGATAACCTTTTCAAAAAATTGTGCACATAAATAAAATTAAAGCTAACCAAAGCAAAGCCTTCGTGTCTACTGTCTTGTCTATGGATTCTCTACTTTGCCAGTGGAGCATGTAAATAATCCACAGAGTGCAAAGAGTAAAACACATGTGTCTTTCTTAATTGTTTGTGAGGCAATATAATGTGCTAGGGAAGAGGTAATTATAATTTCAATTGTAATAAAAATAAAAGGTAATTTAACTGAACTTTGGGACTAAGAATTTAAAGAAGATCTTTGAGAAGATGGTTAAAGTTAAATGTTGGGACAATCAAATGCACAAAATAAATACAAAAAACTAAGAGCACTGACTTGAAATTAGTTTTCTATATCTTAGTCTCTTCTTTCTGATCTTTGATGTTAGGCCGTGTTAATAAATGCCACCCTAGAGAGATATCACTACCATGTAACCAGACATTTGGTAACCAATATTCAAAATTTTTTGACAGAGAAAACATGTTAGAAAACATAAAGCTGTTTATGTACTTTTTAAAACTGACTTTCACAGAATTAGCTTAAAGGCACCCTTTTTAAACTATGCGTTTGTCAAGAGAAATCTGTCGTTGAATTAAAAAGATTTCAGTATGAAATAAGAAATATACTCATTAAAAATGATAAACGTAACTTTCCGTAAACAAACAAACCAGTATTTGGATAGTCAGTTGAGGAATAGCACCATAATGTTGGTAAACATGATGGAGTTCACATTTCTTATCACTAAAGAAACAAATACATGTAACATGACAGTAAACCTACACATTGATTAATTTCCCGAATCTCATTTTTATCATTTCAAGTTTGCAGGATGTTGGAGCATATCATAACAGCATCGGGCATAAGTCAAGACCAGCTCTGGACAGGGCATTAGTCTGTGCCCAGGCACAACACCCACACTCGCTCATATTGGGTCAGTTTATAGCATCCAATTAAACTAATATATCTGTCTTGGGCATGTGGCAGGAAAACCAGGGTACCCATTAAAAAGCCCTGTGGACATAATGAAAGGAAGCTTACTCCAAAAATGCATCGATAGTGCCATGATTTGAACCCAGTTTCCTGAAGATGTTAGGCAGTAGTACAAAGAATTGTGATACCACAAAACAGTTAAAATACAATGGGCAAATGTTTTCTTTGAAGGGGTTACATCAAGAACTTAGTATTCTTAGTATTTTAAAGTGTTTTGGATTTTTTAACATTGGTAAAGATTTCAGCAAGAAAAAATTTAAGTAAACCATAACATTGTCCTGATATAGCATTTAGTTACCTCTGCTTTATGAGTCTGAGAAGGAAAGAATTTATAGTTGTGGATTTCTTTTCTTTTTTCTCTGGCACTGAAAACTCACCTCTGAACTTACATATTAGCTAAGTGATAAAGTCACATCTCAATGGTAAATAAATGTCAGGTTGTAAAAAAAGGGACATAAAAGAGTAGTAAAATGACAATTTCAAACAATATCTACAGAAACTGATGCGTAAGTGGATGTGCAATTTATAACGTGCCAGCTATTTGAACTCAAAGGGTCTAAATTTTCAGAAGAGCATTTAGTGCCATAATTGTTTTGATGTCTATGGGAAAACTTGATTTGTTTATCTAAAAATATATTTTTTTCTGAAATCCTTTTGGTACCAAACAAGCTTTCATTTTCAGCTAGGGACAAAACTTGCTTATTTTTTTATTCCTGTAAGTTAATATATACATAAACGAGCACGGCTGTATTCTGTACTGGGAACATATTAAAAATGGCACTTTTTCCTCATACCCATAGATAACAACTACTCTCTACTATCCACACCCAACCTAATGACAGAGAGACACTTGTGTACTAGAGAACCTTAGCTGGCTTCCTCATGTGGGGTTAATATTATTAAATACAGTTGAGGGCACTGGAAAACAGGATTTTACCTTCACAAAAAAGAGGATGTTAGTCTAATTTAGTGGGGATGGGTAAAACCGAGGCACTGCCATATTAGTAGGCACGCTGAGCACCATTAGCTCTCCTAGGTATTCTGTAAAGGCCCAAACTGCGAGGCTGGCACAATGGTGAAAATGGACGGAGTTGAACAATATCCTCCAAACACTGAATTGTGGTGAGGTGACCATTTTATAATTTCATTATTATTATATTGTAATTTTGACTGACAATTTTATCCATGATGACCTATAAGGTAAAGCATACATTACAGCTGTTTACATACAGTAAATTTTATAGTTGGAACATTGGTAGTCTGAATTAAGTGAATCAGATGCAGCCGTGTGGTTTAAAATTCAGTGTTTCAGTCACTAGATCTTACTTCCAGCCATAAATCTATTCTTCCGCAAAATACTTAAATTGGTTATAAACAGGTTAATAAGAAATCTTACCCAGTCCACCTTCTCTTCTTCTTCCATCTTTATTTCATTAATTTTTGAGCCATTTCAGACTAAAACTGTTTTCTAAAAGAATCCTGTAGCTGACCTTAGAGCTTACCTCTGTTAGGTTACTGCAGCCTCTTACTGTTCTTCATTCTCTTTCATTTTGTACTTAACTTAATAATCATGCTCCTGTTCTATATATACCTTCTAACTTTACATAAAAAATTATATTTTACAGCAAGCAATGTACCTTTATATGCTTGTAAATATTAATGCATTCTAAGTATACCTTCAGAAGCAGATTTATACATAGGTAAACTAGGCACATGCCTATGCAGTCATGACCTTGGCAGGCCTGTTTATAGCATGTCAGTGATGTCACTTTTTCTATAAATTTAAAGACCAAGATCGCAAGGCAAATGCTTTTTGGTATTGCCTACTTAAATGGACTACTTCTGCTTTAACAATCCCAGCCAAAGTACTGTATTTCAGACTTTTTTTGACTCTGCTAGGAAATATGGGACTGTAAGCAAAACCTTAAATAATGATCACTTGTACCAGCAAATGAAAAACAGAGAGATTCACCGGAGAGAAGGGTTAGTGTACTCCCCTTCAGCTGGGTCTGTGTACTGCCATTACTGTGAGCGTCTCTCTAAAAAAGAATTCCAATTTACTTCAGGACACAATGACAAATAAAACATTTCACTTATGTTACTGATCACTTATCTGAACAGGAAGGGTCAGTTGAACACATTAACGCAGTGCTAACTCATTCATTGTGTGGAACAATGGATGCTAGAATTGATTCTAGTTTAGCCAAGGATATAATTGCACAGCAAGCATACTGGCATAATATATTGAAATGCATAATTGCCACTGTAAAATCCCTAGCTTCCTGTGGTCTGCCTTTTCATGGAGAAAATGAACAACTTTGTTTTTCAAACAATGGTGTTTTTTTGGGGTGCCTAGTACTAATCAGTGAATGTGATCCCCTCCTGTCTAAACATCTTGCTAAGTACAGATGCAAAGCCTGCAGAAACACAAACTACCTGTCCTCCATGATGAGTGATGAGTTTTTTGATGTCATGTCAGACAAACTTTAGATTTTTATTTTGGATGAAATTAAAAGTGCAAAGTACTCTTCTGTAATTATTGAACCCACAATAGATAACCTCACAATAACCAGCTTGCTCTGGTAATTTGTTATGTGCAACAGGGTATATGATAGCTGTTATGGTTCTAATTGTAACCAGTTAGGGTTTGGGATGTCAACAATAAACACATAAGTATAATAGCAGTAATGGTTTAAAAATTAATATATTGCAGGCACTGCACCTCATTGCTCTAAACAGTTCATTATTAGATTTATGAAACTTTTAAAAGAAAAATTGAATTGATACAAGTTTGGCAGCAGAATGTAGGGGGGTGGGGTTGAAGGGCCCAGAAATACTCCTTGCCCATGTTTCAATATGATACAAATATGGCTCTGTATACATGCATAAATAAAACAAAAAATATACCATAAATGTTATGTAAAGGCACTTAAAATGTAAATGACAGTAGAATATTGATGATTATTTTTAACCCACTGCTACAATCCATTAAAGGTAATTTGCCTCTTTCACATCAACTCTACCTGCTTCTCTATCTTCACTTTCACCTCAGTTGCCTTAAGGCCACTGCTTTCAACAATCACTTAAGTGGTCATATCTGCCTCTTATTTAACATTAAATTATCCATGGGAGGAGCATTTTAACCATTACCTGGGGTATTTCATTTTTAAGGCAGTACATCAACCTCAGAGAAATTCTATAAATTCTTAGGGCCACCAGGCCACAGTGCCTTCAATTTGCCTCCAATTACAACCACAAATGCAGCTTTCCATTTTAAGGTACTGTACACAGAAACTGTCTAAATCAAGCATGTACCCTGTACTTCCTAGCCAAACACTTCTTAGATCTGGTTGATGTTTACTTTCTATGAATATTTCCAGAACTCCAATGTATACTGTCCTTCAGATTTACAAGCTAGCAACAGCTCATGCAGTTTAGTTACAGGAGAAAATGTAACTTATAAAATTGTGGGTTTTCACTCACACAACTGGTCAGAAATCCAACCAAAAACACCTACAACCTGCAACGAAAATAAATAAATAAATACAAGTTTTGTCAGCTGACTAGTAATAGAAATTCTTCATTGAAATATTTTGCAACTTAATAGGTCCAATTTTAAATTAGTTTATTTCAAACTTTGATATCAATCTTTGAACCATATAACTCTAGATGCAACAAATTACAGACATTGTAAAGGTTTTATGAATAATTAGTCCACAGGAATGGCTTCTTAGTCTTTAGTTTTAGTTAGGTTTTTTTTCTTGATTTTAATAAATCAGCACAGTCATGCACCACACCAGCGATCATTCACCAGCCAATTTAAAGTCACCATGTGAACAAAGTGGAGTCCAAGTGAGGTTCTGTGTGAAAACCGAGTGAACAAATTATTATTGGAATCAAACTACAGACCTAGAGCTGTAAGTGTGCATTTCTGCTTACTGTGTGACCTAGTGATATACTGCATTTTAATTTTTTATATAAATTACAAATTTAAAAAGAACACTCCAATATGCTACACCCATCTTTGAAAAACATACAATGATGTTTTTGGTAAATTATTAAATAGTAGGGAAAATTAATTAACTTTCGATTTTGACATAGTTAAGTTGGTTAGAATGAATCCTAAATCTGTGTGGTTATGTTTGTGTGTTGCCCATATTTATTATTTTATACAGAAGGTTTTGTTGAAGGGTGAAAATAATATGATTTTAAAAGCTGAAATAATGGTGTCAAACTTATGTTCAAGTATATTCTCCAAAGCTTAGATACCGTATATACTCGCTTATAAGTCGGGTCTTGAAACCTGAAAAATTGATCATAAAATCAGACCCCGATTTATATGCTCATTGAAAAATACAATAATTATTTATTTATTTTTTTACATCTTCTTGCTTCCTCCAATCTCGCACCAGTTTCTCAGACACATCGAATTTTGTTGCATTATAAAATACCAGAAATTATATGGTAAAATCAAGCCCTGACTTATCCACAGGAGAACTTAAACACAAGTATATACAGTAAATGAAAGCATTGAAAATGAACAAATGAAAAAGAAAAAGGAGCTTAAGTGTACAGCCAGATTCTCAAAAAGCTTGATGTAGTACAGGCACTACTAGTTGCTCAGCAAATGTTGCTCTCAAAAAAAAGTCATTATGCTGCAGCACTACTTAAAACTGTATATAACTCCCAGCATCCCCAGCAGTATTACATCATTGGACAGATGCACAGAATGTAGGGGTTGCTGGGAAGAGGAATAATTAAGTGGGTTCTTTTAAAAGGAGCCAGATAGATGCAGAGGGAATTACAATCAACTGTCTGTATTTGCTTCACACACTATTGGTTTACAACTTCAGCCACTGTGGATTACAGTTCCTCCTGGATGTAGGTGTTGTGTGATTTTGTCTTGGTTGGATATGTTTTAGTCTGTGGAGCACTCCCAAACATGACAAATCTTCACACTACAACTGGATCCTGGTAGTAAAAAACTTTACATTTAATTCAGAGGGCTGTTCACAGGGTTTTTTATTCCACACTTTGTCATCTGCACCTGCTGTACTGGACTGTGTTGGACTTCATTGTTCGTGTTAATTATTTACTGAGTAGTGTCAGTTACGTCGTTCTGTTTCATGTATGTAGCAAATGTAAATAATTATTGCCAGCAGGGGATCGAGGAGGGCTTTTGCATATGCATTTTTTTTGCTTTTTTTAACCTTCTTCAGTTTTTGAATCTATACTTTTTTATCTTTATTATATCTATAATATTTATCACTTATCAGTGTCTCTGTGTGGCGGTATGTGCATGCTGGGTCAATAAATACAATGCAATAAACAAATCACCGTCTTAGATGGTGTGAATTTTAGCATCCTGTCTCCATCAACAAAGTTGTTCTATTAAAAACCCAAGAAGTTATCTTTCGTATTTTGTTTTGGTCCTTCATTTCATAATAGATATTTTACTGATTTAAACTAAGTTAGATTTAGAATTTGTACATAAACTTAAAAGCCTGAAATATATATCTTAATGGGTAAAAGGAATCTGGGATCAACAACAACTGTAGACAAATTTACTGCATATATAAGGATACTCTATTGACTTGACAAATCTTAAATTGTCTTATGTACACAAAATTATCCTAAAAAAGCACAATTTTCTGTGTGGCATTTCTGTTCAATAATAATGCTTCACTTTCACATAATAAATATACATGCACATTTGCCTAAAATCTATGCATTTCTCATTGTGTTACTAAATACTGCATTCCTCCGAGACCAAAATATTCTTTAGCAGAAATACACCACAGAAATGAACAAATATAAATACATATCTATATTGACAAACTAATTGAGGGGGAAATAGTAAAAAAAAAAAAGAGTCATTTAAAAAAGCGGGACATTTACACTCCAATCCTCTGTTAAAAGGTAAACAAACAGCAATTCCTCTAAGCAGTGCAAGTCCTGAGTAGAAGACTTGCTATCAGTTCTTTCAGAATGTTCTTAGGGATACTAGCAATAAATACTACTGCAGAAAACTGCTCAATTACCAGTCTGTGTAGTGCCTGGAGAGCCATCGCACCATTTTCTGACCTCCACAAACCACCGCCTCTTTGATGCCACTTCAGTATCTTTTCTACTTATTGCTATGTTATCCCTTTACAGCTCCCAACATCACCCTTCTCCCTGGAAATTTTTTGTACACTTAAAGTATTATGTTGCAAGTATCACCCATGGTGCCTATAGATCGTGCTTTAATTTTCTCGAACAATTGGAGTGTACTTCATTTATTACACTTTCTTATAGCTATCACCATTTCAAACATTTTTGTTATTTTTATTATTTAATTTTCATTACATTTGGCCCCAATTTAAACTGCTACTATAATCAAAGCCCTAGGTAACCACACCTCTAAAAGTGAAGGGCTAACTGAGTGACATTGCCTTGTACACATATTCTCTTAAAGACATGTTAACGTATCGCATTCTTAATCATTTATACATCACTTATTTACTCTATATCTTGTGTATATATCCACCTAAAATCTTAAACAATTTGAGCAATATACTGCTTCCAAACACAGATGAAATAATTTAGATGCCCTTTCATTTCATGAATCGTAATGGCTTGAATTACAGGGAAACTAATCTGCCAATATAAATATTATCATCTACAGTATATCAGTGTCTTCTGGTTTGTACAATGCTAACTTCTTTCACTAAAGTTTATTTCAACAGTAATGAAAACGTTATGTCCTTTCTTACCTTACTTAAAAATTCGGAGACACTAAATAAGCAATGACAATCGTGTATCTGTAGCACTTTATAGGGAACCTGATAATCATACATAAGTATGTAGTGCAATTCTCTCAGTGAAATCATTTGTAGCATATGAATCTGGTCTCACAAACTCATTGAAATTCTTCAAACACATCACGGTCATTTTCTACTGCAGTGTAATCTGCATGAAAGGAGCCAGGCTTCTGCCAGAGATTAAGCATATTTTTCCCCTTTTACTATTCATCCTGGTGGTCCAGGCCACCCAAATTATAATATTTGATGTGACTTTTCAATTCAGTTCCTTTTCATTGCATACAGCTGGTTAACAAAGTTGCATATTGAGCAGGTAACCAATAAACCCAAATTAAATAAACCACTATTGGTTATGTGGTGTTCATTGTTAAACCCATATAACTTTTTAATGTATATATTTACAATACATTAAGCATGAAAAAATGCAAAAGGAGACAGATTAATAACTGATAATAAGAGTAATTTAGTTTGTTCTTCTCTTGAGATAATAGAGCAGCATGTGTTTGCCTGGAACAAGTCACATAATTCTTTGCTTTATCATCTGCCATACACATCTAAAAACTATTCAACTATTTAATAAACATTCTATTTAGAGCACAAATTTACATTATGTCACTTTATGTTTTTGTGTGGTATCAGAATACACACTGTAACAGTAATTAAAATGCATCAACAGACTGCAGGCTTTTTTATTAGATAAATGTGAAACAAATTTGGAATACCATTGAATTTAAACAATACTGAATATTACAAGTTTTGTTTCATGAATACAGATTATCAAAGATCCTGCATGGTGGTGTGTGGTTAATACTTCTGCTTTACAGTCTTCACTAGTCTATGTGGAGTTTGCATATCCTACCTAATTTGCACAGGGTTTTTCTACACACTCTACTTTTCTTCTGCAAACCAAACATGTGGTTAATCATCTGTAAACTGCAATGCACAGGCTCCTGCTTTGCATCTTGGCTCTGGCTCCCTGTCTATGTATAACTTGTATTATTGTTATTATTATTATTATTATTATTATTACAATTCATAAGACTGAGCGCTTTCTAAAAATGGATGGATGGATGTTTTTCTCTGTCAAAGACAAGCGTCATGACATCATCTTATGTGTTATGCTTGCCAGCATGTTGCACTTAGACTTCAGAAGGTGACACCTTAGATTTAATTTTGAAAAGTTGATGCTAGCCCAGTACTGTACATAGTATGTGACCAAGGACTATACTTAGTACTTACAAGATGTACGTTTAGGAAGCATCAAGATAAAGATGCTGTACTACTCAGTGTCTTCTTACTTGCATAGACATTTTGTTTGGGATTCTTTCTTTGAAAGAGATCATATTGTTTCTGTTTTTCCAGGAACAAGTTTATAACCGACACACTAAAAGACGTGAAACAAAAAAATATTTATTAGCTCTTTATAGGCATTCATTATGTCTCTCTGTAGTCCCTGTTTAATTGTGCTACAAGGCCCAATGAAAAATATAATCCCTCTTTTGGGAACAATTACAGCCTAGTGATTGCGCTTTGAAAAAAATTAAATGTTGCTTTAGAAAGAAATTAAGTAAAATAAAAAAGTGTAACTATAGCATATGAGAGACATTTAGAAACATTACTGGCATCATATCTAAGAGATGTGTAGGAGGGTGGTTAAAAGCAAAGGGATGAGCTTTGAGGACTGATTTAGAAAGCAAGGGAGGCAATCAGTATTGAAATTGACAATTATTTATGGTCATTTCTTTAAATAGTGACTGTGACAGTCTTTCAAGTCCATTTTTATATGACGTGTAACTCTTAAAACCTTTCTTAGAAAGTGACAGCTCTGTTTGTGCAAATAGAATATCATAAGTCAGACAAAAGATAGAAGTTTTACTACATTAATAATTTAGTCATAACTTTGTTATTCTTTTAGTCAAATATATTTAATGTTGCTGACTATTACAGAGAAGTGAATCTCTTAAATGTACAATGGATTATTTGATAATTGAATTGTTATTGTCATGGAATTTTGTAAACATTCAGAGGAATATTTTCCTACATGCTCATCTTAATCTAAGGATTATGGTCACTTTCTTCAGTATGTTGTTCCAGTACTCGTGTATACAACATAGACATTTTTTATAATAAATTGATTTCCTCTTTTGGATATTTACTTTTTTTAAGAAATCCCTAAATTAACTACAGGTACTGTAGAAAATAAGCACTTTGGTCCATATGTTCTTACTGAAGTTTCTCTTTAGATAAGGGGGTGTTTAAACCTCTTTTGGGGAAAGTTTAAAGGCCTCCCAAAAGTGTCCTTCAACTCTAGTAGCCACTTGGCAAACCTTCTGGAGTTGTAATAAGGCATTTGAAATGTGGAATTTGCCCTGTGCAATTCAAAATATAAACTTTTCATTTTATAGGTTCAGAGAATAGCCGAAAGGCCATTATCTTTAGTAATGTATTAGTTATGATCCCTGCGGTGGGTTGGCACCCTGCCCGGGATTGGTTCCCTGCCTTGTGCCCTGTGTTGGCTGGGATTGGCTCCAGCAGACCCCCGTGACCCTGTTTGGATTCAGCGGGTTGGAAAATGGATGGATGGATGGATGGATAGTTATGATCCATTATAAAGTCACTGAAAATGATATTTTCACATTCCAACAGAAGGTGAAGGTGATATAAGCAAAGTAGATTTGTAAGCAGTTAAGTGTGTCTGTGTGTGTGGATGTACAAAACTCAAACATATCAAGTATACAGTAAATTAGCCTAACTGATTTTACATCATTTCATACTGTATATATTGAAAACCCTCTTTACAGGAATCCAAGATGACATCTTACACCCATTCCATCATTCATTCATTTTCTGTTTGCTAAAATATTAAATAAAATGGAAATAATTTTAAAATTGTGAAGAAGTTTATTCTCAACTTTAAAAATATTGCTAAATATTTTTTGAGAAAAATCTTATTATTTGCTTCTGGAGACCATATTGCAAAGTATACAATTTGATCATTGTATTTCTTTGTGTGTCTTATATTAAAGAAAAAATCATATAGCAGACTAATAATTGTGGGAATATGTAACTGGTTATATTATCCTCCACTATGTACAATGCCCATTTTTGGTCAGAAATGCCATCTACCAGCTCATGCCAGTCCAAAGGTAGTTTCTCTACAACATTAAAGAAGTAAATTAACCAAAAGCACTTTGAAGATTAGCGCAGGAAAAGCAATAATTCTGATCCTATTTCAAGTCAATACATCTATTGCTTAACCTGCCACATAAAGGATAGTTGTCTGTTTTTTTTGTTTTTGTACTGCATTTAGGACAAAATAAATAATAATAGCTTATACAACCAATGGCTCTTTGTCCATGAAGGTCTGAGGAGGCCACAAGAGAAAACAATATATAATTTTTGTGCTTTCTTCACAAAAATAACTATTATGTAATTATTGTGTGTGTTTTTGGAGTTCATCCATGAGCTAAATATAGTTTAAATGAATCTGTGAGGTGGTATCACATACAGCAAAGTATATAATTCCATGCTTATTTTGAATTGCTGGTATTTATAGTTAAATCAGTTACAGATGAGACTTTTATTTACTTAAATCAAATATTTGAACAAAATAATCAACATTTCTGCTTTAAGGCTGTGTATGTCATTTTATGCAGAAAGCACACATTATACAATGACTAACTAGATGTTTTCTTAGCATTGTTCTATATTTAATTTTCATATACACTTCCCACAAATCATCCAAACATACACTGAGTCTAGTTAATTCAATTTTAGGGCCACAGGGATCTGAGGCCCACACAGGCAGCTTCAAACATGGGGCAACACCCTATTACAGGACATACAGTATTCATGTCACAATATGTGCACATGCCAATAAACCCCACAGAGGCAGTGATCAAGCCTACATTTGAACCTGGTCTCCTGGAGCTATGAGCAGCAGTTCCATTCACATATTCCTCGGTCATATTGCATGGTGCGAAACTGCATTGTTAACACAAAGATTTTGCTTGCATTGTTCTTAAAAAAATAGGTTTGGATGATTGATCTTTCATGTAGTCAGTAATATTGGGTCCTAATGTGGATCTGCATTTCTCTGTGACCAGTTTCACCAAGTAGACAGTTGACCTTTGTTTACCTGATGGGCAAATGGAAAGATATAATTCATTGCCAGTGGAGGGCACTGGAGAGCTTATTTTACAGAAGAAGTACAGATAGTTGACTGTAGACATGGAAATGTAACCAGTATGTCTGAATAAAACAAAGCCCCAAACATTTAAATATCATCAAACCTTTAAGAACATTTCAATTGCTCTGTAATTATTTTAGCCAATCCTTTGTGGTTTAAATGTAATTGTTGGGAGTGCTTGTGTCTTTTGCTCAAAATTTATGGTCATATTCCCTTGGACCCAATATGGCCCCGATATACAGGAGCACTGAAAAGTTATGCACTGATTGGTTGACACATGTCATGTGAAAATAAAGCATGCTTTCGTGGCACTCGAAGTCCAATATCAGATTTGCTTGCTTTGCCATACAATAGTTAAAAAGTGCTATCTCTGTTAACTTAAAAAATAAGTTGTATGGTTTGATGTAAATTCTAATATGACTGAGTTATTGGTCTTTAGTGCTGCATGTTTATCTCATATAATTTTACTTTAGTATTATTAAAATGATTTCATAAACATAAACATAAAAAACACACCTGATTAAAAGAACCAGTCTAAATAGATCTGGGCAAACTTCCAAGAGTTTCAAGAAAATATAAATCTGTCACTACTATGGTAGATGATGAACAGACGTTTCAGCACTACTTACACTAAATTTTTGCAGACTTATTTAAAGCTATTGAGACAGGCTGCGGTCCATGAAAACCCTGAACTGGATTAAACAAATTCAAAATATTAATGAATTTTTGGGGTAGACTCAATATTTCTTTACAATGTTAAAGATTTATAATTAAAAATGTTTTTCCCCCTGATAACTATTAGACCATCAAACGATCCTTTCAAGTTTAAAAGGCACATTTCCCAATTAAATTTAGCTTTGTAATTAACTAAATAAAAATACAGTTGAAGCTTGAAACACATGCCAAATAGGTTTAAAGTTTCTGTCTGTTAATTTCATAAGAACAGTTGTAGGTTGGTAGTTCCACAGTGGGGAAGAAATATTAATACTACATTTATATATGTTATGTTTAAATGAACAGATAATAACTATAGTGTTTCAAAGACATTCACGTTTGAAAACTAAAAAGGTTCTTAATTATCAAATTTGATACATTTTGTAGTCACAGTTTATATTTCCCTTTAGTAAAGGATAGGGAAAATATTATTAGGAACATTTTCTAATGTACAATGGCAACACTGAGTTGATCATTCTATCTATATTATTTAGCGAAACATTTCATTCAAGCTAACAAGGTTGGGTCCACATATAGCCTTGTTTATTTAAGACTACAAAAGATTAATTTCTCCCAGCGTGTGAAAGTCTGACATAGCCTTTATTCCATAGATGCACTTGACTGCTCTTTATTGCACAGTTTCCAGTGTTGTGGAAAAGAGAATGGTGGCAAAACTGGATGCCATCACAAAAAATCTCAAATATCCCTGAAGGAGGCACTTTTAGCCAAAGGTTCGTTTTTCCACGGTGTGCTAAGAAGCTCCTTTACCCACCACTTTCAGGCAATTCATTGCTTCCATCTGACATCCTATACCAAACATTTATATTGTTCGACTTGATATTTCTGCATAGATATATGTACAGTATGTTATTTATTTATCCATCTGTTGATTGATTGTATTAGTTGTGGTGTATTTACCTTTTTTTTTGTTTCTGCTGCTGTATGCATCTAAATTTCCCCTTGGGATTAATACAGTTTATCTAATCTAAATCAGCAAGAGTTTCAAATAGAATCTGTGAAAACCACATTACATTTTCTTAATAGATCAAAATCACCAAAAATATTTTTTTTTATGCTTATCAATCTATCATGCACATCCTTTAATACTCATTGACTAAATTACTTTTAAAGTGTTTTTGCTTTAATTGAACTACAAGGAAATGAAATATCTGTATGTATAGTGATACAGCTGAATAAAGCACTGAACGCAATACACTTTTTAATTATTTACAGTAATGAATTTTGTATATAATGTATGCATATAAATAGCATTATCTTTTTAATTGAAAAATAGTTTTTCAGCCATGTTTAATTCCTAATAATTTATGTACAAAGTTTTTATTTTTAACTTCAGAAATGCATCTTAAAAGTTATACTTTCCTGGTATTTAAGGCCTAACATACTGTCCAAAATAGTTATGCCTTTTAAGGAATACTAAATAGTATCTGTAGAACTTTTTTTATACCTTTAAAAACTATATGTAAAGGTCATTATAATAGACAAACACACCTATAGTGTAAGGCACCAATATTTTTCATTTATTATTAAAAGTGAATTTGCCTCAGTGCTATAATTAAACTGAACCACAAGTGGATCAGGCTGCAAGATTCCCATAAATACTTGACATTCCTATGAAAACCCTTTCATTAACAAACAGCCTTTAATTCAAAGCCATCTGGAGATCTTAGTTCAATTAAACATTACTGGCTCAAATGAAAAAATAACTCCTCCCTTCCAGATTTCACTATCAAAACTATTAGTGTACTTTTCTGTTACTGTAAAGTTTAAATATGCAGTTTTAGGGTTTTCTTCAACTAACTGAAACAAAAGAAAGGCTGCAAGTTAAAAAGATAAGATTAATTTAATTTTACAGCGCAAAGAAAGAATGGTGAGGTTAACTTGAAGAAAATTACTATGAAGAAATAAAAGGAGGGCTAAAAGGATTAGGTGGACAGGTGAACACAGAAACAAAAAACAGTCACCAGTGGCATGGGATATCAGATAGGAGAACAAAGCTAATTGGAAAAATCAGGCAAGATTTGTATACTAAAAATGCAAAACAACAAGAAAGAAAGAAAGAAAGAAAGAAAGAAAGAAAGAAAGAAAGAAAGAAAGAAAGAAAGAAAGAAAGAAAGAAAGAAAGAAAGAAAGAAAGAAAGAAAGAAATACACTTCTTAACATCCATCCATTTTTCAACCCATTTTAACTATAACAGTGTTGCATGGTGAACGAGCTTATCTTCAGCTCAATGCAGAAGTTAAGATGACAGTCCATCTGAAAGCACCCACTCAGCCACTCTTTCAGAAACAGGGCCAATTTAGAATCAACAATTAAACAAATGTGCGTGTCTGTGGGTTGTAGGAGGAATCCAGAGTACTAATCATTAAGAATTATGACAGATAATCCAAAAATACATGAAACACCTACAAAAAGAAAAAAAATTAATACAAAAAATATTTAGTCACAAAAAATAGTTTTCAATAACAAAAAGCAAATATATTTACAAAAACAACATGGTGCTAATATCACAAATGAGCAACAGAATTTTTTTACCAGTGATTACACATATAACTCTATTTAAAACTCTCCTTAATAAAAACTGTCTTACAATGTAAATGTTTTTATCTCTGCAGTTTTTGGTTGCTGCAGCATTTTCTCATTCTTTTCCATATAAACTGTGCTTCGTTTATCCATATCTTCATATGATATAAATTAAAAACGAATAAAACTACAAATCTGAAATATTAATAAGGATTAAGCAGAAATAAATGTCAAAAATTACTGTAGTAATGCCATGCAGCATACATCTCTTATTCACTGCTGTTTCTATGGCCTATTCCAAATGCTGGAGCACCCTGTGCCAGAGTGAGAGTGAACCACCAAAGCTGGGATTGGTGTTACAACAATGTGCAGGCTCAATAGAAAAACTGAATGAGACTTTTGTGCACTTGGATACAGTCTTGTTTTTTAAGTCACTTCAGCTTCAAACATGACAAGTACATTGGAAATGATGAAAGTGGGCGATGAGTGTTGCCATTTTCAAAATATTTTTTCATCAACTCATAGCCCATTGGGGATTAGAGTGGCTGCAGCAGTTTCTCAGATGACTGCTGTGAGTGTAATACTAAGCCTCTCTGTGCTCCGTAGCTAATTTAATAACATTTATGTTAGGTAGAATGACCAGTGAGGGCTGGGCAGTTTTTTACCCTTGGAACCTCTGCAGATTTTGTTTTTTCTCCAGCTTAACTGGAGTTTATTTGTTTTTTCTGTTCTTCCAGCCATCTGACCTTACCTTTTTTGATACTTATTCTTTAATATTATTGCCTAATCTTAATTGCTTTTTTATGTAACTTTCTCTTTGATGTCTTGTAAATTACATTGAGCTACATTGTTTGTATGAAAACATGCTGCATAACTAAATATTGTTGTTGTAAACATGACTATTACAGATTTATATAATGCCTTATTTGCAGTAATCCAATATTTGTCATTATCTCCAATTAATATAAAAGGCATTTCTAAAGTCCAATGCAGTGAAATGCACTTCTCCATAGAGTGAAATGTTCATGCTTTTAATTAGCTTTTACTGTGTCTAGGAAATCATTCCAATACTTGGGTTTTCTTTTTAAATGTACCGAGAAATTATTTAATAACTTTTTTCAAATGTTGCCAATAATGTAATGTCAGATTCTATCAATTCCACTCTCTAATCAGTAATACAGTGCATGTTCTTGTTAAGTCTGGTCATCAACATGTTTGGGTAATCTTCTATAACAAACACTATTCCTGCCATATCCTCCTGCTTTCCTTCCACTACTATTGTATCACCTGTACAGCTCAGGGATCATAGAGACAGTAGGCACTAAGAAACAGACAACTCTTCCACTACTTCCAACACCCATTCCCTTCAACACTAATGGCCAATGAGTTCCTACTGGTAACACAGAGTAAAGTTCATACCTCCTATGAAGTTGTGTAATATTTTTCTCTTTCTACTTAATTATGGGTAATTTCATTTGTTTCTACCTTATGAAGAATTTTTCAAAAAACAACTTTCTCATTAAGGGCAAGATAAAAAGATGTTCATAAGAATATAAAGTTCAATAGGTGGGAGCCATACACACTACACCTTTTTAAAGTTTTATAACCAATTGCTGGAGTTATGATAACCATCACTTCAAACTTTTTTTCAAAGTATATTTCCAAATCATAAATGTCATCAAATTTATTTTCACAAGCAATAATGGTCACTTAATTTGGATTCCACTGCTATAGAGCTTGGACACCATTAAAGCATTTATTAACACTTTCAAATCACAAATAGCATTTCACCTCCACTAGAAGAGGCATACTTATGGTATGGTATTATCTCAGTAAAGCACAGGACTTTGATGATGATGTGATGAAGTATGTGTTGTGACAACATTTCACTAACATCGACTGCCACTAGAATTTCCAATTGCGTTTCTCTGATGCCAGTGTGAGCATCAGTGGATCCATGGATCAATGGTTATGTTCCTGTTAAATTTTAGTGACTACAAATTGAACGTTACAGAATGGAATTTAATTTCTGTAACTAATAAATGTGTAATATGCAAACAACTCAAAAATGTTGACTCAGGAACATATCTGAACTTAAGATTATGCACATGAAATCAACAAGGGATGAAGTGATATCTGGCTGTGAGGTAAAGTGGGGGATTCTCTTTCTATTGCATACTACATATCCTTTAACACTCCGTCAGATAACATACTTGATGGCTTTAAAAAACCTATAGGGCACTTAACCATTGTGCAAATGACTTGAAAAACATCTATATTTCTAATAATTAAAGTATTTTTATTAACATTTCAATGAATACTACTGAGACATGGTACAAGTAATGGCCCATTGAATGCATAACATTATTGTTTTAAATCCTTTAACACATCTATAATTAGACATTAGGCAGAGTTTCACTTTTAAAATGTTCCTCTTGAATGCACAGGGTCACTTTTTAGATATGTTGGAGTGTTCATTCAAAACATGCAGTACCACAAGCAACTTTCTACAGAACTACTACCACTTATCTTAATGCTTTAGTGCATTCTCCATCCATTTCAAATGATATTTTAAAAGATCCTTTGTGGCAAATATCTTAAAAGTTATTTTTAAAGAGCAAAATTTAGGACCTCCGAACCTCAAAAAACAAAGTGCTGGTAAGTATTGACCATATTGGTTGATGTTATTCAGTGAGGAAATCTGCAAACCCAAATTTACATTTTTCTCTCTCTACTCCCTCTTATGAACCTTTCATGATTCTGCCTGTATTTTTCTCCTGGCTAGTGTTCACAGTTGTGTTCATGTCTGTATCGTTTAATTTTGTATTATTTACTTATATTAATGTTTCTTTTGTTTATAATGTATCTTTTTCTATGTATTTTGGGAAAGGGTTGTGGCCAAGGCAATGTCCCTTATGTTTTTTGGGTGGCTCCTCAAGGGGTGGGGCCACCTGCTAATCACTGCCAGGATCTGCCTTCAATCCTATTTAAGGGAGGGCTTCCCATAGTTCCTGGTGATTCATTGAAAGAGCTAGAAAGTGGATTTCGTTTTGGGACTATGAATACTGATTTTTTGAACCTCTGCACTGTTTTTGACCATGCTTCTGGATTCCATTTTGGGACTTTGTTCTCTGTGTATTACCTTACCTTTCAGGCAATTCCTTTGTCTTTGGAGCTTTGGGGCTTGCACAGTCTTTTTGCTAAAATAAACCATTTAATTTTATAAAGACTTGTCTTGGCCCTTTGGGTATCTATTCAGAGTATTTGATGGTGTTTTCCCCCTCTCGTGGGCAACTTTGGCAAGTGTGTTTGGTACCTGTACTTTCAGGACTACCCAGATCACAACACTACCAAGGAATTATATTTATTTAAATAGATGTTCTTTTGTTTGGAAGATTAGTGTAATAAGCAGAATGTGTGTACTACATGAAGTGTGAAATGCCTAGATCAGCTCAAAAGGAGTTATTCAAAGTATCATGTGTTCTCAACAAGCTCAATCACTCTTAATGTGTGGGAGTTTCTGCTTTTTAGAGTGTGCAGTCAGTATGATTCAAGTGATTCGACCTTTGCTAAGAAAAGAAAAGCCCTAACTTTCGAGAAAAAAGTGGAAACCTACAGAGGCTAGCACATGAAGGTGCCTAATGATGCAGGTGATTAACTGAAATGCCAGATGTGGTTTCTATTACACATTTAGGCAAACAATCTTCTAACTGAGCATGTTTATTTCCCTTTTTTCTGCAGTTGTGCACAAGATTCTGCAGGAGGTTTCTTCTCTATTTCTTTTCAATCTTTGCTACGCTACACAGATGGTGAAGTCTTTCCCAGTGGAGTCTGGGCAAAATTGTATGCAATTAGTCACACTTGTTTATTATTTTAGGGAAAGATCTATTTCAGCATAATTATATTTTATTTTAACATCACCTATATACAAAGTGCCATTGCTCTTATGCATAAAAGTGGTAAAAATGTACTGTATAAGAAGAATATTAAGACCTAATTTAACAGTAAACAAAATCATAAATAAATGTTAAGTGTGCAATGAATGTATAAACTTGCTGAAGGTGTTCAAAAGGAACGCCCTGACAATTCTGGGAGTGTTTTTATGACATTAAAGTTTCATCATGGAAATGGGTAATGATGTTTAATTGAAGCCGTAAATTTTCAGTAACACCACCATAACTTCTGCTACATTCGCATGTAGTAAGTCTAAATAATATCCTCAGTACTATTTTTACAAAAAATGCATAGTTTAAGGTTTTATAATTCAAAATTTAAAACATCCTCATAGGTATGTCAATAGTTCTGTGTGTCTAATGCATTAACAATAAAGTAAATACTGATGGCCCTTTATATGAAGCTACAGTTTCCATTACTGGGAGTCATGACATCGGAAATAGTGGACTGACACATTTGGGCCATTTTCAGAGGCCAATTAACCTAACTCACACATCCTTGGAATGTTGGATGAAATAAAGTAAATGGAGAAGAACCATATGGACTGAAAAAGAATGAGCTAAATCAACTCAGCCATTGACATCGGTGGAAAATGAACCCTGAAAATGAAAATGAACAACCCATGAGGCAGCAGCACCAACCACTCCATACATTAACAGTGACAAATATACCGTACATACAGTATACAGAGAATATTATAAAAATAGCAATAAGGGCAAACCTTGTAGGTCTGAAGATGTTCTCCTTCAGGGGAATGGAGTGTCTGCCTTTTGCAGGCACACACAGAGTTGATTGCTAGTTTAGTATTGTGGTCATTTTCTCTTATTATTTCAGCTTTTTTGTGTTATGTTTGCAATTTTCAGAAGGGGCTTGTCTCCTTGTAATTTGGAAACAGGAAAGGAAGAAGTGTGGCTTTGCCACCTCCAAGTCCCAATTCTATAGCAGGAAACAAGAGTGCTGCAGGAGATATATGGCTTAAATATCTGTGCTAAGTGCTAACTAAGCACATATCATTTAATCTATGTTCTTATAAATACCAAAAATAGCTGAATGCATTTTCCCCCACAACATACCACTCACCACTTCCAAAACAAAAAAAAAAACAAAGGTTGGTGTATGATGTATGTTGTTGATGATGCTCATGAATTTCTGACCATGGTATGGTAACCACCAAGCTGTGTTTTTCTGAAGAAATTGTGCAGTGTCTCAAAAGCAAGTAAACATTATGCTGCATCGAGTACACCTATAATATTTTAATTACAGAAACACATTAATGATTAATACTAGATATGAAATGTTAACATGAATCTATCCATCCATCCATACATCCATCATCCATCAATTAAAGAATCTTCTTAATGTAGCTCAGGGATGTAGGTAAAATTTTAGAACCAAACTTTATTTCATACTTTATATTTTTCATTATGCATTTATAAGGGTGAGTATATACAATTTTTTCAGACTCTACTATATCTACATTATCCCAGCCCTGTGGTGGCAACACCAAGCAGATTACAACAGGATGAAGTCTGCTAAATTCTCCAGTCTAATCAACATTAGTTTTTTATTGTTATTCCCTAGAGTAAGACTAACTTAAAAAACATTATTTGTTCTTTCAAAAACGGAACAAATTTTCATTTTACCACCCACATTGATTTTGTGTTTACCTGAATAGTATTATATCATTTACCTTTTGCCAAATGCAACATAAAAATTTCCACTTCAGCTTAGATGTAGAGTAATTCCCTTATTTCAATATGTATACAATTTCCAGACATCTTTTAAATAGCTGGCCATGCAACAAAACATTAAGTTTTTCATTTGTTTGTGCAAACTAAAGGCCGGCAGCAGACATATATACATTATGTTCAAGTCTTGTAAGTATACCTTTATAATAAGGGGCAGAGTGGTGGCCCTGAGGCTAGGGATCTGTGCCGGCAATCGAAAGGTAGCCTGTTCAAATCCTGCAAATGCCAGAAGTGACTCTACTCCACTGGGCCCATGCTCCCAACCACCTCCTCCAATCTTGTGATTGTTTCATTAGCTTTAATAAGAGCGTGTTTGGATATTTCTTGACCCTATTTAGGTTTTTCACATGTAAGCCAAGATGATAGTTTTCCAGAATAATGTCTTTGGCTTTTATTTACAGATGATCTCCAGGTCATCTTTTACATGTTAATTTCTATGAAAATTTGTATAAGTAAAGCAATTATATTTAGCCATTTTTAAAACATCAAAACATTACAAATGTGAAGAGAACAGGCCAGTCAACCCAACAAGCTTGTACAGTATATCCTATTAACTATTGTCCAAAATAATATGAAGTTGTTGATTTGAAGGTCCCTAAAATCCTGCTCTCCACCAAAATACCTGTTTATTTATTCTACATGTCAGTGTTTTTTTTGAGTGAGGAAAAAAAACAACTTTCTAACACTTGTTCAAAATCTGCACTTAAAACATTTCCAATCATTTCCGCATTTTTTTTGTTTCAGAGTTTATTTTATAGTATCAACTTGGATCTATTGTACTAATTCCTTTCTCAATTTTTGAACAATTCCTCTTAATCTTTGTTTTTGTAAAATAAAAAGGTTCATCTCCTTTGACTTCTTCTCATAGTTCATACCTTTTTACTCCCAGAATCAGCCTAGTCGCTCTCCTCTGGAGTTTCTTTAGCACTGCTATGTCTTTTTTGTAATATGGAAATCAAAACTGCACAAAGTACTCTTGGTGAGGCCTCACTAATGTGCTACATATATACAGTAACTTGAGCATAACCTTCATTGACATAATCTATACATCATAGTATATAACCTAACATCCTATTCATTTTCTAGATTTTGAACCAATAATAGGCCTGATGTGTGATATTACAATTGTACTATTGCATTGCATTGAGTATTACTTGTGTTCTGTTCTGTGTATTGTATTGTAATTACCACATTTTTTGACACCCACCTACCTTGTGTGATTTTGGGCTATACAAAAATAAATTGTATTGTATTGTGTGGAAGAGTATTAAAATTACATGTACTGATATTTTAATGATATTAACTTAAAATTCTGCTAATTGCTTAAGTTGAACTGAATATAAAAAAAGATATCTATACTTTGAGAAAGCCTCCTTTTGTGAAAGAGGATGGTGGGTTGTTATTTACTATTTCTTTGTTAGTACACACCTTAATGCAAGACACCTTGCAAAATAAAACATATGTATTTAATATTTTGGAGTAAACAGAAAGTACTCTGTTATAAGCAATATAGAACACAATTTAAATTAGAGTAAAAGGAGAGTAGTACTACAGCTATTGTGAATCCTAGAAAAAAAATAAAATAAAGATAGATTGAGAAAATATAGGTATAAATTTACAGGTGAAGAGCAAGGGAAAAAGCCTATACAGTCTCATAATGTTTTGCGAAGTGAGTTTTAATCAAGACGCATCAGAGCATCAGTAAATAAGAAGCGGTTAAGATGGTTATCTACAGCTCATTTCACAGATTGGGAGCAAAAAATGAAAAACAGCATCCATCATTAGCACATGTTTTGGAACTATCAATAGATAGAAGAAAGCTGAAGAAAAACTACATACAGTGACATATGTGACGATCAGGGACAAAAGGTACTGAGGAGCAAACTAATGCACCAAACTAATGGACCTTAGTTTTGAACTGGATTCCAGATGCAACTGGAAGCCTAGGGGTACCAATATCCTGAATAAAGTGTGAAACAACTTGGTTTATGAAAAAATAAGTTGATTATAACACTGAGAATCATCCAATGTTAAAATAAGTCTCCTGACAGCTTGTAATGTTAAGCGTGATGGTGTCATGGAGTCAATAAAATATTTTTTGTGGATGAAAATGCAGAAAAGAAGACCAAGATTTCAAACTTGAACAGGTTAAGTTTTTGATTAGGTTTATTCTTTTATGAAGAAATAGAAAGAAGGTAGTTGGAGATCTTAGCTAAATGCTGCAGGTTGGAGAAAGAATATAAAAAGATGTGTGCATCATCAACAAAAAAGTGGGAGGGGAGGCCTTGTGAGGATATGAGATTGGATATAGAACAAATGTATGGAAAAGAGAACAGGGCCCAGCATGATACCTGAGTTACACTTGTGGAAAGTTTCCTATTAGATGATTATAAATTATACCACAAGGTACAATAAGCAGAAAGTGGTAAACTGTATCAAAAGCTGACAAATGTTTGAGATGGATGAGAACAAAGAAGAAGGATGCTTCCAGAGATGGACAGGTCAGTAGAACTAGCAGGACAATTTTAAGTGGGCTGTTCTCTCTGTGACCCACAAGCTGCACGATAGAGCATGGGTGCAAACAACTGAACAGAAAAGAAAGGTACAGGTAGACTACATGAGAGGTCCACACTGCATCCTCAGCACTCCTTTACTATCACACAATCACAATTATCCCTGGGTCATGTCCCACCACCCTAACCTAACCATCTAAACAATGCAAAAAACTACAATGACACAAGTGAGAGGAGAGTTGGAGAAAATGTTTTCAAGAAAAGCAACACTCAGGCATAAAAAATAAATAAATAAATAAGGAAATCACAGAAATAAGAGAGAAAAGTTTAAAAAAATAGCAATTTATTTGAAATTGCAGTGAATATGAAGTGTACAAGAGGTTAACTAAGCAGCCTGTTTACTTTGACTATTTATGATGTGGTGCAAGCACAGACTGTTCATAAGAACACTCAAATTGAAGTAAGATTTATTGGACAGCAAATGTAGTACTGAATGGTTAGTGGAAAGTTTAGGAACATGGTGTTAATATTTGGTGCAAAGTAATGGAATGTAATAGTAAAAAAAAACTCATTTCTTTCCACTATTTCAAAATAGCCAATAATCCACCCCATTTCATGCTTTATTTTACAGGGAGAAAGTTTAACCCTTTCGACCCTGACATCCTATTACTAGGACATAAATATGCAGCCGTTTTTGTAAAGCACAGGTCCGTTTGCAGCTGCTGGAACCAGGCGTGCTACTATTAGTGCAGACTGGAGAGAGCGGCATACAAACTGCAAAACACGGAAGTGAAAAAGGACGCTTTCAGACTGTGTGCACCACATAGTAAGTAGCACCACTTTCAATTTTATTTCCTCAAGAAGATTGAAGTATTTGTGGTAATTTTTTTGTTTTTTCATTTTTGAGCTCCCTAGACACCCCAAAGGTAGAATATTTCACAAAATAATTTTTCCCATAAAAACAGAAAATCCAGGGCCAAAAGGGTTAAGCACATGTGGAGGCTAGCAAGCATTGAATAAATGTTTGTACATGCTAATTTTCTGTCAAAGTTTGTCCAAATGCATCATCTGCAGTGCAGGAGAGCAAAGCTGGTAAGAGGAAGGGGGACAGCAGCTGCAGGAGTATCAGCAGTCAAAGCTAGTGAGGGTTAAGGGGACAGAATAGCATCTGCACAGCCTGTGCTTCAATATGTTCAATATTGTCAAGTGTACAGAGTACGGTGGAATTTTTACTTGCTTGTGCTGATCAACATACATCATGTCTTATGTCATTCAGTATACTAGATTAGTGGTTCTCTTTGCCTATGGCTGTGGTTCTCTTTCTTTCAACCATTTTCACACTCAGTTTGCCATTTTTACCATCAATTGATCTAACTTTTTAATTATTTTTTTCCTTTTTGTACTTCACATTCATAAAACTGCAGTACTGAGATTTACATTTATTTAAAAAAAATAATAAAACATTCATAATTTATGCCATAACTTTACATAATTAACTATATCATTTTCCTTTTAATTTCTGTGGGGTTTGCAATTGTATCTGAATGCTGATCATTAATAATGAATTCAACAGACAAAAAGACAAACACTGAATGCTAAAGTTAATACAATGGCAATGGCTTAAATAATCAAAGATTAAAAAAAAAGAAAAGTATTTAAAAAAAACAACAACTAAATAAGGAAATAAAAGGTTGTTCAAGTAAGGTAGGAGTTCATTTAGAAGAAGCAATTAGTTAGGACTAAAACCTGTGAGCCCACAGGACTAAGCTAGAGAAGCATTGTACTATACTACTGCAATGCCTAAAAAGTATTCAATCCCCATGGAAGTTTTCACACTTAACTCTTTTAGAGTATTGAATGACAGTAGATTTAATTTGGCTTTTTTGACATTGAAGAACAGAAAAACACTATTTAATATCAAGGGGAAAATATATATCTGCAAAGATGTCCAATTTAATTACAACTATAAAACACAAAATAATAATTGCATAAGTATTTGCCCCCTTCAAATTAATATTTAGTCAATACACCTTTGCCGGTCATGACAGGCTTGAATCTGTTTGCATAGGTCTCTCTCTGTCAGCTTGGCACATCCAGACACTGCAGTTGTTTACAGTTCATCTTTGCAAAACTGCTCGAGGTCTGTCAGGTAGTATGGGGATCAAGAGTGAACAGCCTTTTTCAAGTTCAGAAACAAGTATATGTTTGTATTTAAATCAGGGGCCTCATGTATAAATGGTGTGAACAGTATGCACAAAAATGTTGCATACGCCCGTTTCCAAGCTCTCATCAAGATGTATAAAAACTAAACTTGGCGTAATGCCACCCACATTTTCACAGCAGCCTCAGACCATGCATATGCACGTTTCTGCTTGGTTTTGTATACAGGGAGCACCCAGCGTTAAAGCAGTACCACTGTTTCTGTGTGGCTTCCCATTCTTTTTTATATTCATATCCATGACGCAGGCTTTAACAAATACACAAAAATTAATTACATATAGTTTACAAATTTAAAGCAGTTGACTGTAATCGATCTGTAACAATATAATGGTGCATAGAATGGCCAGACTATTCCAACTACCATGGCTGCTTAAGTGTTGTTAGAAGACATCGCAAATGGAATAAGTAGTAGAGAACACGTTTTTGTCCCATGGTGATGACTGGATTCTAAGTTGATTTAGATTTCCAAGAGGAACTATGTGCTGAACTGGGGCTGGCTTTGCAAAGGCAGACTTTGAGGAATTGTGCTCTACTTGCTCCTTTGCAAGACCTGTCCACCCTTGGGTTTTTGCCACAGGAGCTTTTCACCATGAACTGGCCAACTGATCAGGTATTTCTCAGTCATCACTGAGTTGCACCATGCCAGCTGTAAGGGGGGGGGGGGGGGGTATTATCTGCTTGTCATCCAGATGTATACGATTTCCTTACACTGTGGTTGAATGGGCAAACATCAAAGTGCAATTCACAGCAGCATCTGATTTTCCAAATGTAATTGGAATGATCAACTGCACACACATTGCTATAAAGGTGCCTTCAGAGAATGAATTTGCTTATCTAAATAGAAATAACTTCCACTCTATTAATGTGAAAATTATAAGTGATTTGAAAATGCGTCTCATTAATGTTATGGCGAGATAAATAAGTGTCTTGCCAATAATTGCAGCAGCTCACTGCTCAAATGGTGTGAGTCCCAGAATTCCGTTACCGGCTCCAGTGGTGTTGACACTCACATGGGGGGGCTGCGACTTGCCTTTTCACATCAACTTTGATATCCGACCAATTCTTTTTTATTTCAGGCACTGTGCAACTTTCTGAACTTGAACTTTTGAGTGCCTCTAACATGCTGTACCACTCCATCAATTTCCTTTTGTTCCTTATACCACTGCTAAAGCCACCAAACAGTACGTTTATCCTTGCCTCCACTTCACTGAGCAGGACTTCCATTTCGCACTCGCTGTAATTCTGTTTTACATGTGCTTTTGCCATTGTCGTTTAACAAAACACTGAACAGAAGAGGCTATATATATTGATTTGCAAATTTAAATAGGCGAAATTCTGGGAGTAGTCGGGGTGGGGCTATAGGCTCATGCATATGCATTAAAAGTCACATTGATTGGGATTTATAAAGGGAAGTGTGCAGAACTTCACTTACACACAGATTTATGCATCTGAATTTTTTTGTGTGTACACACTTTTCTAGTTTTGTCTGTACGCCATGTTTTAGGTAAATACTTTTCAATACTTGCAAACCAGAAACCTTTTACAGGCATTGGAGGTTATAAAGGATGTTTAGTGTCTGATTGATTGCAGTGGGACCAATTGGGTCCAAAGTCCAGGGCCATATGTTAACCCCAGGATATCACTGGATGCAGCCTCAAGGGGAGCCAAGAGCATTTGTTTCTATTGTTGAACAGTCTTTGCATCAGCCATATTGGGGAGGATCTGGTAGGCTGTCCTTCAGCAGAAACAAAGATAACTGGTTATGAAACATATGCTCCAATGTCTGCAGTAATTCTTGATGAGTTGAAAGGGTCTGCTTAAGAAAAACGCACACATGAGCCTTACTCAAGAAAAAAAGCCAAAGTATTAGACATCTTTCTGTCAAAGTGACTGCTGTTGTAGAGTCAGTGAGGAGAAATGGAAACACATTTGGTAATTGGTTTTGGCAGGTTTAAAAAATGTAGGCTCATTTGGTTGACTGACTGAATGTGGGTTATCATTCTTTTAGAATCTTCCTGATACATTTTTTACTATATGTACTGTAAGATTTGTGTGTGTGCTTGTTTGTTCTGTTTTCTGTTTCACAATTTAATTTCTAAACCAACCAAATAAATATTTAATACCACATTTTTTCCTGGTCCTTTCTTTTCTGTTTGATAAAATACATAAGTTATATATAGATGATGTACAAGTGTAACATTAAAAAAAATCATAAGAAAAATGTATTTCAATAAAATGTTATGCTAGGATGTTTAACAACTCGGCTGAACATCATTTGCAGATGCTTAAATTAAAAGCTGGTTTTCTCAAACTGTCACAATACTGTTTTTTTTTTCAGATTATGGCCACTTAAAATGTTACATTATACTCTTCAGAGTGCTTGGTCTTTCTAATACATTCATACAGACAAAGAAGGCATTTAATCAATCTATAAGCAGCACATTTCATTTGAACACATTCTTCAAGAGTTTCAGATTTATAGTTTATAAATACAGTACATGAGAAGTTTCATTTTCAAGCTCCTAAACCAGCCAGCATATATGTAATGATGACTATTATAATGAGTTTCTAGCTATAAAATCATTTTTTTCTGATCATCTTGTATTCAAGTATAGCTTATGAAACATTTTACCCAGAATATTCACAAATGCTCATTTTTCTACATCTTCAAGACCAACACTATTAAATTAGCTTTAGTATGTTAGTTAATTCAGTGATTGCTTCCAGCAAGCCATTTTTATACATATAATGTTCTCAAGTAATATACAGATTTCTATTTAAATAAACCAGGGGAGAGTTTCACTCTAATGCTCAAAACTCCATCTTATGATCAATCATTAATTTAGAAGAGTTTAACAGAACCCATTATAACTAAAGTAGTACTTTAAATCCTTCATAATCTATGTGCTTTATGACCCTTAAATTGACTAAATGCTGTATGTGCCAGCTTTCATCACAGATAATAGTCAGCAGACAAGACACATTAAATACACAGTAGACCTATTGTTTTATTTATTGTATGAGTTTTGTTACATTAATATTATTGTTTAATGCATTCAATCATATGGGATTGAAACCCACACCAGTTACTGTCTGTCTGTCATGTTTTCCTTGTATTCATGTGGGTTTTCTCCAGATTGCCCCCTACATTCCAATGATGTGCAACTTTGTTTTACTGGGAATTTAATTCTAGCCTTATACAGGTTTTAAAGATAAATAAAAATGACTGTGTGAGGTCAAATTGTTTAGTTACAGAGCACTAGAGTGCTGCCATGAGATGCATGTTATACGTCATCAGTCTTAGCATTGAAATCTAGGCGCAAGATATAAGTCTATAGTCTAGTGTGCCTTCATTAAGATTCTAATATTACAGCACTGTCTGTTAGTCCTTTGCTCAAAAAATTAAACATCAGCAATCATTAAGAAACGTTACTGAACCCCCTCTTTTCAATTTCTCTTCTTAGCATTCCTGCTTTGGCACTTGATGTCCCCATTGTATTGGCAAACTGCTACTTTAACACACAAATCGAGACTTTAAAGATACTAGAAGCCTTTAGATTCAATGGTTACTTAAATTTAGGGAATAGAAGATTTTGGCATAAGCTTAAGATATTTTAGAATTTCCAGAAGGGGTAGAATAGCTAGTTAGCCCAAGCCACCAGTACGGTGACCTTATCTGTATCTACCAGTCATGAACCCCCAGAAGTTTATTTTCTCTAGGATTTCTGTTACCTGAATTTTTTGTTTTTCTCAGCTTTTGTTTGTTTTCCAATGGGCATGTCTGAAGTATTATGTTAACAGGACTATATTATTCTGAACTGTTGAGATTAATTTCTTTTTCCTTTTTTTTCAACTAAAATTTGTGTTTCTGTATGTAAATATAAGTGAGTTAGTAATGTACAGCATTTTTATCATAATAGGTTTGCAGATATTGTTCTGAATCTTTATTCACCTACCCAAGAATAAATTAAATTTATAAAAGTGTTGTCAACTCTAAATGGGCCTAATATAAGTAAGTCTGGATCTAAGCATAAGTGTACCCTGTAGTAGGGTGTGATGCTTTCCAGCTCAAACAAAGTTATACAAAGTCACTGGGATAGTCTTGTACGTGACTCTGTAATGCCATTTCCAGGCTTAAAACTCATTGAAAGAAGGCACACACATTTTTCAGGTTCCAGGGCTTTGAAGAGAAATGCGATTAGACTTATTGGCAATTCTAAATTGCTTTGGTATGTGCAAATGTGATCTGTGATGGACTACATACTTTCATCAGGGGTTTTAGTCTTGTAGCTTTTACAGAAAGAATGGTTCTTTTATTCCTAAGTCACCTAAAAGGAGCATAGAAAATTTATTGAGACTCTTTGAAGGTTACTTTTACACATATACCCAGTAGACTTAGCTATGATAAAACTAGGAACCACTACCTGAAATGTAACAATCTATAGCTAGCTTTACTATAGTTTACTGAATATTTTAAATCTCTTTATATGCTTAAGTTTGTTGTCCTTCAAGTCCTTCATCAAGGCTTGATATAGCTTTCAGATTTTTTAGTGTTCTAAAGTGAATCTCACCTTTAATGAAGGAACGTCATCTTCATCTCAACCTGACACAAAGACAGCTCCTTGTTATCCTTACTATTCTGTCTATTCAATGCTCCATTTCTATCATCTCATTATCACTAGCACCCACCGAGTCAGTACGCAACCTTGGAGTGGTGATTCATGACTAGCTACTTTTTACTGACTATATTGAAAATGACTCTTCCTCATACAGATTCTCTCTCTATAACATCTGCAAAATCGGACCATACCTGAAGGAGCATGCAGCACATCTTGTGGTCCAGGCATTGGTCGCATCTTGACTACCATAACTCTTTACCTGCAGAAGGACCTTCATGTGTTATCAAGCCACTGCAAATGATTCAAATTACAGCTTCCCATTTTGCATTCAAACAGCCACACTGGACAGATGTCACTTCTATTTTCAGGTCACTACACTAACTGAAAGCAGCAGCATGCATTAAGTTCCAACCCTTAATTTCTGCCTACAGAGAAGTAAAATGGTCAGCACCTGTGTGAATTGAAATATATATGAGGTCGTGTGCTCCTTCTTCCCTACTTAGGTGTTTGGTGATGTCACTTCTGTGTGGCATCAAGTCTCAATCCAGACTCTTTTCCCATGTAGCCCCTAGTTTGTGAACTGCTGACTCTCTTAGTGAATTTAAAAAGCCTTTGAAATTTATTTTGTTCTATGAATATCTGTTTAATTAATAATTGCTTTGATAGTTTTTGTCACTAATAATAATAATAATGCATTTTATTTATAGGGCACTTTACATTAGTAGTAAATCTCAAAGTGCTACATAAAAAAGTTTAAACAAAGGCAAAGCAAGATAAAAACAGAGAAAAAGCTACAATAATTAGTAGCATTCTTGTTAATAAGCTTTCCTAAATAGAAAACTAAGGAAACTAAGGTAACTAAGGAAAGATTAACTCATTTTGCATTGTTTTATTTGGTTTACAGCTTTCCACTTGTGATGATCAATTTTGTAAGCTTGCCATGTAGTATCTGTTTCAAAACCAACCTCCCAGCAGATGTTTACTCGATTACATTCACCTGTTTTGTAAGTCACTTTGTATAAAAGCATCTTCTTAGAGAATAAATGTAAATGCTCAGCTTATCAGAAATGGTTGTGAATTGTGCGAAAATACTCAGGAAAAATGTACACTAAACAAAAACAAAATTTGTTGGGGTGGAAAAATCACCTTCAACTGTGCCGATGTCATACTGACAACATTATAGTTATTCCCATGTGCTTGTATTATTTAAGTGCACGTGATTATATTATGGAAATTAGTTCCAAATACAGACATTTAAGTCTTAAAAGGGTAACAAGAACATGTCCACTGACAGCCAAGGCTGTTAAACCCAATGTTTTAATGAGAAACAAGAGACCACACAACCTTATTTGTTCATTTTCTCATCATTTAGCATTTATAAACTATTCCAAACCAAAATTAAAGCATTTTGAAAATGTACTATGATCTGCCAAAATTCACAGAAATCAAAGAGATAAAGCTTCTGTTTTATAGTAAATTAAACTCATTTTCATAAAATATTTTTCATGATACTTAACATAAAACAACATTTTTAAACATGTTTAAGAATATTTTAGTTCATTTAGATGTGTAGTAGTTACTAATATTCTTGGTCAGTTGGAGAAGAAAACATATTCTAATTATAAAAAGCTTTCCTGAATGACTTAGGGTGTAAAACATTGGCTTTTAGCCTACTATTTTGCTGTCTTAAAGCCAGCCTTATAATCAAAGACCAGAAAATGACACAACATCTGTAAACCATTCCACACTTATTATAAGCTAATAAAATTTTGTTTGCCTATAAATAAGCTTGCCATGTTTTGAAGGGAAAAAACCTAAGACACAAAAGAGTCATTTAATAAAGAATATAAAAACCCTTCACAAAAAAAATAAATGCATTCAAGATTTTAGGATACAGTGCATAAACACAATTTTTAGTGCTTATCACTCAGAAACACAGACTGTGGTCTTAAGCCTTGATTCTACTTAGCTGTTAAGATTATAGAATGTTAAGTTACCAGTCTAGATCAGACCAACTTTAGCTTTCTATTACTTCATTAATACATACTCATAATCTAGACCAGTATACATATACATGAAGTGCCACAGAGTAAAAAAATACCTGAAATACTGAAGACACTCCAATTTAGTCACATTTTCCATAAAGATAATGCAGAGCATCTCATTAAAACATTTGCAAGTTTCTATTAGGACATCTCAAAGTTTTCCTAGCTGAGCTGGATTTGATTAAGATTTAGCAGCATGGGGTGGATGCAGTGTGCCCTCATTTCTTAAGTGACAAAAAATGTTTAGGAAACATTCAGCAACGATGAAATGAAAAATTATTAGCAACATTTGCTCCAGAATTTAAAAGTGATTTAATTAGCTAATCTGCAGTGAAGACGAATTAAGTACTCCTTGCCAAAGTAAAAGCTATAGTCTTTATCTTTATATGTAATATGCTACCGTGGCCGTCAGTTTCTCTGTCCAGGATTTTAAATCACCTGTAGCTCATAAACTGTTTGACCTGTTGACCTGAAATTTGGTACACATATACTATGTGAGGTCTACTATCCGCTTTCGGGATGATGATTGACCTCCAAGGTTATTCCTCTTTTTGTTGTTAGTTTATTTTATTGTAGAATCAACTCCCGGCAGCAGCCAGCAGGGTGACCGTGCGGCACACGTGTACGGGCGCCATTCTCATTCCCTACCACCTTTGCTGTCACTTCCCCTACATCTACATATCAAATCATTCTTGATGCAGATTGAAGACTTAAGTGCCAGCTTAAGTTAAAAATTAAGGAAAACGTACTAAGTAACTGCAACACAAACATTGACTTAATCAGTTTTAATGCGAAAAGATGCCAACGAAAGAAGAGTAGAAGCGGGCCGCTAGGGTGAGGAAAAGAAGAGCTGCTCAAGAAGCAGCAAACACATCAACCTCTGAGCAAACGAATGCTAAACGTACAGAGAAAGAGTACGAAAACTATGAATGCTCAAGTCAAGTGTATTCACTGCACGTTATCGTGCAGTGCGCCATTACTGGTAATTCTATATTACACATAGAACTCCTCTATCCACACAGTGATGCTTTTGCCTTTCTCAATTAAGATTAATAAGAAGTTGTTTAACTTAAAGTCTTACAGTATGTGCTACATTTATTAATAATGATGCTTTCATATGCATCTCTAAACTGTAAAAGTGCAAGAGTTCAGTGGGATTTTATTGCCATGAAATATCCATGGAAAAGGCTCTGGAATGAGCAGGGATTCATGAATAAAAAGGTGGGACCTCTTTCACACTCCAAAAGGGAACAAACTGCTTGAAGCCATTTCCTGATCAAAACGGTTGTGGCTGCCAGTAATTACAACCTAATTTAAGCTCCACCTGTCCTTTATATTCAAGAATGCTTTTCATTTTTCTAGCCTTTGATGCAATATGGTTTACAGATTATTTACCTTCTACTCCTCAACAATGCAAAGAGGTATGTATGCAGGATTTTCATCTTTTTTAAAGGGTTATTGAGAAAAACCAAGCAAAATGACACCTTTTATTGGCTAACTAAAAAGATTACAATATGCAAGCTTTCGAGGCAACTCAGGCCCCTTTTTCATCTTGCCTGAAGAAGGGGCCTGAGTTGCCTCGAAAGCTTGCATATTGTAATCTTTTTAGTTAGCCAATAAAAGGTGTCATTTTGCTTGGCTTTTCTCTACATTCATAATGGCTAACACGGTACAACACCTTAGTATTAAAGGGTTATAGAAATTATCAATGATGAGCTTGCACCTTATGCCAGTTGTTCTGTAAAAAAATTCAATTTCAGAGAAAAGTGCAGGACATAAAAGAGATGCTTCAGGATATGGAACAAATAGATGTTTGTGACCACTAAAATGACCTGTGAAGTGCTGAGGGCATTCTCTGAGCCAAGGAGTAGAATTAGCAGTGACCTCAGTTTAATCTTGAAAGTGGCTTTAAGAAACTTTTCCTAGATAGTGGCCATTTAGCTCTGAGTCTGTAACAGAGTAAAGAAAGTGCTGAATGAAACAAAACATTACTGGTTATTGAAATGGAGTTAAAGTTTTTGATTGATGTGTTGTTCTGATTTTTTTGGTTTGTGTACACTGTAAGCAAGCAAGCACTGTACAGCATAAAGGGCAAAGATGTATGAAGTCAGGCTTCAAAGCTAGAGCTTTGTATTATTATTACTACTGGTAATTTTCTCCATATACATAATGCAAACTTAACTGACTGACTGACTCATTCACGCATCAAAAAAAAAACATTATTTTCCATTTAGTTAAAAAGCTGAAATTTGGGAGGATTTTATATCTATGGCAGTAGGCATCCGGTAAGAAAGGACATTTTGATATATCAATATTAAGGAGTAAACCCCTTCCACAATAGAAAAATTAAATACCTCCAATTCTCAAAAATGCCTAGACTGATTTGATTGAAATTTTGTAAAATTAGAGAAAAAAGAAAATTAGCCATCCTGTGTTTGTTTCTTTGTCAATAAATGTTGTATTTGTTGATATTTTTTTAATATTATGTTAATGTACATGTTCTGCACTTAGAGGTGTCTTTATGCAAACGAAGGACACAGGAGAAGCAACTGATGGCATTATTAACCAATAGGGTGAGTGAACAACTGAAGAAGATGTTGTGTGCTGGATAGGAAAAAAGAGATGAGATTAAATTTGCCTTGTACAATTTAGGTGTGAAACGGAAAGAGAAATTTCAATGAAGTTCAGTGGTTAGCAAGCACACTATAAACCTCAATTGTTGGTGTGAGACACGGTGACTGCGAACACTGGTGTAGCTTCGCTAGAAGCAAAAAAGGAGGGAGAGAGAAGTGGAAGTGGCATCCTCAGCTCTATGGCAAGGAGGAAAGATGGCATAAATTTAATCTTAAAGGGTCCCACACACACTACTCCATTGTAACATACATCTATGGACTTAAAAAGGGGACCCACACCCTGCCCTCTAAAATTATTTACATTTACATGTATTTCTGTTTACTTTGAACCGGGATGCCCCTGTAATAAATTAATTCAATTCAGTGTTAGCACTTTATTGTCTGCCTATGGCTAAGGCAAAAAAAAAACATGGTTGAACATATAATTGTTAATTGTTATAGTTTCCTGTAAAATTGTGTTTTGCACTGTCTATGAACAAAAGCCAAGTAACTAGGAAAACTATAAATTAATTTAATGCAGGAATGTTTTGCTCATGTGCAACTGTAAATATCAAGTTAAAGTAAGCACCTCCAGTAACCTCATAACATTATTATTACTGATTATTTGACTGACACCTTTATCTAAATCAGCTTACAACATTTGAGATACAATTGGATGCATTTCTTTTTTTACCATTTGAAACACAAGCAGATGAAGTGACTTGCTCATGGTCACACGGTGTCAGTAGAAGGATTTGAACCTACAGCCTCAGGTTTTGAAGTCTTAAATCTTCACCACTGCAACACACTGCCTGCCAATAATATTAGCCCTTGGTAAAAAAAAAACCTACAAATATAGTATAGAGAAAAGTACATGGCTAGTTATTTAGTACTTGATTAACTGATTAACTGGTGGAACTATAACTGAAGCTCAAAATTTTGGACAAAGCCGAGAAACATAGCCAGTTTACAATAATGATGCATATTACACCCATTCAATATGAAGAACTGAGAAACCACAAAAATGAGAACCAATATTTAGTCAAAATGACAAAGAATAAGATCTTTCATATATTAATTAACCAGCTGCCTTTGCCAAGAGCAACACCTTCCTAGCTTTTCAAATGTTTCGTTTTATTTTTCAATATTTAGCAAATGATTTTCAAATAAAAAATTGTATCAGATAGACCAGTTACCTCCTAGTGCTCTGGTAGGGGCACCATTATGTCGAACTCGTATATCTGTAGGACTACCATTTTGCTCCATTCGTGCCATCTTTCCAGGTGGAGGTCCTTTCAAATCAGGACTGCAGCTTCTCCTGTCTGGGCTGTTATGTAGACCAGGACTCTCACTGTGCCTTTCCATGTTCCTCCAGTCTGCAGGGGGTGCTGCTACCAGCGTATATGGACCTACAAAATTTCATGAAAAATAATTTGTATCTATATTTGGATTCGTACAGTATATGAATAATTTCAGTTGTGAAACAAAATGTTCATAATACACATGAAGTAGCCTAAAGCACTAAATAAATTAATCAGTAACAACTTGGCGGAGAAATATTAAGTGCAACATTAAGTTGTTCAAGGGTACAAATGCAAAAATGCAAGTAATGAAACATCCAACATTCAGCACGGTTATTACTCTTGTAACAAGTTATACTGATACACAATAACACAGTAAGTTGCCTTCAAGATTTCACTTTCATGCAGTGAAATAATCGGTTCTTTTAAAACTGAACACATATTTGGCATGTAACAAGTAAGAAGAAGCAGAGAACAGCTTGCAGGAAAATTACAACTGTTTGCAATGCCATTTTTTAACTACTCTCAAGTAGTTAACATTTATGCCACCCCTAATTAAACATACATGGACCTAACACGTAATGCTTAATCTTCTGAGAGTTATATTTGAAACATTCAATCATAATTCAAAAGATGATGCTTTTACACTTGGCTGAATACATGGGAAGAGCTGCTTTTAGATTCAACATTCCAGTTACTTCCCATGCTTTAATGAGCTTCTAATGTATGCCTTTTAAGGAAACATGTCAACAATAAGTAATAGGAGCGTCTAGGAAGGAAATATAAAAAGTGTTGTGAAAAGTAGAGCAATAGCATATTGAACTCCAATTTATAGCCTTGTTATCACTGATGTTTAACTGTAGAGATAACTGGCTCCCCTCTGCCCTGTATTATGACACACTAACTGCTCATACATATATCACATGATTATGTATACATGAACAGCTCTGGTATCGAATACTTGGATCCTTTGTCTTTTTTTGCTAAAGACTTTACATTAAGTTTCTGTAGAAATAATGTTTCCTGATATCATGAAAGCTCTGGTCAAGACAGGGGATGTCATTTCAAACGCATGAAAGAAGCCAGAGTTCATGCAGAAGGGTGGAAATGGTCTTCTTCATATAGCTGACTTCACCTCTATGGACAGCATTGGCTCTGGAACCAGGTCATTAACTGGAAGCTGTCCTCCCTTCACTCTGAAGTTGCCCAAGGGATAGGCCCCAGACATGTGTGAGAATAATTGACCTAAGCTTGGTGACATACAGTAGGAATTTGCACCAATAGATCAAAGGGTTGTCTCTTTGAAATACCGAATTGCAGAGAGAGAATTTGTGTGTGTGTGTGTAAGTGTGTGTGCATCTAGGATCTGTCATGGTTGGCTGCATTTTCTGAAACTATGGATTTCATGTTTGAAAGGATACTACTTAATGACTATCTAGTCATCCTGGAAGACTTGAACTTTGCAGAGGGTTATGACAAAGATTCCTGGAGTACCTTTATCAAGGAGAACATCTAATGCACACTGTATTTTTATTGTATTTATGTGCAAGTCACTGATTACTTATAACAGACATTGTGTCAAAACTAAAGATTTCTTATTTGATTGATATGTACCAGCAGATGAAAGCTAAACAACTATTTCACCACATATACATATATAAGGGATGACTGAATCATCCAAGGGTACACTTTGGCTCTTCCATTGTTCATTATTTTCATTTACCACATGTCAAAGTCCACCGAAAGCTGGAAAGCCTTTGGGCTCTTTGTACAATAATATTTACAATACAGGAGTGTGTGATACAGATGAGAGGAAAATTAGAAGATCCATATCTGAGCTTATTGTCCTTTATGGAAAATAAATGGATTTAATTTTGCAAATTGTTGGGAAAGTGATTAGCCCAATTGGAAAATATAAGTGCCTCAGATGTTTATATGTAAGTAAGCTTTGGACAAACATAAGAATAAATACCTAACTGGGGCAATGTACAGTACCAGTATTACTGTGAGTGATGCAGAAGGCAAACCAATGGATGGGATACATAATTTGCCAGTTTTCTTACATCCCCATCCTCATCTAAGGTGTATATCTTTGAGTAGTTATTTAAAGATTAAGATCATGAATACTAGTCTAGACTACATAGGGTATCTGGCCACACACGCTAACAGAAAATGCCTGGCTCTTCAATCAAGGAAAACTTAGAAAGAGAGACATTCCTCCTCTACATACTGTATAATAAAGGTTTCTTACATATTTTGAACATGAAATGAGGATCAAGCTAAAATACTGAGTGATCAGACCTAAAGAAGTGGGAATTGAAGGTGTTTTCTTGGTGGGTACAAAACTGGCTAATACACAAGATGCAAAGACTTATGATGAGGAGAACTTTTTCAGAATTAGGTGATGTTAAAAGTAACATTCCCTCAGGGATCAGTTATGTGACTGCTGATCTTCCCAATACACATCAATGATTTGAATAGGATTATAATCACAGAGCTGGTTAGGTTTGAAGATAATACTAAACTAGGTAGAAGAGCAGATAATGCATAACCAGGTACACCATTGCAGAAAAACCTGGACAGAATATGTGCTTGAACAGATTTGTGGCAAATGATTTTTAATGTAAGTAAATGTAAGATATTACCCATAGGAAGTTAAAATGTTAGATTTGTGTACAAAACAGGAGGTTTAAAATCTGAAAGTATGCCTTATGAGAAGCACTTATGAGTCATAGTGGACTGATCACTATCTACAGGATATCAAGAAAAGTGTTCAGAAGTGATCAAAAAAGCTAAAAGGATGTTAGGTTATATAATATGTTGTGTAGTGTATAAGTCAGGGAAGGTTATGTTTAATTTATATAATTAAGTGTAATTTATATTAGTGAGGCATCACATAGAGTACTGTGTACAATTTTGGTTTCCATATTACAAAAAAGACATAGTAGTGCTACAGTAGGCCAGAGGACGGTGACTAGGCTGATTCTGGGACTGAGAGGTATGAACTTGAGGAGAGATTGAAGGAATTGAACCTTTTCAGTTTAAGTCATGGAGATTAAAAAGTGACATACCTGAAGTGTTTAAAATTATGAAAGGAGTTAGTACAGTGGATCCCAGAAGTTACTTTAAAATTAATCCTTCAACAACAACTTAGGGAAACAGTTGAAAACTTGTGAAGGACAAACACCGCACATCTATCTATTACAAAAAAAAAATCATGGAAAGCAAAAGCAAGGCTACGATACGTGATCTTCTCGGAAGACATTTAAAAGACCCGCGAGAAAAAAGAGACTTGCCATGGAGCTCTTGCGGGGACCGTAAACATGAGACTTGGTGCCAAGAGATTGTCCCAGGGCCGTCTCGCGGGGACGTGGAACATGAGATTCCTTGCAAGACACGCCCTATTTACAACAGATATCATATAAGAGCTCACCCATCAAAAAAACACTCAGTCGTGTAGTACACACAGATCATGTGCTCTCAGCATATATAAAGCGTATAAGGACAATATGGAGAATAGAGGCCCAAAGGCGTTGGAGAGAAAAAAAGGCACATAAGAGATTATGAAAGCAGTGGAATTCAAAAGGCTCAAACAAACGATGGCACGATACACATGCAGAGACAGGTACAGAATATGAAAGCAGTAAGATTTGAAAGTATTGTAGTGTCCCAGCCAGGTTGAGGGCTTTTTGGTTTTAAGTGACTAATAGGTCCGATTGAGGGAGGGCAGAGTACAGCACGGAAGACTGATAACAGGGTATTGATTGATGCGGTAAGGGGGGGCGTTGGAGAGGGTGCTAGAAAGTTGTGTTTGGGGTTAGGAAGTCGGCGATTGTTCAAGTAAAACTTTTGCGACACTTTATCATGTCAGTCGCTACAGTATCAAAGAAAAGATAGAAAAGATCTCATTACCGCAAACAAAAGGTGATTAATCATCAGAACCAAATGTAATTGAAAAAATAGCAGGACAAATTGAGGTCAGAAATAAAAGGCAAAGAGTAAACAACAAATTATTTTCACATTGGCATCATTCAATGCACAAAACGTGGATTTACACAATAATGGACCATACGCTATGAGAATCTGTGGTCCTGGAACAGTTAAAGCAACGACAAGTTAAATTTCAAAGAATACACAATTCGGTCAGGTGTATATTGATGATCACGGAGAAGCGATGCAAATTTTAACAGGCAAAAAGAAAGGTAATGTATATATTCCGCGAATAACATTACACAACAAAGGAGATCGTGATATGCCATTCATATTAAAATGTTTACAGTTTACCGTGAGAATAGCGTTTGCTATGACAATCAATAAATCATAGGGACAAACATTAGAGAATCAGAAACAATATTCACTCACGGGCAGTTATACGTTGTTTTGTCACAATGTGTCCCCAAAAAATATTGTTTTTAATGAAGCTTTAAAGTAAAGTGCAAATAATGAAATTGAAGCAATTCCAAAGAAAAAAAAATTTTTAAATTGTATATCCGATTAACCAAACACAGGGGTTGCCAACTTGTGTGGTATAGAGTTTTGGGACCTTCAAATGTAAAATATTATTTTGTAGAATATACCTGAATAGGACTGTCATGCTTGTTGAGATGAATGGCCTGTTCTTATCTCATCAGATAATGTTCTAATGTCCTCAGGGTGCAGTATACTGGAAAGAAATTTGAAGAAGATCTGGAACATGTTGCATGGAACATATTTCTTAAATGGGATCTACATGGAATATATTTCTTAGGGAATCCTTAAGGATTCTCCATGAGGACCTATTGACTTCGCTCAATTTAGGAAATTGTAGTTTGCCTTGCTCAGCTTGTTGCCTGCTCAACCCTCACAAAAAAATAAAAATTAACGAAGTGAATGTATGTGTTTTGTGTGCTCAATATATAATTTTCACCCAGTCTCTTTCCTCTTTCATTTGAAGGCAAAAAATATTGAATGAAGCAGAATGAAAAAACAAATTTCATTTAATGCTAAAACTCCCACCTGTGTTAAACTTGAATGCTGCTTTTCACTAGAGAGCTCATCACATCCAAGTCAGATGGAGAAGTCAAGAAATATATATATCAATTTAGTTCACTGGGCAATTTGGACAAGCTAGACTGATCAAGCCTGAAGAAGAACTTAGCCAAATCACTTGGGTAAGCAGTCTTGATGTTACTTGTGGGCTTTTAATGACCTTAATTAGTTGGTAACATGCTAATGCTGTTCCTAGTCACTAAACAGAGATATTAACAACAAATTTCTCCTCCTGGGGGAAAAGAGTGTAAAGCCACTTTCTCTAGTCTGCAAGTTTACAAAAGATCTATCACTAAAAGCAATAGAATAACTAACTTTAATTTCTTGTAAGTTCATATTGCAAGGTACATTTCTGTAAGTTACTAAGAAAAAACGTGATATAAAGTAAAATACTAGCACTGTTTTAAAAGTAAAAGCTATCTAATTTAAGTCAGTAATCCATATTATTAGGATTTGTTACCCTAAAATTTTATAAAATACTGTCCATCTTACAATCTCTGAGTTTTCGAAAAACAGAGCTGCCAGGGAAGAGGAAAAGAGGAAGGCCTAAGCGAAGGTTTATGGATGTGTTGAGAGAGGACATTCGGGTGATGGGTGTAACAGAGCAAGATGCAGAGGACAGAAAGATATGGAAGAAGATGAACCGCTGTGGCAACCCCTAACGGGAGCACCCGAAAGAAGAAGAAGATTTCCTGTGAAACACATAAAGTACCTAGTTAGCAAATGCCCTGTTATGGAATTAGCAAGCAGAAAAAAAACATCAACCATTTATAAAGCAAAGCAAATACAGTACACTATTTTATGCACACTCATAAACACATTGAAAATGCAAGCACATTAAACTCTTTCTTCCTGAAAATTAAAAATGTTTTGGGATTAGTTAAAGTACAGTTAGCAGTACAGCAGGAACACTACTGGTCACATGAGGGCACAATGAAAGCCAGCTGCTTCTTATTGCATTAAAAATGGCCTTTCACTTATTTTAAGTATTTTGTGGATCTGAGGTCACCAAGTATATTCATTAAAACAAGGAAGACATTTTATCTCAGTTCAGCTCAATTGATATAATCATTTTAAAGAAGATGTCAAGTCAGAGACCTATTTCTTCAAAATTCATAGTTATGTACCAAAAGGTAAATATTTGGTCATTAATCAATTCAATTGTCAAACTCACTCCTGCTAACACAGTATCACTGAATGCTCAAACTTAATCAGACAGCATTGGTGCAAGGCAGAAGCCTATTAAAGATGTTGGACCAGGGCACCACAGTGCAAATGTAAATACTGTATATGCACTTTATATCTTTTATATTACTGTATGCACTGTATCTTAGTGACCATGTGCTCTGGGCTCTGTCTAGGCAGTAAAGATGTGGCAAATCTCCAAGTGAGCCTGTTTGCACTCCCATTGCATGCACCAATGTCAGTAGTCTTATGCCCAATACCAATTCACTAGTATTATGTCATTATAATAACATCCTGTAAAAAAATGAAAAACAGAGATATGTGCTAAACAGTAGCTGCCAGTATAAACAACCTTTGCAGTCACACATCTTGGGTATAGAAAAGCAAAAAGAACAGTTTGGATTCTTATCTAATTTTAATTTTGAAAACATTTGTAATAAAATAGCTCATTATCAAATAAATGTTCAACTGACAGAGATTCTAAATGTGGGCAGCAGAAGGGTGTAATACTGACTTAAGCACCGAACATTCAAGTCGCTTAAACTTGCCTATTGAAAGACTCAGCAAAGTTCTGATTTTACTGGGCATGTGTTGAAAGAAATTTAATGTAAAGTAATGTTCATTTTCTACACTTGAAAGAAAAAATGCAGGTGTAGGTATAGAATGCTGGAACTGGACCGGTTACGTGTACCTAATGAAAATGACATGGGAGAGCAAGACTCACTAATGTCCTCAAATTAGACTGTGCAGAAGTGTTTAATAAGTCTAGTAAGATGGCTGGTTATAAAGAGACGTTATACTTAAACTGCATAACACACGTGAGACCAAATCTCAAATTTTGTGTGCAGGACACTCTACGTATTATATAAAGAAAATAACAGCCTCCATAGAAGAGATACTAGACTAATTCCAGCACTGTTAGGAATGAGCTATGTGTAAAGACCAAAAAACTTGTGTTGTATCTTAATAGGCTTGAGTAACAGAAGGTTTAGTGGAGACATGACACAAATGTTCACATTTCTTTAGTTTAATATCAGCTCTTCAAGAAGAATAGAGGGTCACAAGTAGAAAGTGGTAAAGTGTAAATTTTACATTAATCTTAAAAAATGTTTCTCCACACAAACAACTGTGGATGCATGGAATCATGAGAAGAAATGATATGCTAGCACATATAGAAGTAGAATTTGGAAACCTCATATCTCATTCCAATGTTATTTTGAAAGCATTCAGTGAATTGGAATTTTTGAGTTATATTTGTGTGAATATATCTTGTGATTATTTCAAATACATGATGTCCGAATCTTTACAAAAGCACACTTTTAGATAAATAAGAAAGATAACATTAGCAAGTGACCTATCCACCAATCACTGTTAGAAGCATAAGGAAGTACTGTATAACAGGTGTCCAGTAGTGGTAAACACGGCATTCAAATTCCCATGTCCACATACTGTATAAGGCAGCTCTGCAGAGAACAACAATCATTCAGTTTATTGTAAAATACTCATGAAACTGAGTTTCTCTTTCTTTTTTTAACATTATTGGCTTTTTCTACAGTGTATTTTCCTTTGACCAGCTTGAAATATTGCATACATCCATAAATGTAGTTAAAATAAAATCCAGAGTAACGCTAACTAAAACACAAACACTGTGCAATATATAAATACTGAAATATATTATGTATAACAGCAAGCCTGCTCAAAATTAAGTTTGGAAAATGGATGGATGGATTTATGAAACACCTGATAATGGTAATATAAACATGTAACATAATTGAACTGTTCTTCATTATTTTATCTTTAAAAGGTACTGAAACTATTCTCTAAAAGGGATTTCTCTAATGGTCCAAATTCTTGGGTTTGGCATAAGCCTGTAATTAGACATTAATATGAAATAAAGTCACTAATTACAAAATAAAGCCTTTACCTAATCCAATTTCCCATTTTTTCAGCATTTTTTCACATGATAAGAATTAACACCCAATTCCAGACTTTATTTTTAAATAATTATTACACAACTTCATTTGTAATAAAATAACTATTAGATCTCCCATCAAGCACTTCCTTCATTGGTTTATTCTATAAGGATAGTCTGAGAGATCTATTTAAATGAAGAAAAAAGTAAATATTATTAATCCATTTCTTTTTCACATTTAAATGTAAAAGTAGAGGGTGAAATATATACTTATATTGTTGCAGAATATTATGCATTATCCACAGTACAAATTACTGAAAAAGCATCTTCAGATTTGAGTTGTGTGTAAAATTACATCAATGGAAATAACAACAACATGAAAATGTATGAGTTCATTTAAAAAATAATAATAATAATTCTGAGTAAAATTTAAATGACTGGAAATCTTTCAAAACAATAATTTAACTGCATTCTATGGTAATGTATAAAATATACAAATCTCTTTTCTGCATTTTCCATTTGAATTACTTATTTAATCTCCAAATGTCCAAAGGCGAACATAAGCAACATATACAAAATTCCAATTTTGTAAAAAAATAAAACTAAAAATTCAAGAGCAAACTAATGACAAGGAAGGTTTCATGCTTACAGTGGAGATACAACAGTCATTGGGATTTTCCCATTTCTTAGATGACTCTCACATAAACAAGAAGCCGCTTAAAAGCAGTGTTTAAACGTGTGTTGTCATGATTATAAATAGAAATGTGTAACATTAAATGTCTCTGAAAGGTATTTTTGTTAAGACAGATATTAAACATTAGAATGTATTACATAAACATTAATATATTGACTTTACTGTGCCTTCAAAATACTCACTCTTGATTGTGGAACTATCATTTACTAATATTAAAGCATGCTTAGTATTTTTATATTATCAACAGTATGTATTTTTGATACCAATAGTATGCACACAAAATACATTTATTGCTCATTTGCCATTTGCTGATTTCTGGTATCATTAACTTTAATAATGGTTAAATATTATACCACATTTTAGCAAATATTTGACATACTTCATATACATTTGCTAACAATACTTTGACTGACTTTTTAGTTTCTTCTACAAATATTTCTTGAACAAACATATCTGTACTGTGGTGATTGAAAATCACAATAAACAGAAAAGCCTGTCACCAAGGCCTCAATAAGCAGTGACAAAACAAAATAGCGCATACTGACACACATATGAATTAAGTTTTCTCATGCATAAAACCAGTCTTCCAAAGATATTCAAGTAAGTTCATTGGCAGGTTCTAATAAGATGGGTAGGCAAAAGATTATGAAGAAAATCAACAGATTCCTTGAGTAACAATTGTAATATAAATGTGCCATAATCATGGCCCATATCACTTTTTTCTATATAACCATTGCAACTAACTTTAACCTTATATTCTTTATTAGTTGTATTACACCTCAAACGTTTCAAAATTTTCAACACTGTATTACCAATCTAAAACATCAACCAAATAAGGAATAGATTTAGGATGCAATTAGTTCCATTTCTTTTGTTTTTCCAACTAGAGCACAGGCAGGTCAATTGACTTGCTCATAATCATAAAGCACTAGTGGCAGGATTTGAACCCACAACATCAGAGTTTAAAGTTCAAAGCTTTAACCACCACACCACACTGCCTACCTCCACATCACACCCAAAAAATTTGCCACAAACAGTGAAAGTTAAAATATATATATATATATATATATATATATATATATATATATATATATATATATATATATATATATATATATATATATATATATCCATCCATCCATCCATCCATTTTCCAACCCGCTGAATCCGAACACAGGGTCACGGGGGTCAGCTGGAGCCAATCCCAGCCAACACAGGGCACAAGGCAGGAACCAATCCTGGGCAGGGTGCCAACCCACCGCAGATATATATATATATATATATATATATATATATATATATATATATATATATATATTAAAAACTGAAAGCATTCACTAAAGTGTTCTTTGACATTGTTTCACCATTCTAGCAACCTTGCAGTTAAGAAACCCAAAGCTAATTCAAACCATATCACTGATTGGAAAGTATTTATGTATATTCTAAAGAATTTGAGCATATGCAATTAGCTTTTAATGTTTTTTTAAAAATCGTTAATACATGCTACAATAGACAAAGTATTGTAACAAAATCAGACTCAACTGCATTAATGTATGCAAATTTCTTTCTTTTAATTATCTTTCAGCTTCAAGTAAGGCAAACTTTTGAACACGATACTTTTTGATTCATCAAAGACATATTCTAGTAAATAAATTGTTTATCCTTTACTGAGTAGCACTGCAGCCTTGAGTGTTAAATGCATGGACCGGTGAATGTGATACTCACCTAGTAAGTAGGCTAAAAGATATTGAGGTTTTGGTGAAATAGTTCAAGAAGTCTGTAAGTTGATACATTGTCTCAGAAATGTTTGCAAAACATAATTTTAAAAATGGAAACATATTTATTGTGCCTCTAAGTGCAGTACTGATTAAACTGTTATGAGAAAGTTAATCTAAGTCTACAAGTGGTTAACTTTGATAGTGACATGATAATCTGATCTAAAGCATATCCTTCCCTGCCTTGAAAACTACAAGTGTCCAAATTGATTAATGCTTTAACAAAACATTTCACAGAGAGTCTTAATTTTTAAGTAAAAAGCAGTGGCAGGAAAGCAAATTTGCAAGCAAAGTAAATGAAACATCTCAACCATCTTCAGTAGAAAAGTTAACATCATTGACCATTTCAACATAAACATACTGTAATACCATGAGCTGCAGGGTTGAATATGGGAAAAGCACTGTAAATTACTTTGAGAGTGCAGCTTTATATCCTGTATGATTCTTAATACGTTATACTGAATGTTCTTCTAATATCTAGTAAGATTTTAAATTATCAAGATCAGAAACACAAAATTGTGACATGATTTGTGGACATTGACTGGGAATAATATCAGCATATTCAGCTTCCAAGAGAATGATTCTAAACAGATAGTTGTTTCATAATTTTAAAAATAGATAAGCTAAAATTACCAACAAATATGATTCAGACTGGCCCTAACATAAAAAGTATCATAGTCTACATGAATGAAGTTGTGGTGAAAAGAAAAAGTTTATTTAAAGTTCCAGAGAAACATTACTGTTCATGATACACCTTAACAAGGAAACCAGTCTGTGGTTGAAGATGTGAAGTGTTATCAGTATAGATCAGTTTTATCTTACAAACAAATCATTTAAGTTTACGTAGATGGAAAAATAAAAATCCTTTCTACACGTATTCCATTATGAATTTTCATTTACTAATGCATTGCATGTTACCCTTCAGAAATGGCAGTACTCTTTCTCAAGTCTCAATGTTTTTTTTTTTAACTCACGCCATCATTTTGAAATGCTTAAACCTTTAACAATCTGTCATCTATTTGCCTCCGGCTGCATTATAGCTAGGTAGGGACTGATTGCAGGTAATGCTCCTGCTCAGCAAGACAATGGCAAGCAAGGCCCTTTCAATCAAGGTGCTTTCATGCAGGCTGATTCAACGAACTGCTGTAATAGCACTCATTGAGGACGAAATTCACTAAGAATTACTACTCATCTTTACCAGTGATTAAAATTTTGAAATCACATATACAGTAATTGTAGTATATGAAACACACCCACTCAAAGTATTCTACTCATGAAGCAAGATGTATGAGGGTACAGTTTGTCTGTTTTGCTTAAGTTTGTAATGTAAAATATAGCTTGACTTAAATGATGCTTAACTACTCAGAAAATTATCACATAAATGAACATATATTAATATTTATATTCTATACAAACATCCCATTTTTTAATACAGTACATGTCATTTATCAATATAGTTCTAACAACCTGTATTTTACAGTTTCTAAGCCATTCTAAAAAGTTGCTTATTTTTATGTCTTTGTATAAATTTAAGAGATATATTTTCAAATTACTGAGTTTTTAAACAATTTTACTTTAGTCGGTTTAACAATTCATTGCTCATTTTATATACGCATCATATAATGGTTAATATGAAATTATAATAAGTATTAGTGGAAATATAGGTACAGTACACTTCCCAATGTATGCACTTTCTATAAAGAATACATAAAGATTAAAGAAGAGAATCTAATAAATCTGTTGTACATTTTTCAAAATCAAAAGTACAAGATAAGAAGTAAGCTTTAATATCTGAGAAAATATTTATGTAACAAAATGTATATAAAAAACTAATTTTTCCATCATTTCCAGAACATATGTTAACAGCAAAATAAAGTTTTTTTGCTACGCTTTTTAAATAAGTTTCCAGTGTAAAAGCTATAAAAACATATGCTTCAATCAATTAATATAATTGCATTTTACATTTTTTCAGAAGCATACTGAAAGATTAATACCATTTAAAAATTTTAAAATGTGTAAATACAAATCACTCAACTAAAAATTGAATAAGAAGAGAGGAATCCCTCTGGATGTATCATAGCATGCAAACTCATAAGCATGGAGCTTAGTAGTTATTTAGAACTTAATGTACTTGTGTGTTCTTGATAACAGCAATATAGTTCTAAACAAACTACTAATTTCAATCAGAATTTAGAATATTATTACTCCTCAGAATCAGCAATAAATTAAATTATTCTCGGTTTTTAGCTTAAAAACCAATGATTTGATTTTTATTTTTTGCTATTTTGATTTTTTTAAAATTAATCCATATATCTAATTGTTTTTTTCTATTCTTATACAGTAAGTAAGTTTACTGAAGTCCAGAGCTTAGAAAATATGGAGTTAAATTGAGTATGAAAAAAATGTCCATCTTGCTCTTCGGAATTCATTTTCTGGTAAGACATATAAGTTTGCAGATTGATATTACATTAATAGATATTTTGTCCATTTATTATGTTCTTGTTCATAAATTATTAAAACTAAATGTCCTAAGATTATGAATTTTAAGAATATTAAACCTTGTTCAAACATAAAATATAGATTTATAGGATAATTGATTACATAAAAATATATATGTATATAACTAAATATTTTTTAATCATCAATAAGAAGAAGTCTTTATTGTCATCTTTATGAAGCACTTTTATTTAAGCTTTAAAGCAATTTAATCTATAACACAGGTATGTCAAGCCAGGTTCCTCTCTGTTGCACAGCTGCAGAAATATAACAAACATCTATAATCTTCAACCTTTTGGACCAGTAGCAAAAATATTCAGTGGCTTAAAAGAAAGTAAATGAAGGCCAGAGCTTCATGAAATATTGACATCTAAGACTCACATTAATAACTCGAAAGCCTAACTTTGGAGCAGACTTTATGGAAGATGGCTGTCTAAAAACACAGCAAAAAGACAGTTTCCAGAAAAGCTTATCCAAGGACTGCTTCTCTAGCACTGCGTCCATATGGTTCACATTGCAAAACCATTGGTAAGAGTAACAAATCTGATTTGTATAATGTGTCTGTTGACGCTGTGGGTTTCTTGGTGACATATAGCCCAAATTAAATGGAAATGGTTCTTACTGCAGGAAAGTGTGTTGGTCTGCTTGAGCAAGAAATGCAACGACCCTAAAAAAGTTTTTACACCTAAATATTTTCAAGCAAACCTTACTTTGGAAATTATATGTTGTTGATTTTTAACATTTTTTTCTATGTATTGATTTTGTTTTAAAAATAATTTCAATGCCTTATTTTGTTTATAAAAAATCACTTTGTGTTCAGACTATACATATTTTATTCAAACCATGATGCTATTTTTAAAAAAATGACACAGAACACAAACTATAGTTTCAGAAATTATTTTCAAATGAAGCTTTAAGAATTAATTCTTACCCTGAAATAAATGCTACAAATTTTAATTATCATCATACCAAATAACTATTTGTCTATAACGTTCACTTATTTTCTATCTTTTTTGATAATGAGATTATGTAATACCAAGTGACAAGACGATTCCTGTCTGTTAACACCAAAACTAAAATATAACACAAAGTTTTCTCTTGTTTCAGAAAACTGTCAGAATACTAAATATTTATATATAGCATATCCTGAAAATTTAAAAGTATCTGATCAGAAGCTCATTGACGAACTTTGCCACGAGTACTAAATATGCCAAAACTGATTTTAGCGGTTGCAGTATGCTATGCGTAATGTTTTAGATATTCTAAAAGGTGTAAGAATTTGAATGTTTAAATTGCGTTTGCATAACTTGCGATGTCCCCTGTACCGTTGCAAATAAAGCAGCGACCTGTATAAATAGCAGATTTATATCAAAGCTTTGCGTTCGAGATACAGTTTAAATTCCAACTTAAAAATCAAACGAACTGAAGGAGCATCGCAAGCTTATGTCCTGTGTTATTCGACAAATTATGAATTTAAATTGCTTTTTTTAAACAACTATAAATGCACTGATTACAAGAACTCTTCACAGGTAAAGAATACATATGAACTAGATCTCATCTAATCTGTTATTGCGTGACTAAAATGTTTTACCTGTATTGCTAGTATATGTTTTTCAACAGCAGAAAAATGTCTAAAATGAGTAACATATTTATAAATTATTTATATTAGATGTAATTTGCTAATGTAAACAGGTGTCCTGGTTGTCCACATTACCTTGAATCAGTTTAGAATCCTTGTCCTACTTTGCATATCTGGAGAATGGAAGTGAAGTCCTCTAAGATAGATAGATAGATAGATAGATAGATAGATAGATAGATAGATAGATAGATAGATAGATAGATAGATAGATAGATAGATAGATAGATAGATAGATAGATAGATAGATAAGCAACTGTGTAAAGTTACTGTAAACAATTTTACACGTGTTTCCGTGTCAACAAAATAAAGCAATCGGTACTGAAAGAAAGTAAGTAAAAACAGACCGATTAGCAGCAAGCTGCTCATTTAGATTATGTGTCAAAACGTAAAGATTAAGGAAAAAATTATTTCAGTGTCTTTTTTGAAGAGCCATTGATTGTCACTGTAATCACATCCCATGTGTTGTATTACGCGTATTTCATAGTGAAAATGATCACATAAAGTTAAAAAAAAAACAAATAACAGTACAATGAAATGTTCTGTAAGTGATCATGCTAGTCATACCAGTCATACTACAGATTATCACTTAATAAAATATTTAAATCGTTACTGTGTGCGTTGCACTGGAGCCCTGACTGGAACTGCCTTTTGTAATAAATTGCTGGTATAGGCTTCGCTGAACTCGGAGGATTTGACTTTGTTATGTTATGCATCATCTAGAAAATGTCTACACGTGTAAGTTTTCTTTATTATTATATATATATATGTCCTTCCTCGATTTAGAAAATGTAAGGATTAAATGTTACTGTATAGATTTAAAATGCTCGAAAGAACTCTTAAATTAACATTAACGCCCATTTAAAACAGCTAATATTATAATGTAATGGCTCTGTTATGAAGCACAATATAGAAAACATTTTATTTCCTACTTAAGGAGAACTTACTTTTCAAAAAGACTGACACCATTAAATAAAAACTTTTTTGTAACTTTACAGAATTAATAAAAATAAAGTTTACCGTTTGAAAGGAGCCTATGGGGAAATGTGAATTACACCCCTTTAAAAATATATTTAGAGAACATCCTTATGGTCCACTTTCATATTTAATAGACATATTTGCAGATATTAAAAACTCGTCAGTATTCTTGTTTATAGTCCTCTTAAATTAAGTCTTGCCACTTTATACTTTTCTTTCTAATAGCTGCATGCTTAACGATGCCCAGAGCGCTGAGTTACTTACTGTTCACGGAGTGTCTGAATCTCGGCTGGCCAGGCAAGAGGCTTTGTCCATGGATCAAAAGTAACGAATCCAGGGCTGAAAGTTAGTTCAGTTGAGTGCCGGCAGGTTGGACAAGGAGCTGTGCGGAGCTCTCTGATAAACACACAAACAGATAGACAGATGACAGATAAGTGAGTGCTGAAATCCCTCTTCTGGCCAGTCGCGCCGTACATACAGATGGGACGCAGTCTGCTTCCGTACAGAGCGCTTATTGTACTGGCCACGAAATGATAAAAGAAAAATATAAAACAAAACAAAAACAAAGCAAAAAAGAAAAAAAAACAGTAAAACAGCCGCACCCTGGTCAGCAATGCTGGCGCAAAAAAATCGAGCCTGCAGCCAATAATAATCTTCACCTTTACAGGAAAAGAACAGAGTTAAACAATACGGTGATGATTAGGAATGTAAAAACGACACAATTACATTTTTGCCTTTTTCTTCTAGTGTCACTCTCTCTAAGTTAGCTTTAAATACCGTGGCGAAAATTAGCGAAAATGAAAAATATAACAAACCGAAAAGTGAACAAAGTCTTGCTCCTTAATATGTCACCTTCAATCTTTTCTTGCCACGGCGCCCAGAGTGACAGACAGCAAAATCAGAAAGGGAGTGCGCGTGAGAGAGAGAGAGAGAGAGAGAGAGAGAGAGAGAGAGAGAGAGAGAGAGAGAGAGAGAGAGAGTAGGAGAGGGAGGGAGGAGAGAGAGCGGCGAAAGGGGAAGACGGCGTTTATAATTATTAGTTACGTGTTGAGTCATCAGCAAAGCCAGGTTGGAGGATATGATTTTTAAAGTTTGATGCAGCGTTCTAGAGTTTTTAAAAAGGCTATCGCACTGTTTATATTTCTGCCATAGTTCATAGTAACTCCCGTTTAATTGTTTACAGAAAAGAAGCTAAAACTGAACGCATATAGTCCAGGAAAAATACTTGATAAAATTAAATGTATGTTTTGGGATATGAGGCCGTACTCAAAATAGTGGTAATAAACTTTTTTCTAAAATATATATTTTTTAAAATACTTAAGAGATTTAAACATATTACCATTGCATTAACAATTTGTACTTGGCCCACCACATCTTACTCTCCTGACTGTATGGCAAATGTGTATGAAGCAGTGTCAGAAAGTAAAAGTTCTCGAGCTCTCGTAGACTTTAGTTTTGTTTTTTATAAGGTTTCTTTTGTTAATAAGTAATGGTAAGGGGTGCGATTGCACCCGCTTTTCTCTCACCCTGCTGATTCGACTGTTTTATTAGATGTCTTGTATAAATAAAACAAGTGCCCTGTCAGGTAAAATTAGTTAATAATAAACTGCATTCTTGATAGACAGATGCCATTGGCTTTTAATAATTTATGAGACTATTACTGTGTGGTTGTTAAATTTCTCGGGGGGGGGGGGGGGTATGTGTGGGAGAGACAGAGAGAGGGTGTGTGAGAGATAGAGATTGTACAAATAATGGCTGCTCATTAATATTTTATTATAGAAATTATCTGTATTTCTTTTTGCCCTGATACAAAAGCACATTCAAATACTTATATCTGCTGCACTGCCTTCATTTTTGGTTATTATTAAACTTGATGAAAGAAACGCAAAATTGGTGATTCTGAACAGGCGTTAATAATAACTGCAGAAAGGGTCAGCTGAGGATTTCTCCTTTTTATATTGCGAAACTAAAATAATTAACGAAACAGCAACAACTTAAACGTGTCCACAGATGTGTTTTGTTCAGGAAAACTAGGCTATAATAAATAAACAATAATGCTTGAAAAAAAAAAACAAAAAAAAAATCAAAAAGGGTTAAAGCCTTTTTAGAGTAACTGCAAAACAACAAACTACAATAAGTCCATCTCTCTATCTAGTTATTACTTTTGACAAATACAGCAAGAACAAGAGAAGTTAAACAATCTCTTCCTTTAAAGCATTGAAGTGCATGGTGTAAAGATTGATTTAGAAGAGAAGGGGTCAAATAAACCTTTAACAAAAAGGTTTATCAGGATGTGATTCGCAATGTAACTTTAGTGTCATAGTTTTTTAATTGCGACTTAAATGAAAAGTAAGGAAAACGCCGATTTCATATTGGAATTAAAGAGGAAAATATGCGGTAACATTGAGTATACAATTCCGTGATTGGATAATAACTCAGTTCTTTTTGTAAAAAAAAACTTTAAAGGAATATCAAAGAAGGTGAATTATTTAACTTACAATTGAATCAAAATTGCACGTTAACGGAAAGAATCGACCCTGGGAAATGCTTCTTGTGTAGTTGTGAGGATCTCCTTTAAGCAAGTGCTGACTGTATGGTGGCGCCAATGTGCTATAAGGAAGTAGTAAAAAAAAACCAAACGATATATATTTTGGAAATCAGAAATACTAGAAAATTGGCAGTAGACACGCTAAATAATATATACAATGAGAAACTATCGTAAGCTGTCTGGGCGAAGCAACATGGTTTCTTATCTTGTGGTAATAATAAAACCGATGACATTCAAAAAGGTGCAGCGCGCTGTCAAGAAGAGGCTAGTTTTATTTAGAAAAAGGTAAGCACTTCCAGTGTACTACCTTGAAATGACTGGTCAATAAGCGTTCGTAAGATCTTGAACATTTGCTTAATTCTAGAGTCTAACAAGGCTAGAACCGTCGTACAATGTTGACATTTTTTCTCTTATTGAATGTTTGTCATTTTTAAATAATACATAAGGCTAGAGTGACCTGGCCACTTTGCCTTAAAATTAGACAAGATGCCTAGTTGGCTGAACATTGAATTCGGTGTTAATTACTTCTCGGCAGTTAAATATTTTTTACTTTTACTAAAACATGTCGACGTGTCGATTTTTAGTAAGATTTTTAGTTAGACATTTTTTATTGAAACATTACATTGGTGCTTAATATTAGCATTTATTTTTTTATTAATATGATATTATTCTTTAACAATTTGGTATTTTTGGAAATTGCCTCCTAATTCATAATCATAAAATAAAGTGCAACTTCCAAAAACTTATCATTGAAATTCTAAATTAATTGTATCTTACCTTATGGTCAAGGACGCGTACTGTATAAAATTGGTCAATAATATGTGTAATGTGCAATAGCCAGCCCTGGTAGTGTTTTATGAGATTAGTGGTAAAGCCTGAGGTCTGCTCGAGTTGTGAGCTTCAAATTGTACTGAGACAGATTTTGCACTTTGTCTGCTATCCTGATTCGTCGCTATTATTATACAGCGGATGATGCCGATCTGGAGATATTTATACAATCCGGGCCATTAATAAGAAGCTCTTTACTCCTCATTTTCATGCCGATTTCCACTCATCTGCTGTACCCTTTTCTCTGAATATAGTAAACATGCTCGTTTATGTAGGTTTTGTTTTCCTCGTATTTTCATTGTAAATTTGGCGTTAGAAGTACACATATATGTCTACTACATAATCAGAGATGCAGTTCGTGAAAATATATTTAGATAATACTAAGCAAGTAAACAATCACGAACTATAGATACTGTGCAAACTCGATTTACTTTTAGATAACTGGAGACATTACAACGATGCCATGTGGTTAACAAAAATAGCAATGGGTTATTCATGTCAGTTTTCTTAATGGTTTAAAATCTTTACTTAAATAGCACTGGGCATGGAACCTGTAATTTGTTACACCTACATTTAACCTTTTGACATCCCCATCAAAGAGCTGAACTCCTTCACGTAAATGATGAAAAATATGGCGTAATATAAAGTCTGTTTCAAATGATCATTATTTGTGATATCTTGTAATCCTAATATAGCTTTTCCTGTTGCTACGCGTTATTGATTTATACATTTACAATTGGCATATACAATAATTAGTATTGTTTTCTTATTTTAGACATTTCTGCAGACTTAGAAGATAAACTTATCACAAGAAGGTAATTGTTATTTTGCCATGCCACCTGCAATCCTTCCTTAAAATCACTTGGACGTATGTGCAGGTATAAGTCGTTTTCCAGATCAATAATTTACTGTGAAAACCGAACGCAGAAGAGCATTTTTGAACTTACTGAAAGTTATTAATACTGTCCCTGAACTTACTTTAGAAAATTGTGCTTTCACAAATCAAAGGATTATTTCTCAGCCCAATGTGATCATTCAGCTAAGAACTGTTCTCCCTGGATATTGACATCTGAGATTTTTTCACATAGTTTAGAAGTCAATGTCATAAAACAGTATCTAATAGTTACCGAAGTTATATTCGGAGGTGTATTGCATTTCATGTAATAAAATAACTGAAAATTGAAATGAATTCTGAAGTTTCCTCAGTGTCCTTCCTTACCAGTCATTACAAATGCTGCGCATGTTCTCCTGCAGTGAATCTCGACAAATTAATCAGATTAATTTCAAACTACTCAGACACACAGACAGAGACAGACAGACAGATGGATAGATAGATAGATTTATTCTATTTTCTAATATAAGAAGAGCATAGTAATGGCATTTTAAACTTCCTTGACGCATAATTCTATAGTTTAATTAGTGTTAGAATCAACTAAGCACTTTTACAAAAGTTTTTAAAGTGTTTCAGTAAATTATATGACATGTTTCAGGTTTTCTGCAAAAACTGTAATCTTTGTAGTGGCAGCATTACTCACCTGTTACTGCATTTGTTGTACAAATCCGATTTAATAGTTGACATCTATGATAAACATCGAGGAATGTGTTTTAAAACCACTGCAGATTTATTACTGTAATATGGGTGAAACAGCAACTTACTGACTTAAAAAATCAAGAGACAGGCGGAATAACAAATGTAAGACGATACAATGGTCCGTAGAAGCGCAGACATTTGAAGTACAGCCTGTGATACATCCGGTTAAAGGGAACATTTGCAAATGTAATAATCGTTTCTCTTTTGCTCGTTCATTCTGTTTTAATACAGGTGCTGCAGTGATTTTACACAGAGCTCTACTAGGCGGCTCATTTCCATGCAAGGAGTGAATGGAATAATTTAAAAGAAAGGATGCATCTGGACAACATCAATCTGGTACGAGATTAATAGCTTTCCAGCTGATGATGGTAGAATTTCACCGAAATAGGAACACGTATCTGATTTAGACGGATGCCCGTAACGAAAACGTCAAGATATTTTTTCCAGCATATTAGCATATAAATACGCATGTTGTTTTTACCCACCATCAATCATGTGTCTTCCGTAAAAAGTCGCTCAGCGTCCGATTTGCTATGCGACTCTCATCTCAACCGGCAACACAACTTGAAAAGTTCCTCGAAGGGTTTTTTTTTTTTTTTGTGACAGCGCGACCTTGTGGCAATTTTAAAAAATACACAAGAATACATCGTTTCTTGTGTTAAATCTACATTTAATGTTGATCAATTTTATTATTTTCTTTCTTTTCTATTTGTCGCTGAATATGACAAAATCATGTGCGTAAACTGTCCTTCCTTCATTACTCGCTTCTTTATGTAACGTTTATCCTGACAGTTCAACGGACCTTTGCTGGACAGCCCTTTGATTTAAACTGCTGAAGTCAACATTATTTAAATAAAACATCTTTCATTATTTTTTTTTCGATCAGTCCCAAAATAATATCACACAGAAAAAGGGAAAGGAAAAAAGTTTAAATACAAATACGCTCCAAAAAGTTGTACATTATGTCAACCACATAGAGAATATATTTTTCATATTCTGAATTAACCAGATAAGCAAATAGATAGATAGATAGATAGATAGATAGATAGATAGATAGATAGATAGATAGATAGATAGATAGATAGATAGATAGATAGATAGATAGATAGATAGATAGATAGATTTCGCTTCGATATACTATTTGGCACTTTTTGTAATCTGAGGGTCAAGTCATATCTCAGATGTCTTGAATGAAAGCTTTAAATAACCCCACATATTTTAGGAAACAGAATAAAATAAATACTATATAAAAAGAGGTATTCGAGTTTTTGGTTATACCAATTATTTAATAATCTACGTGAGAACATAATCGAAATTAGAGCGTTTTTCGTTTCATTAGGTGCTTCGACACAGAGTACGTGCTGACCGTATTGTGAAATTTGTGACATTATTAATAGGAGAAAGTTGAAGAACTGTGTTATAGTTGATACGAACAAACAACTATCAGATAAAAGTTAATTATATACAGTAATTTAATACTGCATATGACTTTGTCTTTAATGAAATGTCAGTATAGCAAATTATACATTCCTGTCATTTTAAATACAAACGATACCTTGTTTTATGATTTAGCAGTGCTTTGGCTAATTTAGGCTTATTCTACGGTAATTCGAATGTTTCGGTAGCGTATGTCGAAATACAGCAAAACACAAATTGAACCAAAGTTCCAGTGTCCTGCAATTCATTACTTTCCTTTCACGTATTAGGCGTATATTGTACATTGTTTATATTTTGGAAGGAATTATAATGATTAAAATATGGTTTTCCTATTTCGTACACTTATTCTTATTTATGAGAGCCTTATGAGTAAATAAATGTTATGATTTTTAAAAGTTATTTTGAAGTGTAAAAGCATCTTATACTCCTCGAATACTTGCACTGAATGAAATGCCATATATATAAAATGGATGGATAGAGTAGTCTACATGTATTTGCTCTTTAGTAAACGTATATTTAAAAAAAAAAACTGCATATTTGAAAGGTTTGAAGAAAGACATCCTTTTTAAAACGCTCTGAAGAAAAATGCAAAGATAAGCACGTACGATTTTGTAGACATTGCAGCATTTACTTAATTTATTAATTAATTTAGCTTATTTACTCACTTATTTAGTTGGTTAGCTATACTTACTTGGTATCAGACATATAATTAGATCTCGATCAGATAACATAAAAATTAATTGTATTTTTTGTTCATTTTTGAACAGTTATGTCTCACGCTGAGTAACTGTTACTAACATAAAAATGTATTAAATTATTCAATGTATAATGAATTTAATTATGAATATATAGACCAGAGAATCGTTGGTATGAAGAGCATGTTTTCGGCGCTTTGCAGGTCTTAAACTATTCCTTGCAATAATCCTGTTCTAAAGCAAATTGCTTTAAAGTGCACAGTGACCTTACAACTTCAGCCTTGAACTTATGTAGGCCTGCTAAGATCTTTATTTACATTAAGTCGCTCAGTTCCACGTAGATTGTATAAATTATGCTTAAATATAAAATGTTTCTTATTATTTATACAACGCAATAGAATAAATTCATCATTTAAATTCGATTTAGAAAGTCACATATTTAAAAAACATTCTCCTGTCCTGTGACATGATTTTATTATTGGGTATATTAACAGGTAATGGTTAACTACTTAATTGCTCATAAATAAATAATGTAACCTTGGCAAAAGAAAAAAAAATCTGTAAAGAGTAACGAATTGTCTTAGTATTAAATAGTTAATATAAAACGCTTAACACTAGCAATAAATTGTCTTATCTCAACAATATTATAAAATGAAAACGTGCAAAAAACTATTGCAAGCGCAATAAGGTAAAAAGAATAGCAAGTACATCTCATAAAAGATGTATCACGTTACTTTTAGTTTAACATTGTACGGTGGGGGTACATATGTGTAGATCTTTAGAATTGTGACTGCATTGGCAAATAATTTTTCATGTCCTTGTAACTTGAGAAATCAGCGCATTTTGGTGCTAATTTATGTTTTCGATGGAAATCACGTTCGGAAAGCCCGCAGTGCTAGGCTGATGAAGTGCTAATATTTTAAAGACTATCAGTCACCTGTCCCTTTAATGGAATGCACTATATATTTTATGGTAGTGTTACTTAATATTCTTTACACAGTTCCCACCCCCTGTATGTCTGTAATTTATAATCGCACATATCCATTCAGAAGCGTGTGTGTTGGCCTGTCAACAGAAAAAAACTTTCCAAATTGATAGGTTATTTGAAAAAAAGTAACGAAGGAACAGAATTCTCATTAAAAAATTGCGATCAACGCATGCTTTTATAACTATTTATTGGAAGTTTTAAATCTAAGAAATATTCATTGAATTTCTAAGATTAAATAATCTGAATAAAATATTAAACTGTATTTGATTTAAATTCTATCAGATGTTGTTCAGTTTATACATTTTTCTTAGTAACATTACTTAGGTCGTGATGGGTGTGCCAGACTCGTCTAATTGACATGCTAGTTTTAGTGTTTTGAAGGGTATTAATCAAAATCAGAAATATAAAGTCTAATTTAACATTTTAGCTTAAGTATAGCTTCTCTTGAAAGTAAAGATTAATCTGTGTTTTAAAACGATGCATGAAAGTAAAGCGGCAGGAGGTGCATATAAGGCTCGTCTCTTAATTGCACCCATGCTGGGCACACAACTCCACTTCCATTATTGTGCCTTCGTTCATTTTTTTCATGAACAACTTAATCGCATAATAGTTTCTTTCTTAACTCTATTTTTATTGTCTTCACCTGACTGATGCACGCAGCTGTAATGCTAACTCCTTTATTAAGCCATTTTTTTTCGCATAGTCCTGTGTTAAGTGGACATCTTCCATTATACAAAGTGCGTTTCAGAGAAAGGAGAAGTGAGATTAGAAAATATTGATAAAATTAGTGTTTTTCCTTCTCTAATTATCAACATGCGCGTTTTGAAATGGGGTTCCTTAAATGGCAGAAAGTTCAAAATATGAGTTTTTTTTGTCGGTTTTAGCAGTAAGAAAAGATAGATAGATAGATAGATAGATAGATAGATAGATAGATAGATAGATAGATAGATAGATAGATAGATAGATAGATAGATAAGTTTACAGAAATATTTTATTAACATGAGTAGTGTTTTATTTAGTGAGTACTATGGGCACTTCTGTTTTGATCAACTATCGAAGGAATAGTGAAGAAAACGAAATTAAGTTTCAAGACTGAGAATGACTGGGTAATGTATATCTAAATACTGTATATGAATGGTATAATATAGTTTATCTGGTTATTTCGTTGAAGTAACTTTGCATTGAATCAATAGGCACTAGGTTTATTCTTCCTTAAACACGAGAAATTAACATGTTAACATGACAGCTTATATTAAATGATTAATTTTATTTTCCCCGGCATAATTAAAAATAATACTGGAATATCGTTTTTCGTGTTCTTTATACCATGCGTCGGATTTAGTGAAAACAAGGAACAAACTAAAAGACAAATTAATCGATAAGGGAAAAAGTAGGAAATGTAATATTCAAAACTACTTTGGAAACATCCCCACCCCCACCAGCGTTCATTTGAAATTAAAGACGTCTGAACAACCAGAGAGAAAAAATGTAAGCTGTTTAAATGAGTACTCTGCATTTTGTCATCGCAGTGAAATATTTGACAGTTGGAATTATCTGTAAATACTTCATTAGCTCGAATAAATTATTCTTGTCAAGCACAGGAATCACTTTTGGCAAGATTTACAAATGATAATGTAAATAAAATAAGAGAGAGCGAACATTTTGGGGAAATATAAAGGAGAAATTTACAGAGTTTGGTCAATCCAGACAAAAAAGGGTGTGTGTGGTTATGCGTGCAGAAGGCGACAAAGAATAAGTAACTGTTTTGACCTGTGAGCCAGTTGTAAGGCGCAATCCTGTGTTCTGTAAAATAGTGACTGATTTTTTAAAAAAGAAAAGTTATTAATTGTCAGTAAGTGCAGATAATTATTTGGTAGAATTTGGCATACGCTCAGTATAATCAGATATAAAACACTTTGACCCAAAAACCTTTCGCTACGTTTAGCGTTATTATGGCAAATTGTAATTTACTAGTTTTATTCATTGAATTTTACTTGCATGTTTGATCATTTATTTTCACGTTTTAAATTGTAGGTTAAAATATTGCATTAGGCTAGGCTAATAATTTTATGTAATAAATCTGAATCTTCAGTATTGTGCTGTGTTAGTGTCTTCTTGTCTTGAATTTGTTAAAAAAAAATACAAGAAGACAGCACGAGGGCCATGGTTAGTTTTATTCACTTTTTTGGATATTATGTAATTAATGCAAAATTATTAAAATGTGTCTTAATTTTCCCAACACCTTGAGATTTATTTTCAGTTTGATAGAAAACGTTATACATGAAGCTATTAACATTATCAAAACCTTGGAACCATATAGAGATGTTCTGAGAAACTATGGTGAAATACAGTAATATCTCTCTGCTGTCTTCTCAAAGACAGTCTAAAACGTTGTGGTATCGTTATCGAAATAATCTCAAAACCACTGCAATCCCAAAGTAGGCTGCATTTTAGAGCATGTATAATTATATAAAGCGATTATTTAAATAGTGAAAGTACATGCCATATTAGTGTCACAATACATTCTGTCGTTTTTGCATACCAATTTTTTTAGCAGGAGAATGGAATTAAATAGCTTTATTGTATTAGTATAAAAATCAGAAAAATACGTTTTTAAGATATTTGAACATTCAGCGTTGAACCCTGGGGTTTTATTTTGTGTCCTTTGAAGAGTTTTCAGCGATCCTGAAAGCGGGCTTATTTGGTTTACCAAATGGAGTAGTACAGTACACGCAAATTAAACCTGCTTTTTAAATTTGATTTTTGATGTTGATTGTAAGGACGATGTAATTTAATATCATAACATTCACATGTGTATCAAGATGAGTGTTTTACGAGGGGTATGTAAAATGCATAGAATAGTAAAAGATTCGGAACTTTACAGACGGATGCTAAAGGCTAATTTAAATTATCGTTGAGAAGAAAAGCGATGGCATCATTTACAACAACCAAGACGCTCCTAAAGAGCAGGACTAGGGAGCTTGTCGGACAGGCTCAGGTCACTTAACATTAAAAGAAAGATCTTCTCTTTACGGTATATTCCGTTTTAGGATACTAGGTATTGCTGTAGAAAATGATTATATTGTGTGAAATAAACGTTAGTGTTAAAATATGTAGTAAGTTATACTTACTTAAAGAAAAAAAAACGTAATTTTCAATATTCATAACTTTAAGGTCTTAGTGCAGTTTTATTTTCCAACACAAACAGAGCGGTTACAAACAAGCTGAATGATGTTATTCAGATACGTGACAATCAGAAACAACTTTGGAGTTTCCACATCAGAAGTTAAATCACACATTGACATTTTGTAAAGATCTATGCACATCATAACTGCAGGATGACACTTACTGAGGCCTAACTTTAACTTAAACCAGCATTTGAAGCAGTCAGGTGTTATACTTCAGAGCCCATACTTACATTGAGCTATTGCTCTTTTCATTGTTTCCTTTTTATAAAAATTGCATTATTTACTGTCTCCTATTCAACAATTACATATAACAAATGCACATTTTTATTATTCTAATATAATCTTAAAGTCTTATGTTAGTTTATCACAGTTTTAACTCTGATGTAGTTACATTCATGTTTTATTAAAATGAAGATAAAATCCCTTTGTTTTTTATTCTAACATGGTACCTATTTTTTCTCAGATATGAGTCTGAAATAAATGGTTCACACTCTCACCTTAGACACATGCTAATAAGAGAGAGGTCAGAATGACAACTTGGTTTCAGCAGAAAGCGCATGAAATCCATTATGTGACAATACATTTAGTAACATGACAAACAGAACAGTGAATTCAAATTGTCTCATCATAATGAACTGACACATTAAGCTGACCTGAGAATTATTCATGATTGGCTGAGGGGAAATGGTTAATCTTTGACTTTTCCTCATTTTTTCCAATGATTCCCTCTTTTTCTCTTCTTGTAGCATTCCAGTTTCTGGCTGCTTACTTACACCCTTAAAAGCTCCAGAACTAAAGGAAGGGTTATCATAGTATTTTGGGTGAAAGGTGGGTGACTACTGGACTTTTGGGATAGTATGGTTTTAAGTCATCTGTGGATGCTTTATTTATAAATAAAAAGTAATCACAAAAAATGAGTCAGTTGTTAATATCTCAAATATTGAACTCAAAAAAATAAGGTGACTGAAAGAATAAGTAAATCACATGGTATTGCTTAACTCACAACAAAGAGGAAGTGCCATTTCTGATTTATATGCATACAAACTAGTTGAATTAGGAGCCTCAGAGTTAGACAGCAGTACAAGTTTTTTGTGTTACATTTTTTTCTTATTTGATTGCAACCATAGCTTTGATATGTGTCACAGATTATATATACAAAGTTTACTTGAGTTGAATATTAAAAGTAAAAGCATATAAACCTTCTATTGTTCATGATTGCACAGTGACTTTTTCAGGTGGAACTTGGATTTGATTATAGAAATAATCTATTAAATATGGCCAGCCTCTAACATTCCACTTAGGTTCTCCTACTGTGATAAATACTTAAACAGTAGTTTGTTTTACTTTTACTATTTGGTAATATTATTTTTGCTTTGTTTAATTTAATTGTATTGGCATTACACTTACTAGTTGATGGCCTTGACAGAAGAATGGCTGATACTTTAAAATCTTGAAAACCTGAAGACTAAAGTTTGATTGACCATGTGCAATATAATCTGTGTTCAGTATTCTCTACTATTATAGTATCATTACTGATGTGTTAGTCATAGTTTATCAAATTGTAACTTACAGTAGAACTACTTAATTGTAAAACCATTACTTTACTATATAATATCGGAGCATTGTGTTAAATTATTTTCCTTAAGAGAATGTGTGCTATGTCATTGACATCTCAACCTCTGCCTTAGAAAGTATTCTTGAGGACAATAGTAAGACAGTTAAACTAACAGTCCAAACAGGAGGCTAGAAAAATTATTTCTATTACCATCATTTTGGTAGCAATTCACTCAAAAATCAATTTGTTCAAGTACTTAAAAATATTAAGTGACTCTCTAAAAGTGGTTTGAGAAGCTTCTGAGATACTTTACTCAGCAATATATATTCAATAAATTAAAAAATTACAAAAAATGTAATTAATCTACTTAATCAATTACATCTCTCTATTATATAAAAAAATCTTGGAACGAGACGAGACATTTTCAGAGAGATAATTTCAAGTCCCACGAGACGAGACTTTGTGCAAAAAGGATGAATTGAAAACCTAACATTGGGACGAGACGAGACTTTTTCAGAGAGACGAGAGAAGTCTTTTTCAGAGAGATAATTTCAAGTCCCGTGAGAGGAGACTTTGTGCCAAAGGATGAATTGAAAACCTAACAGGTCCAAGTGGGGGCGGAAATAAAAGACAAACAGTAGAAGAAAAAAGACAAAGAGTAGAAGACAAAATAGGATGTCGTAAAGAGGTTCAAAAATGTTGGTGCGATACACATGGAGAGCAGATTAGAGATTATGAAAGTAATAAAATTCAAAAGTCTCAAAAAACTGATAGTAAATATCGCATTAGCACTAACAAAATGAAATTATTATTCGGTGAAATAACGAAACAGTGAAAAGAGATTGAATATATGAACATAGGTGATATGACAGAAGTATGTAGATATTGTTCGGCATTAAAGTTTAAGTCGGAGATTTGTAGATCATCTAATTCATGTTGCCATCCGGGAAAAGCAGTGTTTCTTCCCAATGAAGAGGCGTATCCATGAGAAATAAAAGATTTGTTATTTGGTGAAAGTGAAATCCACAAACACTACAGGCAAACTATCCGAATCTACAATAATCTGTTTGCGTTCGCATCAATCAATGTTATGAGAATCTGTGGTCCTGCAACAATTAAAGCTACTACAAGTTTAATTTCAAAGAAACCACAATTCGGTCAGGTTTATATTTATGATCACGGAGAAGTGATGCAACATAGAATCGAAAGATTAAACAATCAGTCATATTAGAAATTCTACAGCCAATAATGGATACAAATCCATACGTCCAAAAGTATTGCAATTTACATGAAATTTATCTGAAAAACACAGATGAATAAGTTTTCTTGGATTTCTGTATGAATCTGAAAGATCATGCTCACATATATAATAAACCACCATGTGATGAATTGTCAGCTATAATAGTTTTGAAAGACGGAGATATCAAAGGCAGAGCTGATATTTCTGTTTATCCAAAAGCACGGTATGATTTGTCGTAAGTGACAGGTCCATGAAATGACTAGCGCATAGGGTCCACACAGGTGTTGGCGAGCGAAGCGAGCAGGGGGCAGAGCCCCCTAGTACTAACTATGATCAAATAATGAAATTATTAGCATGTAGACTTAACCTACTAGGTTTAAGCTGCCCAATCAAGTTAAGTTAGTTTTAATTATTCAGGCTTAAATTTTCCTATGAAAAGACCTGGTTCTATTAAAGAACAAGGCACACAGTCTTAAAACATTATTGCCGTTTAAAAGTTCTTTCCAAAAACATTCCAAACATCAAAAGATTTATTTAAAAAGGAAAACAAAAACAAAAAAAAATCAAAAGGCTTTTAGTACCACAAAGATTTGAAGGACTGATCAATGTAAGTGAGAGATGAGAAGTAACTAAGCTCTTTTGAATATTGTTTTTGTTTGTCAGCTTGACTCCAAAAATATCACAACAAAATAATGTTGCCTACAATGTGCCTGATAAACAAACTCTTTTAAAATTAATTTTAATTAAAAACAAATAACAGTCCATACAATCAAATCACAATTAAACAAAACCAAAATTCAACCCCCACCCAAAAGAAAGAAAGAGGGGGCAGCAGGCCAACAGAGCAAATCTTTGAAGCAGCAAGGAAGAGTATCATTTCCCCCAATATAGAAGATTATTCTAAAATGTTATTGATTATATCCTGCCATATATTAATAAAGTTTTAAAAAGATTCTCTGAGTGAGAATTAGATTTTTTCCAATTTCAGATAGTATAGGACATCATTTACCCAGTGACGTAAAGCAGATGGGTTGGGATCTTCCAGGTGAGCATGATCAGTCCACGTGAAAGTAGTGAGACAAAGGCAATTATGATTTGTTTGTCCTTCTCCACTTTAAGCCCATCTGGGAGTTCACCAAACACAGCTGTTAATGGGTTAGGAGTAATTGTGACACCAAGGAAATTTGATAGGTATTCAATGGATGTTATCCAAAATAATGTTAATTTGGTGCATGCCCAAAACATGTGACCCAGTGAGGCCACAGCTGGATTGCAACATTCACAGGTTGAATCTTGTCCAGGAAACATTTTGGATAGTTTTAATTAAGATAAATGCGTTTAATAGAAAATTTTAAGTTGATTAATTGAGTGCTTTGCACATTTTGAGCTAGTTTGTATTCTGTGCGTGGTTGTCTTCCACTCCTTTTCTGAAATGTTACGTGAAAGATCCTTTCCCCATTGTGCCTTGGGATCTTTGAAAGGGATGGACTTTAAAACGTTTTTATAAATTGTGGAGATGGTATCTCTAAATGAATCTTCAAGACTGATCAATATTTCCTCTGGAATATAAATAGGTTTAAGGTGAGGAAAATTGGGCAGGCTCAGTTTAGCAAAGTTTTTAGTTTGAAAGTAGTGGAAAAACTGTGTTGATGAGAGGTTAAATTTGAAGCTTAATTACTTGTGGGATGAAAAAACCTTATCAAACTACAAGTCTTTAAATGTTTTAATCACAGACATTTTCCAAGCATTAAATACTGTGTACAGTATGTTTGAGAGGGTGGAAAAGAGTGGTTGTCATGCAGAGGTGCAACAGATAAGAGCTTCTCTGCCTTAAAGTGCTTCCTACTTTGGTTTGATATTCTGAGTGAATGAAGGGCAATTGGTTTATTAGTGTATTGATGAAAATTTGTATTTACTGGGGCACAGAGCAGGGAATATAAAGAAGTATTGCAAGATTTTAATTTTATTGCAAACCAGGCTTGTGTATATTCATCCATTTGTGTCGATGTCCAGGTCTTTATGGTCTGTATATTTGCTAGGGAGTACTAAAATTGAAAGTTAGACAGTGCCAGGCCCCCTTCTGCTTTAGTTCATTGTAGAGTTGCCCCTTGGATGCGTGGATATTTAGAATTCCAAATAAATGAGGATATGATTGAATCTAATCTATATATATAATTCACTAAGTCCATGGCAAGCAAGACACACGCAAGACCGAGCCCCGCCCACCAACAATTCACTAAGCAGCCGACCATGGCACACGCACTACAGAGCCAACAATTCGCGTGAGAGCAAAATCATTTGCCAAGAATGTTTTCATTAATCAAGAATGAAAGTTGAAGGTTCGAAGAAGATCACATACTGTCGTAGTTCCGACCATGACCCGCCGGGCAGCCATTACTCCCACTTGTATGCCTCCGTATAAAGTCAAACTTAAAATTGGTTCAGTCGTCATGCTTCTCAGAAACCTCATGCCAGCAAGAAGTCTCTGTAAAGGCACTAGACTGACTGTTCTCAGCATTCACCGCAATGTACTGAAGTGTAAAACAATTGCAGCTCCTACCTCACAAACTGTCCATATTCCCTGGATTTCCCTGACCCCATCAGATTCAAATTTGCCTTTTACTTTTACACACAGAAATGACAATTAATAAGGCGCAGGGACAAACTTTCAAAAAGATATGCCTGTATCTGCCAAAACCAGTTTTCAGTCACAGACAATTGTATGTTGTTCTCTCCGGAGTTCCATCTTTTCATTCAATTACAGTTATATCCTCAAACCCACCCCATTTGGAAAACTGTGTCTTTCAGGAAGTGTTCACCCATCAATACATAATTATGCAGCGTATGCTACGCCGTGGGTTGGCTAGTTTCTTATAAAAGATTTAATGTATACAGTATGGGGATGGTTTGAAATAGGAAAACAAGCTGGGGAAGGATGTTCATCTCAACAGTGTTGATTCTATCTACTAATGTGAGATGGAGGGTGGACCATTTATTCACATCTTGTTTAATGTTTTTCCATACAGACAGCAAAATTGGGTTAATAAAGAGCTTTATATTTACTTGAGGTATTTACCCCTAGATATTTAAATTGATCTGTTAAAACAAATGGAAAGGTGTCCAGTCTAATATTGTGTGCTAGAGAGTTTACTGGAAAAGGCATACTTTTATTCAAATTAATTTTGAGTCCAGATATCTTTTGAAAATCTGCTAGTGTTTTTAGGACTGCTGGCAAGGAATTTTGTGGGTCAGATATATACAGTACCATATTATTTACATGTAAAATGATATTTTCTGTTCAAGCCCTTCTCTGAAAATCTCCTTTACCTCTTATGCATTTCAAAAGTAAACAGCCAATGGCTCAATGGCGATTGCAAAAAAAAATGGTCATAGGGGACATCCTTGTACCACATTCTAGTTCAAAATAATGTTGTTAGTATGAACTGAGGCTTCTGGACTAGTACAAAGTAGTTTGATCCATGAATATATATTTGTGCAATGTGTTGAATAGGTAGTCCCATTCAACCATGTTTTTCTGCATCAAAAGATAGTAAGATCTCTGTGGTGTTCGATTTAATGGTTAAATTTAATGGGTGAATATATTATATTAAACAAACGTCGAAGATTAGAAGCTAAGAGTCTGCCTTTAATAAATCTGGGTTATTATAGAAGAAAGCACTTTCTCAGTCCTTCGAGCTAGAACTTTGGAGAATATCTTAACGTCATTATTCAGGAGTGAGACTGGTCTGTTTAATGCATGTTGTAGCAGGTCTTTATTTTTCTTAGCAAAGATGGAAATTAATGCTTGGCGAAAAGTTTGATGTAGAATGTTGTTGTCTTTAGCTTCTGTAAACATTGTAATAGTGGAGCTAACTTATTTGAAAAAATTCTATAAAATTCCACTGAGTAGCTATCAGGGCCTGCTGTTTATCCACTTTGAAGTTCCACAGCACTAAGAGTATATAGATATGGTATCTGAAATAAGTCAAAGAACTCATTAGATTGTGTCTTATCTTCTTTAGACTGAGTGGAATATAAGGACTTATAGAACTCTCTAAATGTGTGGGTTATATTTTTATGGTCTATGATTTTATCTCCATCTGTGTTGATAATTGCTGCTATTGCATTGCAGACTTCCTGCTTGTGGATTTGTTGAGCTAAAATCTTACTGGCCTTCTCTTCGTGTTCATAATGTTTCTTTAGTAGTTAAGAGGTTAAATTCCGATTTCAAAACCTGTCTTTTTCTCTAAAGTGCCTAATTTGGAGACCTGGCATATTCTAGATCTATTCTGGTGAGTTTGCTGATTAACTCAGACTCCTTCTTGGTTTCCAATTTATTATTGTGAGAAAGATATGAAATAATCTGACTTTTTAAAAATTACCTCTGGGGATGCATTTGTCTCCAGAAAACAATCAATTTGCTTGGATATGAATTCTATACAGTGCTCATCAGCTAATGACAGGGGGTTAAGATGGCAGCTACAAGATGAGTGTGTAGGACATAGTAAGTTAAGCTCTATGGTCAGAGGTGCACGGTTGGAGATAAAAATAGTGTTGTACTTACATGATTTGATAATGGGCAAAAAATTATCAATGAAGAAATAATCAATTCTTGAGATGATAAACTTGTGAGAAGAAGGAATATGCTCTAAGGTTAGTATATATAAACCTCCATGGACCTGATAAGTTCTAACCCATTACAAACTGTGTAATTATTTTTGCAGTATTAGATGCTTTTGCTGCTGCAGTTGAAGACCTATCCAGGTCTTGATGTAAAACACGATTAATGTCTCTGGCCAGTATAATTTCATGAGTGTTCACATTAGGAATAGATATGAATACATTTTGGATGAAATCTCTATCATCCACATTAAGTGCATAAATATTTATTAGAATCACTTTAACATTAAATAAATTGCTCATTACCATATGTAGCTGCTGGTGAGTAAGACAGGATCAAGCATGGGTCAAACACATGTTGAAAGAATCTCTCAGTCTAAAAGTTCATTATAAAAGATTTAGTGAAAATTCGAAGCAAACAGTCCACATAAGAATAAAGAAAAAAGGTTGTTACACATGTAGAATAAAAGGCAAAAAAAAAAAAAATTGGAAAAAATGTCTCTTTTCTAAACTTAGCTTTTCTTGTCAAATTTCAGTTGTTTCTATACTTAAAGATGTTTTACCTTCAGTATGCTCTAAACGTACGGTACTGCACATTCAATAGAACATGTTAACTTTCATGCTATAGGGCAGGGGTCCCCAACCCCCGGTCTGCGGCCCACTACCGGGCCGCAGCCGTCTGAAAGCCGGGCCGCGAGAGAATTGCCGGCAACGGAGACTCACTCAGCCTTTTCAGAACGCTTGGCGGGCAGGGCTTTGCAGCGGCACAGAGAGAGGAGAGAGACCGACGTGAGAGAGTATTACAACAAAGTTATTTTTATGGTCCCAACAGTTTCCCCATATGACGCGAGTCTATAGAAATCGCGTTACTACGAAGTACATTCAGCAGATGCTTTCAGTACAACGAAGTGACCTTGAAATGCTTGAACGAATCATCCACAGAGTAGTTAGATCTGTGGTCACAGCTCAGTTGTGCTCATTTGCACAATGATCCCCAAACAGAAACATTGTAAAAAAAAAAAATCTCTTTCTTCGAACTTTCCTCGTACTGTTTTTTTTTTTTTTTTGCTGTTTTTGTTTTCTGTGGTTTTCAGTGATACCTTTTGCTTATTGCTTGTCAACATTTGAAAAACATCCATTGGAATTTAACTCATTGTCACCCTCCTATAGAAATGGCAGACACGAAAAAATGATAGCAGTGTTAATGTTTGTGATGTGCAATCTGTTGGAATGGCAAATGCAAAGCATACGTCTTTGTTATGTGCAAAAAAAGAAGAAAAATCTCGGGTTGCAAACGTATGCGAACTGCTTACTAACTTAATAATAATAGAAATGTTATGTAAATTGTGTATAAAACTGCCCCACCCCCACCCCCACCCCCACCCCCTACCGACCGGTCCATGGAAAAATTTGCATCTAATAAAGTGGTCCTTGCTGTCAAAAAGGTTGGGGACCACTGCTATAGGGCATGTTAAGGCATGGTTTAAAACCGTGTGCCATACTCTCAGCAGGGCAGGCCACTAACTGAGACTAATCTATAGATATAGTCAGAGAAACAAGAAATAGAATATGTATACCAATTCAATTCAACTTGTGGGGGTTATAATAACCTCCCATAGACTATGCACTAATATATAGGCAAACATTTAATATGACTTAAATAACTAGCAAATAGCTCTTACACCATGATATATAGCCCTTCGGGATCACATATTATATCTGACACTACAAATGGGATAGTTCTGTGTATTAAGAGCCCCATACCCCGTTTTCTTTGTATAGCCAGGTTGAAAAATGTGGCCAATCCAATCCCTTTGCAACCGAAATAAGTCCTTATTTATTATGCGAGTCTTCTGTAAAAATACTATCTTGGCATTTAAACTTGTTAAGTGAGTGAATACTTTCTTTCTCTTTAATTAATGATTAAGACGTTTGACATTCCAGCTCACAAAGTTCACTGTTTGGTCATAAAAACATTGCTTCTGAACTTTTGTTGACATTTTGTAGTCTTAAGTTAAGGTAGTACATTTTTACATATGATGGCTTTGACGTAGATTTCATATTATTGCCAGGTATTATGGCTATGAAGTCTACCGTTGTGTTAGCATTAACGTTTGTTGGAGTAGAAAGGATAAATAAGAAATAGCAAATCTCTCATTCTCACCCCATCCCCAACGCCCCCCCCCCCCCCATTTTGCCTCCCCAAGAGAGGTAGACCACACTTCACTATGTCCTGGTCCTCTGACATGCCAAGAGAGACAGAGCATATCCTGAACAAAATGAACTCCACAACAGTGGTTTAGAGAAGGTTAAAACTGAGATATCTTGAAAGTACAGTCCCAATGCAATAAACCTAGGGAATGATGTTAAACAGTTCCCATGGAGACTGAGATAACACATGATAGTACATTCACAATATAATCAATCAAGAATATCAAGTGAAAAAAATCCTGTAAATAACTAGTTACTTTGTAGTTGCCAAAAAGTTCATATATTCTTTGGTATTCCAATATAATATAATAATTGGGGGAAAAAAAAGGTAAGGTAGTCGAAAAGGAAATAGAATGTATAGTTATGGCAAATGTTGCAGGTTATAAGCATACTCTTCTTTGCCTTGTCAAAACATGGTATGACTCATGATCAAGTGTCAAAAGGATGTTGGGATCAGTCTGCTTAATTCTTTATCTGCATCATTCGGAGAGCTAAAATGTAAAACTGACTTTAAATATTCACTCTTAATTTGTCAGGGCACAAGAGGCTGTATCTGATTTCAGCAATGCATAGACGCTGTTTCATACTGTAGTATGCAGCACATTTAGCAGTTATTGCAGGAGAGAGAGAGGAGGAAAGATTGGGAGCATGTGTTGATAGCATGTTGCCGCACCCACCACACGCTGAACCACCTGGATTGGGACCCGAACACAGTGGGTGACACTTCAGCACCATACTGGAATAGTGTGAGGTTTTTACAGTGCCTGGAGTGTCAATCCTTCCACCAACCCCCAAGTTTTCCCTGTAAGTTGGAGGATCTGCTTGCAGGGCTGGGTACAGATTAACGTCTTACCCAGGATGGGCAACAAGCAAATTAATAATTTGAAGGAATCACAAATAAATACTTTTTGAATGAAATCTGGGAATATACAAACGCAGTTATGTTCAAATATAATCTCCTCTTTCTGTCTGAGCAGGGACTTGAAATTTTGTTTACCTTGTAGTATGTAGAAATGGACAATAAGGCTTCTCGGTTTTGAGGCATTCAATCCATGCATACAGTAGGCTGCTGAGATCTCTGTGCCCAATCTGAAGTCGTCTCCAGCTATTTTAGAGAATAGTTCAGCTATGAATTTCACTGGGTTTGGACTTACAAATTTTTAGGGAGACCTTTGATTCTGATGTTGTTCCTTCTATATTTATCTTCCAGAAAGCCAGTTTGTCTGCAAGCACTTTGCAGTCTGATTTTGCAGACACTGCCTGTTCAACTATTTCAATTGGAGTCGTAAACATATGCTTAATATCTTCAAGCTGAACAGCAAATACTCTCATTTTACTTTCTGACTTACTTGTATTTTCCTCTATTTTTTCATCAATTTTTCCTAGAATTTCTGTAAAGGCTGTAGTAAACTTATTACTTAAATGTTTCTCCAGGTCTTTTATATTTTGATGCTTTTTCTGACTATTCATGTCTAGGTCCATTTTTTATTTCTTTATATCCTTCTTTATATTGCTCTTTTATTCAATCAATTCCTTCAGCTTGAAAAGTGCGTTTCAATCTTCTGCACACTCTGTAGACAGAGTTAGTCCAGTTGGGGTTGATGTGCCCAACTTTATTAGCTGCGGTTGACAGCAGAAATGAAAGGGCCATGCTCTGTTCCAATAATCCTCCTTATATCGACGAATCCTCCTTGCCTGCCTCACTCACTGTTTCACTCCCACTTTTGCTTTTGGCTGAGGCAGCATGAGGTCCTGGCAGATAAATTCCTTCACCTGTCTGTTCCAGGTGAATCTAGGCCATACCATGAGGATGATCTTGACTTTGATGAAACTTTAGCTGAATTATCCTTTTACTTTTCTTTTTAAATCCTTTATTTGCTGTTTTATGCTTATTTATAATCACATATAATATAAATATAGGATACATAGAGATCATGGTAAAAAATGTGTAAAATAACACTGCTGCTAACTGAGCTCAGCTCTAGCTGTGCATCTCATGCAAAGGATGAGACCAAATCCCCCTGATAAAGAATCTCTAACCATGTCTAGCCTATTGCTTTGAGGGTTTCTCAAACTGGATTTCTACGCCACAACTAAAGTAAGTCAGATCTGCAAATATTTTTTTGCTCTCAAACAATGCACAAAGTTCCTTAGAAGCTCTATGATTTTCCATCATCAAAGAAAACAATATTAATATGAGTTCTTCAGGAATAACATGTTCCTGGATCAGCATACCCTAGTTGTTCCTGAAATAACATTTCATCTAGTCAATTAATAAGACCAATAGACAGATTCATTCCAATAGTTTGGATCTTGTTGTACAGGAGTGTACTTGAGGTCAAATGGGTAGCTTTAGTTCAAATCATATATTGCACAAAAGAGCAATGCACAGGCATTGGAAACATCCTCAAGCTTCTGAAGCACTATTATACTCTCAACTATGATGTCAACATTCTCCAGGCAACAAGATCTACTCCTTAATGGTTGACAATGTATATCTCAAGGACAGTCTGTTCCATTTCTCTCTCAGCATCATCATAGTTAATATCCTAAAGCACAGACAGGGAGAGATGAACATGTTTTAGCGTATATATTTGTCATGTCTTGCACAGATTGATCTTTGAGATAGATTCCATCAAGAATAAAAATAACACTTACCTTAGCTTCAATTATAATATACAACCTTCATATCCGACACAAATGTGATAACTAACCTAGTCATAAACCTAGGGTAAATGTAATCAAAATACGCTGACACATTTAGAAGTTAATAGCACTGGAGTTAATATAATGAATTTGAAAATAATCTGAGCTGCCTCTCCCAAAAATGATGTATCCTAGTGATTAACAAACAATTTTAAGATGCACGTAGGCAATGTGCAAGCTACTTTCTCATGTGTTGCTTAAAATTCACGGCTTTCAAGCATCCAGTTTATGAGCAATCATAAAGTACTACATAGTTAATCCTGCCCCTGAAATTGCTTATAAAAATGCATCATAAGTCGATTGAAAAGCAGTCGATTGATCAGAATATAATTACATTCTTTTGTTATTGGTCCTTCAGTGGAATACAATAAACTTGTGAAATGCAAAAGAATGTAAACATGACATCATAATTTAATAACCAGATATAACAAAGAGTATAAATAAAGCACAAAGTCAGAAACCATTTCTGAACAAGAGTCTGTCCTTCTTTTATTATGTATTATTATGTTATATATTCTTTGATCATTAAATGGCTGTTTTAGGTGATTTATTATCCTTAAAAGGACCATTTGCCATTGCTGCATGAGGTGATGTTCTTATATGACTTTGCATGCTTGCAGTTTATAGGTTCTCCTGCAGCGGGTGCTGAAGTTGCTCATTTAGATGAATGCCAGCTCATGTAGATGTTGCACCTTGTTTTCCACAGATTGCAGGTGTACTGATGTACTGGGCTGTATTGTTCTTCAGTCACTGTCTCGGGGTTAGCTACATATGGCAACAGGTTCAGATACCTTCTATCACCCAGTAACTGTCCACCACTAAACTTGTAGTTTCTTGCCTTTTGACATACACTCGAATTGGCTCATTGAAGACACTGTGGGTACACAATTGTAAAATTACCTGTATGTTCAATGCAGAGAACCTTCATGGATGGTATAATGGGGCTCCAAGAGGCTGGATGTATGAATGGCGAGCAGCTGCAGACCACTGACTTAATTTCAATAACGTGCAAGTGTTGGCTTCATTAGCAGGTAGTCAGGAACGTAGAATGTAGTGGATGTTCTTCTGGAAGGGGATTATTTATTGCAGCAGTACCAGCTCTATCATAATGTATGAACCCTTAGTTCCCTGTTCTTTCTTTCTGTTTATACATATGTCCAATAGCAACACAGAAAATGTGACTTTAAAGGAGTGCATTCTAATGCAATTGATTGTTTTGTGTTTTATATTTGTTATTAATTTAGACCACTTTGTAAGAGTCTGTTTTCACTTTGACATTGCAGAGTCTTTTTCTGTTGAGCAGTGACAAAAAAGCCCAATTTTATCCAACAACAACAACATTTGTTTATATAGCATATTTTCATACAAACAATGTAGCTCAAAGTGCTTTACAAGATTAAATAAAAAGGAAGATAATATAAAACATAAACAAACAAGATTAAGGATTAATAGTATGTAACAAAGAAAACGGTATGGTCTGATTGCCAGGAGAACAGAAAAAACAAACAAAAACTCCAGGTAGGCTGGAGAAAAAACCAAAATCAGAAGGGGTTCCAAGGCCAAAAGACCACCCAGAACCCATTTTAGGTGCTTAACAGCAAAAGGCGGCCTCACCACTTCTTTTCAGGTTGGCTCCTGGAATTATAAGCAGACCTTCATTTGACGATCTGCAGTAATGACTTGGAGTGCAAGGGGACAGATATTGCAAAATATAGGACAGGGAGAGATTATTTAAGGCTTTGTAAACCATTAGTAGTATTCTAAAGAGACCCTAAATAACATGGGTAACCAATGTAACAATGCTAAAACTGGTGAAATGTACTCAGATTTTCTAGTTAAGATTCTTGCTACTGCATTCTGTACTAACTGTAACCAACTGATGTCTTTCTTAAGTAGTCTTGTAAGGAGTGCATCTAGTTGACTGAAAACAAAAGTGTGAACTAATTTTTCAGTGTCTTGTTAAGTTATAAGTGGTCTAACTTTAGCTATATTCCTTAAGTGAAAAAATGCAATCCTAGCAATCTGATAAATATGTGATTTTCAATTTAATAATAGTTAATAATTACCCCTAAATTCTTTACCTCTGACCTAACTTTTAAACCTAAAGGATCAAGTTTATCCATTGCGATTTAATGTTGTATAACAAAAAGATGTGAAAACTTCCAAATGAGTAAATACTTTTTTAGGCATTTTATTATTCTGAAAAATAGAAAATATAATGCAAACAAATAGCAATGTATTGATTTGCAAAAACAAACAAACGTTCTTAAAATCAATCAATCACACACTTGGCCAATGACAGCCATTATGCCTGTGATTTTGTATATGGCAACTCCTCTTTTTTATAGAAAACTCTTGACAGCTTGCTGATGTTCGCATTCAGTTGTGATATAAATGTTTTAACATTAGATAGTGGGAAATAATGATAATAATGATCTGATAAAGACATATAAATGTTCTTAAAATCAATCAATCAATCAAACACAAACTCAGTCAATGACAGTCATTATGTCTGTGATATTGTGTTATGCAACTTCACCTTAGAGTACAACATTTAAGGAAGCTTTCTTTATTGTTAGCATTTAGATATTGGTCAACAAAACAACAGATAAACAGGCTATAACTAGTTTCATCCTTCAGTACATGAAGCTAAAATAATATGCATTGAATAAAATGCAATTAAACTCATTTGCATTACTTACCTCATTTCTTGAATAAAAGAGCTGGCCACCTTCTTTCAAACATAATGGAGAGCATGTCCTAAATCACTTCATACTTTTTGTAGACAAAGGCTGTTTCAGTTTTCTCTTTTATTACCTGATGGATTCTATTGAACTCAAACAACAGCACCAACCTCTCTCCAGGGTTTCTTTATTTTATCCATATGGAAAGTGTCTTGGAGAAAAACTCTTTGTTGCTTGGAAGAAAACATGCAGAGTTTTTGGAAGAGCAATCAGAATAAGACCGTATTGCATAGTGCACAAAGCCGACTCAGTTCAATGAGGTGAGCACCATTAGTTTGAAGGAACCTCATATTTATTACAGTTCTTATTACAAGCTTACCTCACCCTGCAAATTTTTCATCATTATCTGATTCCTGGTACCCAGCTCCTACATTCCTACACAACCAATGTTTTCTAGTGCTTAATGGGCATTAATAATTTTATAATGGCCATAATTGCTTCTATCTATTATCTACCACCATTATCTAGCCAAAGGAGTGACCACCTTTTAATTACCAGTCATGTTCTTAACTGTTGATTTCTAAATATTGTTGGCATCCCAGATTGCTAAGCGAATAAAACATACAGGTATAAGCCTTTAATATTTAACTCTTGAATTGCCTGAAGCCATCAGGTACAATATTTATATATATGTATATGTGTTATTTTCAATACATATGAATTTTCTATAATAGTGTGGGCAGAAAATGAATTTGATTATCAATGGATTCTTTTCTTGATTAGAACTTATACATTGTCACACATGTGCGCTTAGGTGGAAGGTGAATGGACCAAGTGAAGATACTGTAATTCCACACCATGCCAAGGGGTGGCGGGGTGCACTAAACCTTTCTCTGCAGACCAAATATGGGAAGTTCTGCCTCTTTCACCCTCGAAGACACTACTTCAGGTTCCGGCTCCAAGAACATCACTTCCAGTTCCAGCCCTCAATGACATCACTTCTGGTTCCCTATCTTAAATAACAGACCACTTCCTTCTCTGCTCAGTTCAGTCTTAAACTCTGTTCTATGCACATCAGTGTGATTATCTTTACCTTTTTTGCAGCCAGGGTCAATATATGGGTGGCTGCCCCAAACCTTTTTGTGTGTGTCGAGGCTGGTTATTTCACAGTGGTGTAGTCGGCAGAATAGCCTCCTTCTTGAACCGGAAGCTAAACCAGAAGGAAGCCTCGATACACCCTCGAGATCGCCAAGCAAAGAGGGGTCAGGTGGGAAAGTACTGTTCCCGCGTTGCTGAGCTAGGGTCAGTCGGTGTGGGTCAGGGGAATCTAAAGTGTGCTCCGACCCAGAAACCACTAAAAGGCACCTGGGACTGTGGACAAGGGACCTACAATCTAGGGCCAGGTTCAGAAGGGAACACATCAGGGACTTATTTTGGGCTTCCAGGAAAGGGAATCGCTCACAGTTACCCCAAAAAAGGAAACATCCTCTGATAAAGGTGGGGGTGTCCTGTGTTGGCAACTAACAGGCATTCAAACTATGGGCCAAAGTCGGGTGTTGGCTAAGGGCAGATGAAAACACCACCCGACAAATAATGGAGCAGGTAGCCTGTGCCCTGGTTCAGTCTTATCGTATCGCAGGAGTTGAAAGTTTTGCAATGACTTCAGTCAGCTTAACCAAATCTCCCAATTCGACACATATCCAATGCCATGAGTGGACAACCTCCTTGAGCGGCTAGGATTAGCCAAATTTTGGACTACACTTGATATGACAAAGGGGTACTGGCAGGTTCCGCAAAGGAGAAGGCTGCATTTAGCACCCCTAGTGGACACTGGCAGTATAGTGTCCTTCCATTCGGGTTTCATGAGGCATCTGCGACTTTCCAACATCTGGTGAATAAAGTACTCCGTCCTCATAACTCGTATAGTGCTGCCTACCTGGATGATGTGGTCATCTATTCCAGCACCTAGAAGGAACACCTACAGAAGGTACAAACTGTACTGCAGTCTTTAGCGGAAACTGGTCTTTGTATTAATCAAAAGAAATGTTTCTTTTGATTGGTTGAAGCCAAATATTTAGGCTACCTAGTAGGCTGGGGTATGGTGCAGCCACAGTGTTCCAAAGTTGATGCCATATTGAATTGGCCCCGTCTGATGACCAAGAGGAAGGTTCAGGCCTTTCTCAGTTTGGCTGGCTACTATTGTAGATTTGTACCCTGTTTTTCTGAGAGAGCATATGGGAAATTCTGCCTGATTCAACCTCAAAGAACACTACTTCCGGCTCCAGCCCCAAGACTGACATCAGTTTCTGTTCCGGGCTCAAGAACATCACTTCCGGCTCTGGCCCTCAATGACATCACTTCCGGTTCCCTGCCTTAAATAACAGACCACTTCCTTCTCTGCTCAGTTCAGTCTTAAACTCTGTTCTATGCACATCAGTGCGATTATTTATATCCTTTTGCAGCCAGGGACAATATACTGGTGGCTGCCCCAAACCTTTTTGTGTGTGTCAAGGCTGGTTATTTCACAACATGTATTACTCTGTCTGTATTTAAAGCAATTAATGTTTAATTTTGAGCTTCCACTATTTCTTGGTCTAGTAGTTTGCCATCTAGTACTTAACTATTTAACGCATGGATACTTTCTAATCAAATCTTCATCATCAAACTCTGCACTGGAAGGGTAAGCAACATGCTTATTTCTACATCCAAGGCCTACAAAATGTTTGACTTGAATTTTGGAATTGGGTTTAGAAATATGCCATTGCTTACTAATTCCTGGTTGACCTTCAGCAGTTTCATCTTTACACCACGGGAGAACTGAGTTATAAAGAATGTGAGATCTTACCACCAAGGCTGCTGCTATTGATTCAGATGAGAGGAGTTTATCAGAGTCCACAGAGGAAAATGAGAGGAGTTACCTGGTATATAGAGGGGAATACAATGAGCACTAGTTGCTGCTTTTGGTGTAATGATCACTTTGACTCTTCCTCTATCTTGTTGATGAACTGTTAAGTTTATATTTATTGTCATATACAGATAACAATGGAACATCATTACCACAATAAAATAACACTTAACATTAATAAAAAAGTTCAAATCTTAAACGTAGAATAAAATAGTAAGGTGCATAGTAAATTATTAAATGTCTGTAGAGCAAGCGAGTATAGTGCTTATATACAGGTATGTACATTCCAGCTTATGTACAAAAGGTAAGTCTAAAAGTGACTAGTATTTCTAAACAGCTCTTGTTGTTAAAGTGATCAGTATTCAGCAGTTCAGTAGCCTGATAGTTTGGGGGTAGAAACTGTCCCTGAACCTATTGGTGCAGGTCTGAATGCACCTGTACAGCCTACCAGATAGCAGGAGTGTAAAGAATATGTGCCCGGGATGGCTTGGATCAGAGAGGATCTGTTGTGTCTTCCTCATGCGCTGCCTGTAGAAGTCCTGGATGGCTAGAAGCTCAGCCCAGGTGATATGTTGCACTGATCTGACCATCCTCTGTAGAGCTTTGTGGTACAATCCAGGTCATGATACAACCATATAGAATACTCTCAATGGTATAGTTTTCTGGAATCCAGGCCAAACCTCCTCGGCCGCCATAGAAAGAAGATCCACTGTCTTACTGTTTTCATGATCACACCTATATGGTGTGACCAGCTAGGATCCTCACTGATTCTGATCCCCAGAAATCTGAGACAACTGACACTCTCCACTTCTGTTCCCTGGATGTGAATTGGGGTTGTGCACACCACCCTGCAATTTCCTATACTTCACAATAAGTTCCTTGGTCTTACTAACATTGAGCAGCAGGTTGTTTTCCTGACATCATGATTTTGGGGCTCTCACCTCTGCTCTATAGGCAGACTCGGCTCCATCTGATATGCAGCCAATAGTGATTGTGTCATCTGCAAACTGATTGATAGTACAGGAGCTTTGTGTGGTCATACAGTCATGGGTAAACAGGGTATACAGCAGGGGGCTGAGCACACATCCCTGAGGGACACCAGTGTTGAGTGTCACTCAGTGTGGATGAGGTGACATTACCAATCCTTACCACTTGTGGTCTGCCTGTCAAGAAATCCAGGATCCATTTGCAAAAGGAGGCACTGGTGTGCAGATCACAAAGCTTCATAACCAACCTGGATGGAATTATGATATTGAAAGCAGAGCTGTAATCAATGAATAGCATATGCATGTACATGTTTTTCTGATCCAGGTAGGAGAGGACAGTATGCAGTGCAAATGCTATTACATCCTCTATGGATCTGTTTGGCCTGTAGGCAAATTAAGTGTAGCAGGTAGTAGGGATGTGATGTGATCTTTAACCATATGCTCAAAGCACTTCATGACAATGGAGGTAATTGCTACTGGGTGATAATTGTTAAGACAGCTCACATTTGGTTTCTTCGGAACAGAGATGATGGTGGTCTTCTTAAAACATAGTGGAACTACAGAGGGTAGCAGGGAAAGGTTAAAGATACAGTATCTGTAAAGACATCTCTCTGTTCATGAGGCTCATGCTTTGAGAGCACATCCTGGGATTTTGTCCGATCCAGGAGCTTTTTGGGTGTTTACTTTTTTGAAGCATTTACACATTTCTGCCTCAAATATTTGAAAATGGCAAATGGTATTTTCAGTTAAAATAAGTTTCATAAACCCATTCTCAAAATCACTGTCAATGTCCAACAGTTTGAGGCCCCCTACAACTGTATGTACATTGTCTTTGAATTTTTTCCAAAGACCTTCATATTGCAAAAGGAGTAATTAATTTAAGAAAATAGTTATCCCCAAAGACAATCCAATGTTTTGCTGGAGCTATTGTTATGCATGCAGTCATATCCACTTCATACTATATAAGAGGCAAAACATATTAAGGAACAGAACCTAGAAGCAAACCCTATCACCCTGCCCTTACCATAACTAAGTCAAGAGTAAAGAACAAAGTATAAATTGCATTTAATCAGAATTTTAAGATGCTACAGCTTTCATTGGAGGGTATAATATTTATACAGGATTATTAGGTGCATTACAAAAATATATTAATCATTTAGAAATACTTGTTTCCATTACATTATTTGAGAAATGTATACTGTAATAAGGCTCAATCAAGAGCATAAAGGTTTGGGGAATTCCACCCCATATACATGAAAATATACAAAAGAAAACTTACAGGCTGGAGTTCAAACGGAACTCAGACATAGAAGGGAAGATGGCAAATATATTTATTTATTTTTTTAATTTTATTAATTTTATTGTAATAATTCATACAAATCGATCAATTTTTACAAAAAAATAGGATTGAAAAACAAGTCGACCCCCACCCCTGAGAGAGACAGCATGGCCAACGGGGTAAAACTTAAATTGATAAGTTTAATAGGCCAGTAGAGATGAATGGAGAGGAAAAAGAAATGTGGAGATAATTACTTCCTCAGTGCCTTAAGAGCTTTTTCTAAAATTTTATTGATTATATCCTACCAGGTTTTAAAAAAGTAATCTGTACAGATCCTCTAACTGAATATTTGATTTTTTCCAAATTCAAATAGTATAAAACATCGGTTACCCACTGACTTAAAAGAGGAGACTTAGGATTCTTCCAGTTTAGCAAAATAAGTCTGCGTGCCAAAAGTGTAGTGAATGCAATCACAGTTTGCTTGTCCTTCTCCAATTTATACCCATCTGGAAGAACACCAAACCACAGCTGTTAATGGGTTAGGAGGGATTGTGACACCAAGGCTGTCTGAGAGGCACTTAAAAATTTTGGTCCAAAATTATGTTAATTTGGTGCAGGCCCAAAATATGTGACCCAGTGAGGCTGGGACTTGATTGCAGCGTTCGCAGGTTGGATCTTGGGTATGATGTTAAACAGTCTCCTTTAGGGTAGTAAGAAAAAAAAAAAAGTTAATTTCTTCCACATACACGTCTATAACTGTAATTAAAACATAAACAGAAAGCGTCCGAGTAATGAAAAGGATGTATAATTATAATACCCGTATCATTACAAGTGGATCAGACAGCAGGTGATATCTCCTTGCCATGCCATGACAGGATGCAACTCACTATTGTGTTTCAGAATAGTGTCAGGATCAGCTTTCTTAATTCCTTTTCTGCTTCCTCCTTGCTGGGATAGACATAGTATTGTCCTTGCACATCCACTTTCAGTTTGGCAGGGTACAAGAGGCTGTATTTGATATTGGCTTGTCGTAGCTGCTGTTTAATGTTGTAGAAGGCTGCACATTTAGCAGCTGTTGCGGAGAGAAATCAGGGAAAATACAAATGTGGTTATTTTCAAATATAATCTCTTGCTTGCGTCTGAGGAGTGCCATCACATCTAGCTTACATAATAACCTCTCGAAGCGGATAATAAAAGACCTAGATCTAAAGGTATTTGATCCGTATTTGGTAAGCTGCTGCTATCTCGGTATCTGATTTAAAGTCCTCTCCAATTATTTTAGAGAATAGTTCAGCTGTGAATTTCACTGGGTTTGGACTTTCATGATTCTCAGGTAGACCTTCAATTCTAATATTATTCCTTCTGCTTCCATCTTCCACAGCAGCAAGTCTGTCTTCGAGTTTTTTGCATTCGGAACCGGCAGCTGTTGCTTTTCCATCAGTGGTGGACGCTAGATTTTCGGCTATTTCAATTCGAGTCGTGAATGCCTGCTTAACATACTCCAGCTGACTGGCAAGTGTGCTCAGTTTAGATGCGCTTTCCTGAATGTGCTCCTCAATTTTATCCAGCCGCCTCAAAGCGGATATATACGTGTTTCTACATGTCTTTGTTATTCTGCCGCAGCTCTTTCAGCTCCCGTCGCAGCTTCTCAGTTGCTTTTTCGCTTGCTTTCTCGCTAAATATTTATATCTTGCTTGAGCTCAGCGATCATCACCTTCAATTTGGACAGATCATTTCTGCTTGTGAGCACCGTAGGTGAAGCAGCAGGCTCTATTACAGCTGATGTTCCCGGCTTGCGTGGAGTAATTGAAAGCACGGACTGCAAAGCCTTTTCCAGTTTCAAATGATCTTCTCCAGTTGGCGAGCTATCATGACCCATGTCACTCGCACATTTGCTCCCCATTTTGCTCTCAACTGGAGACAATGCTGAAGACCATGGTCCCGAGGAGTCTTGGCTTTCACCCATCTGTTCCAGATCAGTCTCTGAAAGGCCGTACCTTGAGCTTGAATTTGGGCTTGTCGGTCTGGGCTGGGGTGTAGCTTTAGTTTTCTTTTCCATTTCTTTCTGAGCCCCTTTCTTGCCGACCTTGTTTATATATGCTATAGTAGAACCCTCGGGTTGGATAAATACAGGATATCTCAGGATAATAAGGAAATAATATAAAAAATAACACCGTTGCTAACAGAGCTCCACTTCAGATGTCCATCTCTCACAAGGGACGAGACCAAATTTATATTGGGAAGGCAGGAAGAGGATGGATCTTGCGGGGACAAGAACCAGAAATTATGTCATCAAGGGGTACAATCTTGAGAGTCGGAAGTGATGTCATTAGGAGGCAAGCTCTGGCGAGGATCTGCCGAGGGAAAAAAGGAAAGAGTATCAGTGGACAGCACCAACCCCTGGCTTGGCTGAGAAACAATTATATTTGAGCCCCGTGCACATGTGTGTGACAATACATCTTTTCAAAAGTAATCAAAGACCAGCAGTGTTCCCTGTACAATGTGCCTAATGTTCTTATTATGAATGCTAGTCTATCTTTCAATCCATACTTCTGATTTTGCAAAATCTGGTACTCCACCAACTGATTCATGGACTATTAACATGCAATTTCTCTGGTTGTTGCCAACAACAAAGACATTCTGAGCAAGATTAGGCACAGCAGCAGGATCAAGGTATTTCAGGATAAAGTGAAGTGCTGCATCATCTTGCAGTGTATCAACAAAAACAGAGGATTTTTTGTAGCTTGATGAACGCATATTATGGCATACTATGAGCTTATATATTTTTAAAACAGTTTGTGTGCATTACTATTTTTAGAAAAACTGAGTTTGACCTCAAATCGTATTTTCCACTACTGAACAAGTGGGCCAAAGGAACTAATCATTGTTGGAGAATGTTCCAGAAAGTGACATTTTGGCAATAGTTTTCTTTCAGTTAAAATGTGCTTGGTATCTACTTCTGTGTTGTGATGTTTTTCTTTCTAAGTACAGAATCCACTCATTAATATAAAAAGGGTAAACAACAAGATCAGCAATATCCCTCAGATCTAGTATTACCTGCATGCTGGTTCATCCTCTGCCACCAGTACTACAACAATTAGTGGCATTAGTCTTAGTAAGTACCAATTCTGGTGTGTATTCACACAATCTGTCTTTTGACTTAGTAAAGTGTGAGGTATTACATAATGTTCATAATACTTATCTCTTTATTTTAGAGAAATGTCTGACAACAAAAAGTACAACTCTTCGTGGCTATAAGTAATTCAGAATATTTAGCTATTTCAATAGGTATTATGCTTTCTAAATGATCATGAGCAGTCATCAGGGAGAAAGCCATCAATACCTTCAAAGTAAGAAAGGCTCTCTGCTTATGCATATGCATAACACACTACGCTTTGTGATGCACACTTGTTACATGTTCATGATACATTTTTTTCAGTTCTAACACTAATGGCACCATTTTTGACTTCCTTTCACTTAATTTGTGAATATTTTGCAGCATAAAATGTAAAAAGCAAGGTCCAGAGAATTTCATCTTGAAACCAGCCAGTCCATTAGCTCCAAGGCTTCCCACTACAACACACTGAAATGTGTCTTTAATGAATGCTAATACATGATGGATGAACAACCCCCTTTTCTCTAAAGTGATGAGGATATGCAAAACAAGATAACATATTTTCTGATTCCCAAATGTTTTTACATTTTTAAATAACAATATTAGATAAATTGAGGATAATGATGATCTGGTGTCAAATTTCCAAAGATCCAACAAATGTCAGAAAATGTATGCTTCTTGCATGATATCCTCACCTGATAGGAATATATTATTTCTAAAGATGGATATATTACTATTATGATTGACATTTTGTTCCTCATTTACTAAATGATGCTCTGCATGACTATCAACAACTTTATTGAATATATCACTCAGTAACTGTTCCACTGATTTCAGCAAAGGAACACACAGAAAAGTTTTGTGTATGACTCAAGTATGTATTCAACTGTATCAATGACTTCAAAATTTGCTGCTTATACTGCTTGTGTATGAAAGCAATTTCTAGTGAGCCATTTTTTGATACAGCTTTTATCAAAGGGCTGAATAAGTGTGCTGTACCGGTCAGTTCTTTAAGGGATAGCTGGACTACACTAAAATTTAGTTTCTTTCATATGGGCACAGATGCAGAGTCTGTGAAACACTGAAAATCTGTCAGCAGTTCATCAATTGGTGTGAATGGAACATGGAATTCATTTTCCAGTTGTAGTAAAATTGATGCAAGTTTCAGTTTTATGCTCTTTGACAAATCTTGCTTTGTGCATCTTTATCAGTTTAAGCATCACTATCAAAATCATCAATATTGTTATCACCTTCAGTTTGAAATTTGTCACCAATGATGCTCTCGGGATGGTATGGTGGCACAGTTATTGTAATGCTGCCTGACTAAAAGTAGACAGGGGTTCACATCTCGGGTACTCCCTTTGTGAAGTTTACTTGTTCTCCCCGGGTTCATGTGGGTTTCCTATGAGTGTTCAAATCTCCTCACACAGTCAAAAGACAAGCAGGTAAGGTGAATTGACGTTGCTAAATTGACCCTAAATTGTGTGTGTATGTGCTCACCCTGTGATGGACTGGCACCCTGTCCAGGTGTTTTTTCTTCCCGTACATGATGCTTGCTATGATAGGCTTCAGACGCCCTAGATATGTGGGTCTCTCTTAATTTTGAAAATCCTTAATTTAAAATACTGCAGAGAAAATGTATTGTACTTCCTATTTTTATGACACTTAAAAGTTCCACAAACATTGTCTGGAAAGAACATTCTCCAAACATACATTGTACTGTTTTCATGACGTTTACAATAGTTAAAGTAAAACTCTAACCAAAAATATTTTATATGATACTTACTACTTATGCAATGTGGTTTGTAGTGATGGGAGAGGAAAAAAAATAATTTTGTGGAGAATGGAGATAATATTTTTTGATATTGTTTGCTGTTGTCCAGCATTGGTCACTATAAGCTCCCACTCTATCAGAACTATTTTTTCTGTTCTCCGTAAAAGCTTGAGATTACAAATATTTATTGGCCATCACTACAAACTGCATGAGTTAAGTAACATATAACAAAATATCATTTTTGGGTAGTGTATTGCTTCAAGTAAAGCCTTTGCTTACTGGTTTGACAAAATTTCAGTCCTCACAACTGGTGATAAGCACGGGGTAGTGACCAAAAGAATGATATCATGGTTATAAGCTGCCAATATTTGGTTCTTGTGGAGGGCTCACTGTCTATGTTAGAACTAGGCGCTCAGCAATATGGGAGGACTTTGGACTAGAACCATTACATCTCTGGATTGAGAAGAGCCAACTGTGGTGGTTTTTGCATTTAGAATGACCACAACTATTAATACAACCATTAAAATGAGATAAATCAATAGTAAGATTGATGATAGGATGATATGATTGGTCAGAATTCATGCAGGATGATTGCTTTGATTTTACAGAATGCAGTTCAAATTAGCCACCACTGAATGGAAACAACTAATGTAAAAGAAGACATATCATCAGTAAGTTTTTCCATTAGGTAACGTATTGATGTTTTTGACATCTACAGTGAAATAAAGAAACTGACCAACTAAGAAACAATGGATGAGCAGTGAAGTCCATTCCCTAATCCAAGCTATTGATGTAGCATTTAAATCTGGTAAAATGAGGCCCTGAGAGCAGCTAGAAACTGTCTTAAATTTGGAATCAAATCTGCACTACAAAGTACAGGTAGAAAACTACATCAGTACTAACTTGGGATATTCGCACATATCGTATACTATTTTAGAAATTGGAGACTGTAAAAGAAACCCACCTATACAATAATTATTAATGCCTCTTGGTCAAAAAATAACACCTCTGATGCTGTTTTTGAATTAAACAACACTCAAAAGGTAGGCACAGCCACAGCTCCACCAGGAGACAAGGCTCCAGCCCTGTTCATGAATGAGTTGAACAGATCCTTGATGAGAGTGAGTGTTTGTAAAGCTGTTGGTCCAGATGGCATCAATCGCTAGATACTCAAAGCATCATCAGACAATCATCTACTGTGATATCTTCAGGCTACAATCCCCATTATCTTAAACACAATGAGCATCCCTGATGTTATAAAGTGCTTCTAATGACTGGTCATAATCTATATCAAATACAGGATTCTAAAACACTGGACTTGTATGTATTCACCTATCACACAAATAGATCTTTAGAGAATACCATTTCAAGATCCATCCATTCAGCAAATACCCACCTAATATAAAAATGGCACTTTTGTTAAATGCAGGTTATTGATATTATCTTGGCATTCAACAAAATTATGCACCAATATAATATTACATTGCTGAGCACTTAGTCTAGAGAGCGCACTGTGTAACTGGATCAAGGACATTTTGATTACGCAGATCCATAAACTGTCATGTATTGAAATGCCCGTCTAACTTTGAACTCTTGGCCTCCTCAAGTACTTGGGCATGGCGCATTGCTGTTTCCCCTCTTTATGCATGATTGTGGTGTTAAGTGTTGTAGGTAATAATAATAATTTATCAATTGCTCTGAACTGTAAGTATTCTATGTAAGTCAGGGCATCTTTTTTAAATGTGTACTCACCTAATTGGATGCTTTTTTGAGATGTCAAACTTTGTAAACTGTAAAATAGATTATGTTTAAAATACAAGAGAGAAACCAGGTCTTCATGACTCTCATGCCAAGTGATGTGTTTGCCTTTAGATCAAACAGCAAAAAAACAATTATGAAATTTCTATAAAAAAAGAAAAGGAATTACACTCTCTTTTCAATTGTTTGTAGTTTTTTCAACATTTTCTGGTGCCATTTTTCTAGATTATAGATATTTAGTAAAAAAAATGCAGTGACTGCTTGTGTAGCAAAGCAAACAAAGGCCTGTGACTAGCAGGAGGTGTCTCAGTGCACATGAGTGCCACCAGTAGTATGCTTCTTAACACAAGCACACTTGTGCTGCATGACTTTAAATATTTTTCATTTTTTTTATGTTGGATGAAATGTCCATTATGGTAAATAAACGGTTAACAAAGAAAGGTCAGATAAAAAGGGATGACTCTTAATTAATTTCTCACACTAAAAAAAATATAAGGCTGCCTTCAAATCTATAACAGAAGAAAATGTTGCCACTGTAAAGATAAACATTATGGAAAATTGAAGAATGATGTAGTAAGGGATAGCACATACTATACGTTTATGGGTCCACTGAATCCATTTTTCATAAAGAGCTAAACATGAGCAAAATAAAATGAAGCATCATTGCATCCAGTAATAGAGAGAATGTTGAGCTCCAAACTGAGAGGAATTTAAGATGCTTGTCATAACTAGGGGATAATACTTGAATACATCCTTAAGTCCAAATATCATCTCAAATGAAGGAAGAATGATGATTCTCCAACTCCAAAGAAATTCAAGGTCCACTGCCCCACATCAGTTCCTACAAGACCATGTGAAGAAGTTTTAATAATGCTGAAGATCAAGGCCATATTATTTACTTTTCACAAAAGATCATCATAATTGGACAGAATTACAATGATTTGTTTTGGTGTGTATGAGGTCGATCTCAAAAAAGCAGCAAGAAAAGCTGTCAACCATCATTCTTTGCTTCACGATAATACACCTACTCACAATTCAGCAGATGCAAAGCCTACTCTGTGAAACTTTACATACGACAAGCTGCCACATCCATCCAGTTCTCCAGATCTGATACCATGTAAGTATGCTTATTCCCCAATCTGTTGGACTTCTTTCATGGGATGCATTATGTCAAGGGTAAAGTCTTAATCAAGTCAACTACAAAAAAGTGGCCATAGAAGGAAGACAAAATGTTATATCTAAGAGGAATGGAAAAGCTTTGTCAATGTTATAACCTGTATGTGTTCATGGAAATTATGCTAAAAGATAAAATTTGTGTGATTTTAGAGAAAATAAATTTCTGTTATTCAATACCAGTCAAGCTCCCAAATTACTTCTGCACTCAGAAGCAGACATTTTTAAGCCATACTCCTTAACCCTAAAAGAGGCAGATTTCAATTTTACCTATTTTGTAAAGGAATTACAGAGTACCTTTCCTCTAAGTCAGGGAAGATTTGTTAAGACTTAGTCATTGGGCACAATAGTAAACTCCTCTTGCTAGCCATTCCTGACCTCATTCATAAAAGAGAAACATATATAAAGAGAAGACATGTATAAATATTTTGGCAGCATAGTGAATAGTTTTTCACTATCATGGATTCAGTACCTTTGTCTGTGTGAAGTTTTCACATTTTCCCTGTATCTGCATGAGTTTTCCACTGTAATTTTCCTTCGAGATTCTAAGACTTGCAAGTTAGATTAACTGCCTATTCTAAATTAACCCTGTATCAGGAGTTAGTTTGTACCTTAAGCCTATCGCAGCCAGGACAGTCTAATGCTATTCATTGGCAATGCCATTTTATTTATCAAATCCAGAAGAGATGATTGGTCAAAATAGTGGTATTACTACTACGTACTGCATGAGGGATTCTAAAAGAGAGGTAAGTAACAGTTGATCACTATTATAGTCCACGCAAAAGATAAGTAGAGACAATACTACATCATGCACAGCAACAGCAAACAATCTTACAAATCTTCAATAATCTTCAGCCTTGATTATAATGTTAAGTTTAATGATGTGTCCCATAAATTAGCAGATAGATCTCAGAGTTCTGTGGCTGCTGGCTCTCCCACCAGAAATAGCTTATTTTTTATTTCATAATCTAACTAGAAGTCTTGTAGAGACTAAGAAACTAGAGACATATGATCATAATTTATAGCTTATGTTTCTTCCTGCCACATTTTTAATTAACTGTAAAATATACTGTATTGAGAATGATTTAAATCTGAGAGCAGTCAGCTCTGCTGGGTACTGTACAACAGAACAAATTGACTTTATATGTCCTGCATAATAAGAAACCTTTATTATTTTGCTATATTCTGAACAGTAGAAAGCAGGTTTTAGGTAATAAAGAACTGTGAGATCAGTTTCAAAGATAATGCCTGTATTTCGTGAATTTATTTAAGCTGAAATATAATAACTCAAAGAAAACGTGTTATGTAGAAGAATTGGAAGATGGTAAAGATATTGCTGAGCTGACATGTCTGGTTTAATTAATTCTTCCATTATTTAAAAACAACTCTGAGTTTCTAAAATATTTTAAACAAATATTATAGATATATTTATTACCAGTTACTTTAATTTGAAACAGTTTATCAAAAAACAAAGTTGAAATACTGTTGCCCCTTCCAGGATTGGTTCCTTTCTTGCTTCTGATGCTTCCTGCATATGGTTTAGCCCAGGGGTGGGCAAAGTCATTCCTGGAGGGCCGCAGTGGCTGCAGGTTTTTGTTCTAACCCAATTGCTTAATAAGAAGCACTTATTGCTCTAGAAACACTTCTGCTTCATTTTAGTTGTCTCCCTCATTAAGATTTTGAACCCTTATTGCTTATTTAAGTCTTAAACAGCTGCATTCTCGGTTTTTAATTGCTCCTTATTAGCAATAAGATGCAAATGACAAAAGAAACCAGCAGTTATCCATTTTGCTTGTTACCCTTTACACCTGTGTGTATTTATCGTGCACTATTTGGTTTAATTAAATACTTGGAAGGAAAGAGAAGAGAAAAAAGTGAAGGATTGAGAGTTACCCATCCGTTTTACACTTCAAAGTATTTGGATGATATCCTTAGAATGGAAAAAAATTTAGGATATGAGAATGACTTGACATAGCAGAGTTAAAGCACTAAAAAGCCATGAAATGTAATTATTGGCAAGGATTGTTTTCTAATTAAGCAACTGGGTTGGAACAAAAACCTGCGGCCCTCCAGGAATGACTTTGCCCACCCCTGGTTTAGCCCCTGCAATTGGGTTAAAAGTTGGTTCGATAATGAATGGATGGATCAATGAAATCACAGTTTGATAGATGGTAAAATCTTTCTCCATGGTAAATGTAACATGACAACAGGCTGTAAATGGTGGAAAAGAAAAACTGGCTTATTTTATCATTATGAATATTTGTATGATTATCTATGCTTACAATATCTTGCAGAACCTGCCTATCAATTTCTAAAATATTTTTTTTGCGTTGAAAAAAATCTTTGCTTACTGTAGTGTGTAATTTTTTTCATTAATAAAGTTATTTCCTAAAGTTTCAGGGAAAATCAAAATCACATGGATACCACTCACAGCCAAGTTGAAAGAATTATTATTAACCAAAAATATGATGTCTCCAGCGCATGACTTCCTCCATATTATATACAGTGTGAGTTTGCCAAGATGTGTGCAAGATGCAATGCCACTTATTAACATTTTAAGCTTTGAAAATTTTAAAAGCACAAATTTCAAGGCTTAGATTGAACTTAAAATTCACATCAAAGTCTTTCTTTCACAATCCTAAGTGCATAAACACTGTAAAAAACTCTAAGCAGAGGTTTAGCTGTTGCTGGTGTCGACTTTAAAAATCATGAACTTGAGAAACTTGCAGCTGAATAGTTCTAATTCACCCTAACTTAAGACTAACAGGTACATGTCCACAAAATGCCAAATAAGTCAACATAAAGAAGAAAAAAATCATATAAAAGCTAGAGTGATGTACCAGTTACAATAGGTGTGCATCAATCCTAAGGTAGATTTGGTTTTATTTTTTTTAATTGAATCGTGAGGCTGCTCAAAGGTTTGTAAATTTTATGCTGCCTAAGCGTAGACTGCAGTGTTCATTTATTAAAGTCAGTACATTTTTCCCATAGGGAATCCCATTATTCAACTTTCCATGTTATTTACCTTTGTATCTGAAATAATCAAGCTTAGTTAAGCTTTCTCAGAAAAACCATTGAATTGTGAGATAACAGATATTTAGCTATAATTGTGTTAATTTTGTCATAACAGTTTTGAAAAATAAACCAGTTTGTAAAAAGCTGAGGGTGGATGTTTTTCATTAAAACTCTTTGTATATCTAAAATATTTAAATAAAACAGAATAGTTCATAATGAATTACAAGATTTAAGCATTTAAAGGACACTTCTGTTTTGCAAGCTCACCTAATCTGTGCTTAAATGAATGGGAAGGATACACATCTTGGACAAGCCACTCCGTCTAGCCTAGTTTTAAATCATGCAAATTCAGAAAAAGAAATGTAGAAGCCTGATTTAAACAATTTTATTTGTATTTTTTAGACCTCACATCTTTAGCTTTTATCATTCAAATGCAAATATTTTTTTAAATTACGCTTTCATATATCCTGTATGGTGAATAATTTATTCATGCTTTATTTTAACCAAGAAAGCAATCACAAAAAGAAGTCTCATTTTACCTGTTGCACATGACAAAAATAAATAAGAAAGCCTATAACATATTGAATGCTATTAAATTGTTCCTTTCCCCCCCACTACTAAATGAGTAAAACACACTTTCAGTATCCTTGCTATGGCTAGCTTCTACAAAATTGAAGATATTGTTTCAATATTTGTAAACCAAAAAACAAACATATACTCCTATTCTTACTTGATATTCCTAATGTATAACACATCAGTAATAAAAGGACCAAATTATTTACTTGATTTAAAATCCATTGATTTCTCTATCTGAAAGAGGCTGGACTGATAATATGTTTAAAGCCATCATCATTACCAGAGAGCAGATCAAATGGAAGTATAGCCATTCCGGGTAAGTTTCATACTGGAATGCAATTCATAATAATTCATGTGTCCTGTAGGTAATGAAACACACAAAATACTTATGCCAAATCAACTCCTAAATAGCATTAATCCTAGATTGGATAGCGTAGTTTTTCTTCTCATACATTGTTGGCAAAGTAAAAGCAATATTTTAACCTGTGGGAGAAACTGGTAGATGAGATTTGTCACTTCTCCAGTGCTCACGCTGTCAGCATTCTTGCCAGTTTATAACCTTATTCTACTTTTATGTAAACATGTCCAATTGCTTAGTGTCATTAAGTAACCACTCAACCAATCTATCATAAAAACTTTATTTGATGTAAATATAACCTTTTAAATTTACATTATAAAATCAATGTATATTTGGTCTTTTGACTGGCTGAAAACAGCATGCCACTATTAAGGTGAGGAGATAGTTAGTGTCACTTCACTGTCTAGGTATAGTTAGGCCCCTGCTCAAAAGAACACACAGATAACCAGCAAAGTCCAAACAAAAGAGGATTTACTGAGGTTGGGTAGGATATAAAAACAAAACAATAAAACGAGAGACACACAGTTCAAAACAGCTCAGAATTGTTGTGCTTGCACCCTGCTCCTGCATAATTCCACTTCAGCTCTTGATTCCTGCCTTTTCTTAGACTTTGTTATTTTCTGCTCTACTCCTCCTTAGACTCCAAGTTCACTTGACTAGTAGGTCCTTTTTAAAACAGCAGCTCAAGCCCACTTCTGGGGTCTCGCAAAAATGAACAGCAAGTGGTCCCCAGTCATCTTTAACCCTCTGGGAGGCATGCAACATTCTCCTTAAAGGGGCTGAGCATCCAGACCTCTGGCAGGAGCTCAGCTGTAGCTCCCTGTGGTCCAGTTCAGCTCCTGGATGGCTCCTTGTCTCCAACCATGGCAGTGGTACAATTCATATACTGGACAGCAGAAATCCCTTGCAGGGCTTCTTAACATACTGGTTCCCTTGACAAATTATATTTTATTAACAGTTGGTGTTTAGTCTGTTATTGCACTGCTCTTCAATGGGTGACTTACTTTTAACAGTGGTTTAAAGCCATTTGCTTTGTAGTGGTAGGGTCCTAGACAGACCCTGTTCTTTATACTCTTAATTATGTAGCCTTTAAAAGAATGCCTCAAATCCTATACTCTTTAAGCACTGTCAGGTACTATAGTTCAGCACTTCCCCCACCTTTTTACTTCAGTAACCCCAGGAAATTATATGTACAACAGTCAGGTACTATTCCTAAAATAAAAACAGGGTTCAAATGAGTGTAAAATCGTAATATGAGCTGAGTAATAATCAGTTCATCTTGCTTAGTCTACCAAGTGGTCCTGTTTAACATTAGACTCTCGTCTGGCCTGGTTTAACATGACTCTTGTCCAGCATGTCCTGAATATAATAGCTAAGAGAGATGGTATTCTTCTTCATTGGTGAAAAAAATGACAGAGATGGAGTTTCTTTATTACCTCTGTCTTTATCTTAATCCAGCCTCCTTGACTAATGCGATAAACCAGCTTCTTAACTATATAAATGTAATGAATTATTATTATTATTATTATAACTCATACTAATCCTAATCAGCCACAACTCATTCCTCTAGTTCACACCCCATTTTATTCTAGTCCAGTGGCTGCCTGTATTCCCCAGTCTAGGTGGGCTGTTCAATAAATTTCTGCTTTGGAATTTCAATTAGTGCTTTGGAATTTTTTAGTAAGTGGTTTGGCAGGAAACAGATAACTAATTTTTTGAGACAAACTGGGAAATGCATGCAAAAAGGCAACACAAAACAAATAAAACATAAGCGAGGCAACCAAAACCCATGCAAGAGTCAAGAATCAAAATCAAATAATCAGGCAAGAAGTCAAAACCAGGCAAGATACAAAGATCAATTAGCAAATAGAGTTATTTTGTGTTTAAAGTATTTATCTGCAAATCGGATAAAGCTTGATTCAATCGCTGACCTCTTATCCAGGCATGCTGATGAAATTGAGGTCATGACCCCAGAGACCAAACCCATAGAAACATAACCCTGATGAAAATTACATGAAATGGTGTCTAATACAAAAAAGTCAATAGCACCCTAAAAATCAGCCCCGATCTTGACACTTGCATGCAAAAGTCTTTTGTAACATTTATATTGTTAAATATACGCAACAGAAGAATGTATCAACCTTTATATTAGATTCTATTCTGGTATTTCTGGATGACACAAATTACAGAGGTGCACTTGACAACTATAAAACTGCAGATGCTGTTCGCATAGATCTGAATGCTTTCCTGCATACTTGCATGTCCCAAACAGAAAGAGTGGATTAAATTTGCTTCAGGTTTAGCATCAGGTATGGGGTGTGAGACAAATGAACATAAGGTTTTCATTTAAATCTAAAAGATGCTAATAATACCAGTCATTTATGTGATGGACCTAAGAGTATTTGTTAAGTCTCTTCTTGATTTGGTTATGGTGCAAAGACATTATGAAAACTAATAGAATCCTGGGTTTCATTTGTAGTGGAATATAAATCAGAGGAGGTAAACAATGTACTGAGTGAGGCTTAACTTTGCAAGATGAGTGCAGTTTTGGTTACCATATTAAAGGGAAGGCATTGATGTCCTGGAAAAGGTTCAATAAAGAACAGCCTAGCTGTCTCTTAGAATTAAGGAAATAAATACAAAAATAAAAAAGTACATGTTATAAAAGTAACTAACACAGCATATACACACAAGATCAACTATGTCAGGTGTTTCTTTAAATACATTTAAAGTTTCAGCTGCCCAAACCAAAAACTTAATACACTGAAATGTCAGAACTTTTTCACTAAGAAGGACTCTATCCCATGGAATTCAGTGTTAGGACATGTCCTCCTTTTCAAAATTATATGCTGACTTGTTAAGTCAAGCACTCTTTATTTTAGGTCCTGTGGCCAACTACATCAGCTTTGACCTACATACAGCAAATCCCACAGTACACTCAGATTTGGTGAATATGAAAAATATTAAAGAGTCAAAAAGACATACAGGTCCCTTATCTATCATAATTCACAACGATTAGAACATACAATAATTAAAACAGATACAATAAAAATATAAAAACAAGTCCTAACGAAAATTAGGGGTGTTCCAATTAAAACTAGTGAACGAAGAAAATAGCAGAGGTGGATGGCAATCAACTGAATAAACCTGTTCTGGATCATTTGTCTCTGATTCTTCTGCCTGGCCAAACTTTCCTTTTCTTCTGCTGTGGATGATGAAGAAAAGACCTGAATGAAGTGGTACCGAAGTTGAATTTGACAGGAACTTAAAGTAAATAAGTGTCATGCTATATTCTGCTGGTGCCACTTGTGAGTCTTTTTCCTTTCCCCGTTCAAAAGCCAGTTTCAGAGTTTATTTTCTGTCTTGACCTGAAAGTTCCTCTGTTGTGAGACGGAGACACAAACACAACCAAAAGGGGTTTGAGGGCTCCAAATTGCCTATAAAGCAGGCCAGGAACCTTACTTGATCTGTCCAAAAGAGGCTCATTTCAGACCAGATTTGGTTCAGAGAAATATCTGCTGGCTTCCGGCCTAGCAGGCCCCAAAAAGGACAGCTGGTTTTTGAAAGTTCAAAAAACCACTTAAAGTCCCAGAAAATACAAAAATGCATTATTAGAGAGAGAAACTGTAAAACCTCTGAATAGTAGAGGCAAGTCCCACAATGAGTCTTTATAAAGGAAATAAGTTATTACAAAGGATAGAAAAAATGCTAAAAGAGCAAAAAGAGGCAAAAAGGGTTGTCCTACAAAGGCAATCCAAAGTAAACACGACCCAATACAACCACAACAGAAATTCAACAAAAGAAGCAAAAATCCAAAATCAGACAATTTTGAAAGAAAGTAATGCTTACAAATTCCTCAAACAACAGCTCACAATGATTCGCTGGTTTGTTGTTCTCTTCTTCTTCCAGATATTGGCAGGTTGGGACCATATCCAATAATCCATTACTGCCATCTACTAAGCAGAGGTTTCAACATCAATTTCCTATTCACATTACAATTTGTAAAACTTGTAGAAAGTATTATACATTTCTTAGTCATTAAGATATTTTATAATGACTTTAAATATACTTCTATTTTCAGTTATATTACTTAATATTTATTTAAATTGCAAAATGAGACATTTTTGAGCAAAGTTTTCAATTAACTTTTGTCTTAATCTATCATATTTTTGGCACCACACCAAGTAATGCTCTAATGTTTTTTTATTCTCACATTGTTCACATTTTCCTGTTTTATACCTACCAATATAGCAATAGCATTAATTCAGACCTTTTCCTTCAAGGACTCCACTTATTCTTATTTCTTACTGAATAATTTACCTGAAACAGATGTGTTCCTTTCCCATTACCTTCCCAACTGTTTTGCCACTCTCTGTAATCTACCTTTTAAATTATACAGTTAAATTCACATTTACCTAAAGGAATCTTATAGTCCATTTCTGTTTTATTTAAAGCTTTCTTAGCTAGTTTATCTGCAGTTTTGTTGCCATTTACTTCTTTATGTGCAGGAATCCATAGAAACTCACAATTATATTATTCAAATACATGTTAGTAATGATATGATTAGCTTCTAGTAAAAAGTCACTTCTGTTAGATGACTTTCCCAATTCTAAGAGCTTCAACGATAATAATGAGTCTGTTAATATAACAACTCTATTAGGTTTTACATCATTTACCCATTCTAAAGCAAGAATAAGAGCTGTAAAGACTGATAATTAGTTAGGTGTTATAACAGCCTTTTTTATATTCATGTTTTTAACATAGAAAGTAGAAGCTATTATTTAAAGGGTCTTTTAATCCATTAGTTTAAATTTTAATAAAATTTTTATAGTTTTCGTATTTTCGTATATAATTACTTATTAGCTGACTCTGCCATGGAATTACACTTACATTACTTATGTGTTCCCTTATTCTATAATCAATAACTGGTTTCACCAAATATAATGGCAGCCATATTGAAAACTTATTAATTGCAATATCAAAATTATTTGATAAACCTCCACCAGTCTTTTAACTTTTTAAATAAATAAATCACATTTCATTCTCCCATAATGATATTCTGAACAATCTTCAAATATTTCTTCTGTTGGATGCCCTGGACTTTGCTTTAAATACAGTTAATAATTAAGATTTAGTAAGTTAAATTTCTTCTGAATCCCAATAGTATTTCTCCCATTCTACTAACTGAAATAGGTATTAGCTGGGATGGCAGAAAAGGCCCTTAAACTGTAGTTTGTACTGAATCTTATCCAATAAAGAAAACAATTTAGTTGAAGTTGAACCGTATGCCTGACTCCATAATCCATCACAGGCCTAATCAATGATATGTATCATATATAATGTACTCTCTCTGACCCCCATGTTCATCCTGATTCACATCTCATCACATTTATTTTGCTCTTGCTTTTCTGTACTATTTCCATAATATTCCTTGTTCACCCACAACTGTGTTTGCAAAACATGGCACAAACACCATCATCAAGTTTGCAGACGACACAACCATCATAGGCCTTATCACTGACAACGATGAGATGGCCTATAGAGAGGAGGTGCTGGCATTGAGTAATTGGTGCCTGGATAACAACTTGTCTCTTAACGTCAGCAAAACCAAGGAGATGATTGCGGAAACAGCAAGGCAGAGAACACCAGGCCATCTACATCAGTGGCATAGAAGTTGAAAGGGTTAACAGCTTCAAGTTCCTCGGAGTAAACATCACCGAAGATCTCTTGTGGACCCTTCACATAAACACTGTGGTTAAGAAAGCTCACCAGCGGCTCTACTTCCCGAGGAGGCTGAGGAAGTTTGGCATGAATGCCAACATCACCTCAAAGTTTTACAGGAGTGTGGTCGAGAGTCTGCTGACGGGCTGCATTACCATCTGGTATGGGAGCTGCTCTGCCAGCAGCCGGAAATCACTACAGAGAGTGGCGAAGGCAGCAGAGCACATCACGGGCAAGAGTCTCCCTGCCATTGAAGACATTTACCTCCATCGGTGCTTGTGTAAGACAAGCAGCATCATAAAGGACCACAGCCATCCATCACACCAGCTGTTCTCCTTGTTACCGTCTGGCAGACGATACAGGAGTCTGGCTGCTCGGACTACAAGACTTAAGAACAGCTTTTACCACCAGGCCATTCGACTCCTCAACAGCAACACCTGAACACTTAGATACACTTACATTACACCTACAATGCATTACATCTACATTGCACTACTCACACACAAACTGTACCTGCACACACTCGGAATACTGACTGGAACATGCATCTGCACTTTATGGAATATGCATCTGTACTTATAAAACATTATCTGTGCAATAACTGTCATTTGTACTTGCTGCTCATTCAACTCATATTGCTCTATAACTTCTTTTAAAACGTACACATTTAATTTTATATGGCTTGTCTGTTTTTAACTTGTAATTTTTTAAAATTATTTTTTAGCTTTATTGGATCTAGGCTGAGTGGCTTGTTTTTCTCGTCATACACATTTCATTGTATGTTGACCCTGTGTTAACCTATATATGACAAATAAACCTAAACCTAACCAAACCTAACCTAATATGCTGCTTCCAAGTTAGTCTATCATCAAATGTCACACCCAGAAACTTAAACTCTTTCTTCCTTTCAATAACTGAATTATATAATAGCAGTTTAAAGTAACTTTTCTTTGTGTGAAACATACTGCTATTGTTTTAGAAACTGACCATTTAAACCCCCATTGATCTGCCTACTTTTTAACGTAAGAAACTGCATTTTATACTTTCTTTAAGCGGAAGTCAAAATTTTTTCCCCATTTTCAAAACGCACAATCATCAGCAAATAATGATATATTCACATTTGATACAACTCATGGTAAATCATTTATCATAAGATTAAATAAAACTGGACTTTTAACACTGCTCTGCAGTGTGCTATCCTCTACTGCAACGTCCATTGAGTATTCCTTACTTTCAAGCTTCTCTGTGACGGGAAGTCTCTAATCCACCAAAAAATCATCCCTCTCAATCCAATTTCACGGAACTTAATTAAAAGTCCATCCATCTATAGTGTATCATATGCTTTTTCCAAATCTAAGAATACCCCTATTATTATTTCTTTATTTTAAATTGCTTTCATAATCTTTGTCTGTAATCTCAGAATGTGATGTATTGTTCTTCTCTTTTTCCTAAATCCACTCTGAACTTTACCAAAAAAATTGTTTTTATCCAGATAAAATTGCAATTTCTTATTTACCATTAATTTACAAAAGTGCAATGTTAGGGCAATCAGTGTATATGAATTTGGTGATGTTTTGTCTTTCCCAGGTTTCCCTATTGGAATTATTAAAGACATCTTAAAGTTTTTTGGTAAAATACATGTATCCCAAATTTTATTAAATAAATCTAACATAGTTTTTAATACTTTGTCACTTGCTTTGCCTTATAAATATATTGTAAATATTCTCCAATCCTGGAATAGAATTTTTGATTTCATTGATAGCTACAATTATAAATGTCTAAACATAGTTCATTTTGCCTTGCCAAATATATATCTTGCTTATTTACTGACTTCATTCATCTTACATTGTTTATTAATAGTAATTAGTATAGGGAAGTGATCACTACCAAATGATGTCTTTACATCAACTTCCCGTTTGCTCCATACCACCCATTTGTTATTTATAAAAGTTAAATCAAGACAGGAAAATTGATTCCTATATACATCCAAACATGTTCCTCCACCATTATTTAGGCAAACCAGCTGAACATTTTCCAATATCTTTTCCAAACATTTACCATTTTTATTCATATTTATACTTCCCAATAACATATTATGCGCATTAAAGTCACAAGAAAGAAAAATTGGACATTTCATGTCATTGAGGAGATTTTCCGTTTCTCCTCTTTGTTGAAGTTCATCACTTGGATTATAAAAGTTTTCAGTCAATAGTTCTCTTTCATCACTACTTACGATCACCATATTACATTCATAATTACTATCTACTTTACATTCTTTGTACAGAATTTCACTTTTCACAAAAATACAACATTCTCCTTCATGTGTCACCCTGTCTCCTCTAATACTATCCTACACCCGGCTAGGTAAACTGTAAATGATTTTTAAGCCATGTCTCTTGAATATATATAATATCTGGCAAAACATCCATAGCTAATATGTACTTTTAAACTCTTGACCATTAGCTATCAAACTTCTTGCATTCCATTGTATAGTTTTCATTTATCGCCTTTAGAAGTGTGAATCAATTTATACAATATCCTATGTTATATTCAGACATTTAGTTGCATTTCTCATAATGTTTTCAGTTTTTCTGACTTCTTTTCTGTTTCTTTGTTTCCTTTTTAACTGTTCTAAGTTCTTCTGTGTAAAACACTTTATGTTCTGCTGTAAACGACTGCACGTTTTTTGCCTTCTGAAAGAAATAGAACCTCCATAAGCTGGAATTTGACTCCCACCATTACAACATTTTGTTATCTGCTCTTGACACTGACCATAGTCGTGTTTACTACCACATTTTTCACATCGCTGTCTTCCTTTACATATATATACCCAAATCTTTGGCACTTAAAACATCTAACTGGAGGTGGAATATACACCCTAACAGTATACACCTCATACCCTGAGTAAATCTTGTTAAGTAACTTTCCTCTAAATGTTAATACTATCCTTCCTTCTTTATTGTTATACAAGATCCTTCCAGTACTCACTGTTTTTTCTAATATTTTATAACTTCTTTAACATTCACATCAGTTGCTGTACCAGAAATAACTCCCTTTGTCAACCTCTTGCCTGGGATATATGCCTCAATCAAAGTTTTCCCTAATCTGAAAATAGTCTCTTTGTTTACTTTACAAAAATTCATTGGTCTTCCATTGAGAAGGTTTTTTAAACTTCTTTAACTTCCCCGCTCATACTCTTAATCCAAGTCGTTAATTGTAATGGACTTCACCTAATTTTCACCCCTCATCAGATGCTTTATAAATAACAATTAAGTCATCACTCTCATCTCCTGATTCTTCGATATTCAGACTACTCTAATTATTCTGTCTTTCTTTTTCCTTGCTCCTATCTCTGCAAACTCCATCTCCTGCATTTTTCCCTATATCCAAGCTTATCTTGTAACCCTGATTGGAGTCGAAAAAACAAACCTGCATTTTTATTGTACTAATTTTGAAAAAAGACCTCTACCTCCAGCTTAGGCCTCAACCAACTATTGGCCACTGGCTGGTTCTCTCGCTCCGGCCTCCAGATAAAAGCAGAGGGAGAAGCCAGCAGCAATGGTGTCAGGGTGGCCCAACCTCCTGGGGCTCCACCCACAAAGTACGTGGAACAGCCCCACGTTTAAAGACACAGTACATAAATACAAACATAACAGAAAATACAATTAAATATGAAAATAATCATTAAAAATTATTTTTTATTAAACATAAAATGCACAGATACAGATCCATACATAACACTTTCTTCAGCCACTGTCTTGATTGGTCCATATTCAAAAAATGAAAGCTATACAATCATGTACCCCGTGTCTGCGTGGGTTTCCTCCGGGCACTCCGGTTTCCTCCCACAGTCCAAAGCCATGCAGGTTAGGTGGATTGGCGATTCTAAATTGGCCATAGTGTGTGCTTGGTATGTGGGTGTGTTTGTGTGTGTCCTGCGGAGGGTTGGCACCCTGCCTGGGATTGGTTCCTGCCTTGTGCCCTGTGTTGGCTGGGATTGGCTCCAGCAGACCCCCGTGACCCTGTGTTCGGATTCAGCGGGTTGGACAATGGATGGATGGACAATCATGTATATCTATTTCTACATGCAAAATAAAAACTCAATATTATTGAAATGTCATGAGTTTTTCACTCAGACGGATGCTATCCTGTTGTGATGTAACAGGGGCTAAAGTGCAGAGCCTTTTTTATGAAAAGGACAGATTTCTGATTCTTGTTCAAAACAGAGAAGAGAATGATCAGTTAGTTATTGATTTGGAACTTTGGCAAAATGTGCAAATATACCCCAAAAAAAGCATGGACAATTTAAAAAAATAATTTATAAAATGTCATCAGCTGCTTGCCCTGCAATGATGACATAATGACATAATTTTCTTAAAATTGAATAAGGAGACTGGGCATTATATGTGGAAAAAGTGAAGTACTGAATTGAATCTGAGTTGAGACAGATTCTATAATAGTTGAAAATTTGTTAAGACACTTGAAAACATTTATAATTACTACTGAAATGTGTATCATTTTGGTTTCCATGGAACATATTTGATTCCATGAGTTCTGGTCTGTTACCATCCCTACTTTTGAAAACATAGCACAAATTAAAATAAATCATGTCGCTTTTTTAAAAACTTTCACAAAATACTAGGGGTGCAGCAAAACACAAATCTCTTAATAATTTACTTATTTTGATTATAGGCACATAATACAGTACTTTTAAAATACGTCTTTGCCAGTGCTAAGTACAGTACCCAATATCCATACTTTAGTAAAACTAGAGATACCTTTTTGCAAAGGCACTACAGTGGAAGTAAAATCTGACTTTGAGCAAACTACTTAAGTAGATGTTTTAAAGTATCAGATATTAAGTGTACATGTAAAAAGTGCAAGCAAATGAAGGATCTCTATGTATTAAGTACAGTTAAAAAAAAGTTTTTACAAAATTTACAATCACTAAAGTATGGGCCAAGTAACTGCAACTTGAAGCAATGACATTTTGGATATCTTTTTGATTGCATCTTAATTCAGATGGGAGGACTCTAATCAGAGAGGCATACAAGCTTTCTCTGCTAATCTATTTCTGAAAACCCCTTTGTAATGAAAATATTTATAACATGAACAACTAGTTACAATTAATTTAAATGGAAAACTATTTTAAGCATTACTTAGCACCTAAAATGATCCTTATTATTGTTCAAATGACACAGAGCTACATGAAAGTGACAGAAGTAGTTTAATAATAAAATTAATCATCAAAACAAACCCAAATAAGGCATTGTCTTTCACTGAGCAACGTTTAATAACAAGCTTTATCTAGACTTTATCATTTCTAGTTTAACATTTAAAGAAATACATTTTTGTTTTTTCTTGAGCCTTTCCAAGTAGTTCATGATACGATTTGGTGACGTGATGCGTAGAATGCCGTGAGATAACATGAGAGCAAAACATGTGACAAAGTGGTTGAACAACAGCACTTGAATGCACAAGTACACATCACTGCACCGCCACTCCTTTTGACAGGCTGTCGTGAAGACAATGTCTGAACACTGCAGCATCAGCTGTGGAAGAAACTGGGACTGGGAGTTCATGTCACCAAAGTCCAACCCTGTTCTGTGGGATGTGAGGAGGCAGAGTTGCCAGGTCTGAGGGAATCCCCTTATTTTTATTGAGAAATTAGGGACTATGGAGGCAATTGGGGGTAGAAGACTTTCAAATATCATATTTGGAAATTTCTTAATAAAGGGTATTTTTTTATGTGAATTACCTTGTTATGGAAAAATGCTTTCAATCCTTCCACATCTTCACCACCCCCAAATGTTTGATGAAACTATCCTCCAGCAATAACAAACATACTAAACATTGTAAGAGCTACCTGACATTGCACCACCCACCATCCTGAAGCTTGTGTATAACTGGTTAAGAGGTAGAGTGGTCTGGAATTGATGAGCCATCTGACAGTTGTATGCTTATTCCACCCCAGCCTGTAGTCCTCCTGTTAGGTTTTATTGTTAACAAGATTTAGAGAAGACACATCTAAGGCTGGTATTACCTTGTAGAGTCCTGAAAGGTTGTTAGCTTAGCATCACAAGATTAAAATTCAATCTTTTGAGCGCATTTCAGTATAACAATTACCATGTTGTAATGACAACTACCAGAGCAGCAAAATACACACTAGGATTCATCACTAAATGAAGTACAAACCCAAACTTTATAGGATCCATCCATCCTCTTCCACTTATCCAAGATTGGGTCGCGGGGTCAGCAGCTTGAGCAGAGATACCCAGACTTCCCTTTCCCTGGCCACTTCTACTAGCTCTTCCGGTAGAATCTAGGGGCGTTCCCCAGCCAGCCAAGAGACATAGTCCCTCCAACGTGTCCTGGGTTTTCCCCGGGGCCTTCTCCCGGTTGGACATGCCCGGAACATCTCACTAGGGAGGCAACCAGGAAGCATCCTTATCAGATGCCCGAGCCACCTCATCTGATTCCTCTCAATGTGGAGGAGCAGTGGCTCTACTCTGAGCTCCTCCCGGATGACTGAGCTTCTCACCCTATCTTTAAGGGAAAGCCCAGACACCCTGCAGAGGAAACTCATTTCAGCCGCTTGTATTTGCGATCTTGTTCTTTCAGACGTTCCCAGCAGACCCTCACAATATGTTTGGGTCTACCAGGCCTGACCGGCATCCTCCCCCACCATCGAAGCCAACTCACCACCAGGTGGTGATCAGTTGACAGCTCTGCCTCTCTCTTCACCAGAGTGTCCAAGACATGTGGCCGCAAGTCCGATGACATGACCACAAAGTCGATCATTGAACTAAGGCCTAGGGTGTCCTGGTGCTAAGTGCACATATGGACACCCCTATGCCTGAACATGGTGTTTGTTATGGACAATCCGTGACGAGCACAGAAGTCCAATAACAAAACACCACTCGGGTTCAGATCTGGGGGCTATTCCTCCCAATCATGCCCTTCCAGGTCTTGCTGTCATTGCCCACGTGAGCATTGAAGTCCCCCAGCAGAACGAGGGAGTCCCCAGCAGGTGTGCCCTCTAGCACCCCCTCTAGGGACTCCAAAAAGGGTGGGTACTCCAGACTGCTGTTCGGCACATATGCGCAAACAACAGTTAGGACCCATCCCCCCATCCGAAGGTGAAGGATGTATTTTTATTATTTTAATGATTATTTTACTATTCTAAATATTTTGGCTTTTAAATGAAACTATGATTAGCATATTGTAGTGTGCAATAAAAACTACCTTGAAATGTTCCATTTTAAAATAAATCTGTCAGTGCAAAGAATGTTGCATTTATATGTTTACACTGAGAGATCTATATGCAGTAAACTTAAAGAATACATTCACTGAGCTTTTTCATTAGCATGATTATTTATTAAGTAAAACCTAACCTGCTTTGGATAATAAAAAGGGGCCATTATCGTAAAGATTCTTTTAAATCAGAAAAAATTAAACTTTTTAGTGTATTTGTAATTTACTTGCACTTCATTTATTAAATATGTAACAGTCAACAAAATTTAAGAGGTTTAGTTTTTTACAATGGGTCAAATATTCTCAAAGGAAATCTATTTGCTGATGGAAGGATCTTGACTCTAGGACTTGACAACCCTGCGGCGAGGTGTACTGTGTAGATGACTGGATGTTAGTGCCATTGATGCTCATTTAAAAATTGTTTCTAATTCTTTGAATACACAAATGTTTGTAGGACTGTTGTTCCTAAAGCTTGTGTTTTAGATAATTGACAGAGTAAAGAATTGTGCACATTTGCATAGCCCATTTGTTATCTGGTTTAATATCACAGTAACAAAGGTGTCTAGCAAAATATATTGGAGTAAAGAATTTGCATTTGAAAATACAGTGGAACCTCGGGTCACGAATGTATCGGACCACGTACAAATCGGGTTACGACCAAAAAGTTTGCCAAACTTTTGCATCTGTTCACGACCACACACTCGGGTGACGAACAAGCCAGTTTCCCTTCTGGTTTGTACGCTCTGATGATTTCTGCACGTGTTCAGTCTCTCCCTGTGCATTCCCTGTGCAGCAAGCGAGCGAGAGAGAGCGTGCAAGCGAGTGTATATATATTTACATACAGCTTGCACAGTCCGGAACAGATTAATTGTATTTACATACAATCCTATGGGGGAAATTAATTCGGGTCACGATCAAATTGGGTTGCAACCAGAGTTTTGGAACGAATTACGGTCATGACCCAAGGTTCCACAGTATAGTGAAGTAAAAGTTGAAGTACACAGAAAAGTGTATCCTCAAGGAAAGCAGGAATCTTCTCAAAACATACTCAAGTACAGTAATGAAGTAATTCCACTTGTCATAAAAATGAGTCATAGACATCATAAAGGGTTGGGGCAGCCACCCATATATTGTTTCCTAGCTGGAAAAAGTTGATTTGAAGTAAGTACGATATGCATAGAACAGAGACCAAAACAGAACTGACTGGCCTTGAGACAAAATGACCGTTTTAAGCAAGAGTAGGGGAAATGACATTATTGACGTCGGAACCAGTAGTGACACCTTCATGACCGGAAATGACGTCATCGTTGGTGCCAGGAGTGATGTCATCAGTGATGCCGGAAGCAAGCAAGAATTCCCGGGAATGGTCTGCAAGAGACAGAGAGACAGTCAGCGCACTCCACTGCCTCCTGGTTTGGCATAGAATTACTATTATTTAGGCCCTTTAGCTGTTTCCCATGCACACGTGTGTGACACACTTTATTACTATACAACACTGGTCTTTGCCTATATTAAAAAGTAAGCCATACTGGCTGCAGACAGATGTGGCAATGGTGACTTCATTTGTTGTAGCTATGGTTTCTCTTCATTTGCAATTTTTTTACTAATTTGACAAATGCAGCCTGTGTCTTGACAAAAACATAAACAAAAAATTAAAGCACTTTAAAATGAAGGACTATTGTTAGGTGCATTATGATGGCACTGAATAGCAGAAGCAGGAAAAAAAAATTATAAAGTGGGAACACAACATTTGAGAAGTGGCAGCATCATGTAGTGGCATAAGAAAAACTTGTGTCTGGAAGAAGTAGGCAAAAGAGCAAAACAAAAAGAACAAAGCTGGTTGGTGAAAAGAACTGTCAATCACTTCAGAGGGGAAAGTTTACTAATATAGTGGCATGCATGTATGAAAAGTTAATTTAGTTCCATTTTTGCTTTAAATGTGTGGGTAAACATTCAATAGTTTTATTATATATATTTCTATAAACTGAGATTTCCGTGGCAAAATGTAATGGTGATCAAAATGATATAGGCCTGTGTGGCTAATGTGGTAAATCCCTTTGATTCTTAGCATAGACCACCATTTACACAGAAGATCATTATTTACAGATTTAGCTCCTGCCCCAATTCTCAGATTTTAGTTCTTTGCACATTGTGTGCAAGAACACAGGGACAGGCTTTTAAAAAAATTGGAGGAATATACCAACCAAAAATGATACATTTTTTTATCTGTTGCTAACTCTTGTGTTGTGCATAGTGATGGCCAAGAAAAACATTTAATCTCATGTTATTACAGAGAATAACAATGACAAACAAATGGCTTCAGCTGGGACTAGAAGAGGTCAATGCTGAATAAAACAACAAGATTAAAACATCTATGAAGAAATCTTGGTATTTGTGTCACATGATTGACTCATCAATTCATCCATTTGTATGCTCACATTCAAAATGTGTATTTTTTACTGAAATATTATTAACTAAATATTTTTGGAAAATGAGAGTAGTGCACAAAAGTGAAGCACATTCAAATTAATATGAGCTTCTGAACTGAAGACCCGCATCCCCCAACATTCAATGGTGAAAAGCCCTGTGCTTAGGATGTGTTAAGTCGCAATCTAATATCATATTTGATCACTGATATGCAAACTGAATACTAAGAATACACCAATGGTGTACCAAACAGGCATTTGATAGATAGATAGATAGATAGATAGATAGATAGATAGATAGATAGATAGATAGATAGATAGATAGATAGATAGATAGATAGATAGATAGATAGATAGAAACTGATTTTTAATATCAAATACTTTCTTTTTTAAATATCAATATGCACTTTGGAATGGGGTTCATTTTATGGGCAAACATGCATAAACATAAGTGGTTTGCAAAACCAAAAATCTAACAGATTTTGTAGTGCATTTTTAGCTTTCCTGCAACTGACTACTTCAAAACTAAAGATTGCGTATACTGTATACAGTGTGAGTCAAAATTATGTTAACATTTGAATGGCGGAAACAATTTATTCACCAAACATACTTCATATGTGCAAGATGATTTACAGTAATATCTCAACCTGTTTGCCATCATGTTCAACACATGTACCATATGTGGCACATAAATTGTCCACAAAAATTGTATATATGTATACATAGCAGTACCATTAGCATTAACATAATTTTGACTCACCTTGTGTGTGTGTGTGTGTGTATATATATATATATATATATATATATATATATATATATATATATATATATATACATACACCGTATATATTTTGTTTAGGTGAGCTCAGTAAAAAAATCAGTTATGCATGTTGTCTTGTATGGAAATAATGAAAGTAATTTTAGTTATAAATTGTCTCCATCTAGTGGCCTTATGTAAGTAATACATACCCATGCTTCAAATCTGAATTTTTAAATATTGGTTATGTTGCAGTGGTCCTTGTTGTATTAGTAGTACTAATATTTTCACTTGCATGTCGAAACAACATGCAACACTTCACAATTTTAACGCTGCCACCTCACAGCTGAACTGTTGTGGGTCTGAATTCTGATCAGGAGCAGTTTGCCTGACGTTTGTATCTTCCCACTGTAGTTGTGTGGCACTTTTTTCAGGGTGTTGGGTATGGCGTTTATGTGCATCCAGCCCTGCAAGCACGTCCTCCAACTTGCAAGGAAAACTTGGGGGTTAGTGGCAGGATTGGCACTCCAGCCACTGTAAAAAAAAAAAACTCACACTGTTCTCTTCGAACTAGTGTGGTGCTGAGGTGTCACCTGTTGCATGGCTGCACTCAAGTTCTAATTTGGGATCATGAGGTGGTTTGTCATGAAGTGAGTTTGGCAATGTGCTGTATCAGTGCATGCTTCAAATTCAGTTTTCCTTCCATAACCCAAACACTTGAAGGTTATGTTAGCTGGAAACTGTAAATGTGCCTATTTTAAATGTGTATGCATATTTGCTCTTTGGTGAACTATTGACCTGTCCAGGGCTACTTTCTGTCTTGAGCCCTTTGCTGTCAAGACAGACCCTTACCAGCACAACCCTACACTGGATTAAGCAGATGGTCTGAAAATTGTACTAGTAATAGCATTGTCATGTGAACAGAATCAAGAGAAATGCATGTCTAAATAATATGAAACACTTGGCCATTCTTCATCACCATGAGGGGTGTCAATGATACAACTGTGCAATATAAATCTTTCAGAACTCTGTAACAAGAGGTGACATCAAGTTAAAAGCTTTTTGACTGAGGTGACAATTTTAATGGAATGTGCCTTGGGCAAAAGGTATTCATTTCCCAAATTCATTCATCATGCTTCATCATGTCTGTTATTAAGGTCAGATTTTGAATACAGCAGCGGACTCTTTATGGCAGAAGTTTTTCTCCCACTGCCTGAATTCTATGGCATGCGTCTATTTGTGTCGATAACAAAATAAAATATGTAGCTTTTGAACTGAAGACCCGCGTCCCCCAACATTCAATGGTTACATGGACTGCTGTTTTAACCCACATTATCTCATATGATATGTACTGTATGTTCCAAACTTCAACTGTTTTGTGTTTTTGTTGCTTTGAATATTGAAATAATATGTTGGTAGCCAAGAAACTAAGGTATAACATTGACCTATATATTTTAAGGATATATTAACCTGGAGCTACAAATGTCATCCAATAGATTTTTCATACAGTAGGTGTTCTAGAACAGGGGTAGGCAACGTCGGTCCTGGAGTGCCACAGTATGTGCAGGTTTTTGTTCCAACCCAGTTCCTTAACGAGAACTCAATTATTGCTGATGAAGCACATATTGCTTAAGTGACATTTTAATGCTTCATTTTAGTGGTCTCGCTTGTTAAGGTTCTCCAACCTTAATTGCTTATTTCAATCTTAAACTGCTGCATTCAGTATTTTAATTGCTCCTTATGAGCAATAAGATGTAAAAGACAAAGCAGCCAGCAGTTCTCCAGCTAACTTTTTTCCAATTACAGCTGTGTGTGTTCATCATGCATGGTTTGATTTAATAAAACACTTAATAGAAAAATGTGACAGACTGAAAATGATCTGTTTTAGGCTTCAAATCATTTGGATGATATCCTTGGAAAGGAAAAAAATCTACGATATAAAAGCCTTACATTGCACAGACTAACAAGCCATAAAATTAAATAAGGTCTGAGATTGGCAATGATTGGTTTCTAATTAAGCAATTGGGTTGAATGAAAACCTGTAGCCACTGCGGCTCACCAGGACCGACATTGCCTACCCCTGTTTTACATCTTATTGCTAATAAGGAGCAATTAAAACACTGAATGCAGCAGTTTAAGATTGAAATAAGCAATTAAGGTTGGAGAACCTTAACAAGCGAGACCACTAAAATGAAGCATTAAAATGTCACTTAAGCAATATGTGCTTCATCAGCAATAATTGAGTTCTCATTAAGGAACTGGGTTGGAACAAAAACCTGCACATACTGTGGCACTCTAGGACCGACGTTGCCTACCCCTGTTCTAGAACAAATCGCACTGTGACACACCACGAATTATGCTTTAATTAACTTGGACAAGTAAGTAATACGGCTGTAAACTGAAGCCTACATATGCTGGCAGAGCTACTGACCTGAGATACAGTACAGGTTGTTCAAAATGAACTAAAATTATTGGGAATGCTGTGTTTAACTTTTTCCAGGTCAAAAGATAAGGTATGAATGATCTGACTTGGTCTGGACACAATGTATATAGCATCTGACTAGCATCATACAGAACAGCTTTTTCAATGAGATACGCGCACTACACTTCTGTGCGGATAAGCAGAAAAGGCTAACTCATGTGATGTAGAGGTGCTGATGCACACTTCAAATGCAACAATGTCATGAACTTGGGAGTTCAAAGTCTTAAACAACTGTAGTGAAAAGCCCCACAACAGGAAGGATATGTCAACCTTCATCTGGGAGCAAAAGGGGCAAACAAAGAATCTTTATAAATAAAAGAGTTCTTGATCAAAATGCTGTTATTAACGAAAATCTCCAAAGAGCACAAAGGTACTAAACGAGGGCCCTAAAACAGCCAAATTCTAGGCAAACCAGCACAAAAACACAATCCAGTAGAGACGTCAAAATACAGAGCAAAAATGGTCCGATATCCAGAAAATTCAACAATAATTAAGATGAACACTAGAGAACTCACCAAGAAGTGCATGTGTGTTTCCTCAGCCATATATAGGGTTGAGGGTATTCCCTCAATGTATGGAACACAGAAATAACAGCATGGATATATAGAAATATTATACACAAAACTCTGAGTAATAAAAAGACATAATAATGGCAATAATTAACAAAAGTAACAATATTAACACAGAGAAATGGGTCAAAAATGCACATTGCACAGGAATTTGAACCCCAGCCAGAACTCCAACCCTGGCTGAAACATAACAAACAAAACATTTGGTTGAAATTTCTTGGTTTGGGACATTTTCAGTTTTTAAAAGTAAATCCAGCATTTATGAGCAAAAAACGTTATTTCTCTTTTCACAGAGTCAGGCTAAATAAAACATCAATAACACTACCCTGCCACCAACGAGTAGAGGCAGACTAGCCCTGCAGTTCTATCTCTTTAAGAAAATTGAAAAGCAGAAACCACATCATTTCAAGAGTAAAGCAGGCTAAAATAAAAAAGACCCTAACAATAACCTTCTTCTGAATTTGTATTTGAACCTATTTTTATAACAGCATAACATGTTCTTAAAACTTATTTACCTTGACAATTTTGATTTTGAGGTTTTCTGGGAGTATGAATGGTAAATTACAGGATCCTGGACCTTCTCTGGATCCCTTGTATTTCATACTTTGCCAGGCATTTCTAGGATCTCCTGGGGCACTGGCTTTCTAGCATTCCAATCTATCATTTTCACTTTGGTATCATAAGCGGATAACCTTTAGTGCATTACTTTTAGGGGGTGTTGTATCTCTTGATGGTGCGATTCTTTTGACAATAACATGCTGATTTGTATTTCACTACCACCATGGGTTTTTCTGTTCCTATTACAATCTCACTGGATTCTGGTCCTGTCATGTACAGAATTATGGCTTGCTATATTTGAGTCTGGCAGCCCCTTCTCAGATTAACAACCCTTCATACTTTAAAGCAAAGGCTTTTTTTAGCCTTGTTCTTGTGAATCTATTATTTTATTGTTCTTCTTAGAGAAAAGCCAAGCAAAATGACACCTTTTATTGGCTAACTAAAAAGATTACAATATGCAAGCTTTTGAGGCAACTCAGGATCTTGCCTGAAGAAGGGGCCTGAGTTGCCTCGAAAGCTTGCATATTGTAATCTTTTTAGTTAGCCAATAAAAGGTGTCATTTTGCTTGGCTTTTCTCTACATTCATAATGGCTAACACGGTACAACACCCTTGTTCTTCTTAAAAAGAGTGTTGGATTACTTGTTGCCATGTGCACAAAGTTCAGTGAAATTCTGTCTTGCATGTGCTAATCAACATGCAACGTGTTATCCCCCTCTGTCAGAAAGCGACTTACACGTGTGCATCACATGATTAGGCATTACGGTTCAGTTGAATGGCTCAGCTAATCGCCAGTTCCTTAAGCAATTTGTGAAGCCATTTACTACATGAACAAGTATTTCTTTAAAGTCAAAATAAAGCATTTACTGTGGCACTAATGGTTTAGCTATAATTGCCTGCAGCTGTAGGTACATAATTTGACTAATCCACTGATGTTGCTCTCCCAACAGTAAATTGTTCACTCATCTTGTTTCTAGTTTTCTAGTTTATTTTTTATCATGTGCTTGTGATGACTGTTTTATCTGGTCCTCACAGGAGATAGAATGGAGTAATGATTAGTAGTTTTATTTTTATCTAGCTAGAACAGGTAGCAGAAATTCTAAAGAGTGCCCATATATATACTGTACACATGAATGGTTATACTGTAATATGCTGTCCCATTTAAGTGCTTGTGTAACCAAAAAGGAGAAGAGTCCATTTTTGTTTGTCAATAATCCAGTTTTAGTATACCAGAATACACTGGAGTTTATATATTTTATGTTTACTATATACCAGGGCTACTCAATGACATCCTGGGGGGGACAGTAGCTGCATGTTTTCACTTTGATCAATTTCTTGATTAGAACCAGTTTATTTACTACTCAAGCAATGTTTTTGTGGGCCTAGTTTTAGTTAACTCACTTGTTACAATTCAAAACCCTTAATTGCCTAGTCTAGTTTTAAGCAAGCCACATTTAGGTTTCAATTTTTACCTTCTTTCTTAACCAGCCACCGGATAATACCGAGGTGTAAATGGCAAAAGCACCACCAGCTCCCCAGCTAATACACTTCCTTTTAAACCCGTGTATATGCATCTTAAAGTAGTTAATAAAATATTTTGAAATAAATGAAAAAGAGGGAAAGGACCAAAAGGTAGAAATCTAGATTTACACAAGTGAGGGGACACTGGTGCATACATGTTGCTGCTGCACCTCTCTATTAAAAACACTTTTTGTTAAAATTCACACTTTTTGCACTTCTTTCATTTCCTTTTATTGTATGTATAGTTAATCGATGCAATCCACTCGAATTGTATTGATTTTTTAATTATTATTATGGATTTTGCCTTGACTGGGTTCACAGCCTCAGGAACAACTGAATCTTTCTGTGGGACTCTGGATGAGAATTTCCTTTGATTGCCCTTTCCTACCTGATCCTTGATCTACAAACATTTTTTCTTCACACCATGGAGATACAGGACCTGGGGGTGTTCTGTCTCATTGATTACAATAGAGATGCTGGATTGCTGCCAATTTCTTCTGTATGCGCTTTGACTGGGAATGACTGACAAATGATCTGATGTTTGCAGCCACTTGGCTTGCAGCTTTAGGGCGATCATGCCTGTAATGCCCAGTGCTGTAAGTATGGGGTTGTATGTTGGAACCTCCAAATTCTGGTAGCTATCTTTCATGTGCATCTTGTAATATCTTCTTCAATTTTTCTTCTAGATTTTTTTTTTGCTGCTTTGCTATCTTTGCTCATCTGTGCCATCCTATCCCACCCATCTCACCTTCTCCACTTTGCTGTGCCGCATATCTGCTACTATCAGATAAGTATTGCTCTCTAATAAACTGAAATAATCTCATAATAAACTCCTTCATATTAAACAGTTTGTTCAGAGCAAGTGTTCAGACTATAATGTCCTGAAATACACTGGCATTGTAAGGTGCCCAAAATATTTACTTCATGGGTCAGGTTGCCTTCATCACTGGGCTGCAAATGAAAAGTTCACCAGCAGCAGTTGCTCAGGAATATGCAGTTTTACTCATGGCTTTGGAAATAAGAGTGTAATTGTACCAAATTTGCAATATGCTAAAATAACTTCTGGCTATGGATCTGTGTGCAACGAACCCTCAATAGCTAATATTGCATTGTTTAACTCAAGATCTCTTAATGGCAAAGCATTGGTGCTATCAGAATTCATTACAGGTTCCAACCTTGATGTGATATGCTGACTCTATTCATTTTTTCAAAAAACAACTTAAAACTCATCAGTTCAGGAAATCTTTTAACTTAGGTAAACTGAAAGAAGGGACAGAATGTTAGGCTCTCTGTCCTCATACTCAGCAAAATGTATGTGTGTGTTATATCACAAATGATGTTATTTATTTCAGGCATTTCATCTAGAATTGAATTTATTATTTTACTCTGATTAATTAATTAATTTATTTTAAATGTATTTATTTGTTCATTCATTTTATTATTTATTGTATATCCTGTATTTATCGGTTTTTGTGTTTCATGCAGAAAATATTTGTAACCAATGTTACATATACTCTGCTGTTTAAATAAGCACCTTTTGCATGGGAAAGGCATTATATAAATAAAATGAATTATTATTATTATTATTATTTATTATTATTCCAAAAAAATTGTAAGGGAAGAATGACGGCACTAACAAGACATATAATTAAATACCAAGTTTCATTATCTGGTAGGCTTGACTTCTAATTATGAAAGTGGTTGGAACAAAAACCTGCAGCCCCTGTAGCCCTCCAGGACCCTAACTGAGGACCTTTGCAATACACTATGTATATGCTGAGTAAGAGAGTATCAGGCTGGCAGTGTGGTGCCAGGTTTTACAATGTTTGACGACTGCATAATAGCAAGAGACAATCCTAGTATCGCCTGCATTTTAAAAGTGTTTCCTCTTGGACAATATTGTGTATAAGAGACCACTAGATGGTAATATACCACATATGTCTACCTGCAGGGCCCAGAGAAGACAGTGAGGCAGCCCAACAGCTGCTAGAGGTGTGTCCCTCTCCTAAGGCAGTAATTGATATGGCCCACAGGCATTGCAGAATGCATAAGCCAACGACAGAGGTAGCTGTGTCTCATGAATTCATGGAGACCACTGGATAATTGCACTCACTCGAGTGAGCTCTGGGTGAATAGACGCAATCCTTTCTATGTTGCTGACCTTGGAATGGTTCTGGGAAGTGTCTCAGTATGGGGTATGATGCCACTATAGGTCACTAAACTTAGAGTCAAGAGGTGAGTTTGGTAAGAGCTTTAAATCTAGCAAAGAAGACGTATGTGAACCGTGTAATTGTAGGAAGAGATGAAAAGGGAAAAATTGCTGAGAGCTGGTAGGAAAAAAGATATTTAGATGTTTGTGGCACTCATTTCCTTAGTGGGTAAGTGCATAAACCACCCGTCAGGAGAGAGGGGATCTAATCCCAGTGTAAGCAGGCCCAGAAGGATTTGTTTTCCACCTATTATTTTGTTACTTTGCGTTCTGCCGTTGATTATCAATTCTTAGTATGAGTTTTGTATTAATGAATCATTATTTTTAATATTTAACTCATTATTAGCAGTCTTTATTCCTAGTAAGTTTTGCCTTGCAATTTACCCACACAGCATATGCTGACCCAAATATGATAATTGCTTTTCTCTTATAGTGAAGTACTAGGGTGTTGTACCGTGTTAGCCATTATGAATGTAGAGAAAAGCCAAGCAAAATGACACCTTTTATTGGCTAACTAAAAAGATTACAATATGCAAACTTTTGAGGCAACTCAGGATCTTGCCTGAAGAAGGGGCCTGAGTTGCCTTGAAAGCTTGCATATTGTAATCTTTTTAGTTAGCCAATAAAAGGTGTCATTTTGCTTGGCTTTTCTCTACTCTTCTAGTGAATAAATTCAAGAAGATATCAACATATTATAATGAGTCTCACTCCTCAGATAAGGAGAAATGATGATCCTACAAACCCCCCAAATCATTAAACACCATCTTGGGTCAGCCTAAAGGTGACAAAAAATGCAAACCCAGGAATCCCTCACCAGTCTGAGAATCAGAACACAAAAGGTGACAAACAGGCAGTGGAGTTTTCAGTGTGAAAGTTGTGTGCAGTCTTCTCTAACATTAACAATAATTTGCTTAACAATTTATATTTGTCCCTCTTTTACTAATGACTAGTGAGATTGGCAAGAGATCATTGTGATACAATCTGACATCATCATCTGACAAAATCCAGCCATAAGAATTTAAACATCAAGTAAACTAAGCTTTGCAACCCACTACCCAGAAGACTACATTGGCTATGTACTGCCTACAGTTTAAGAGTAACACCTCAAGTTTAGAATTTAAAAGCTTTATGATGACAAAAGTCATAATAACATGAAAAAGGACTACATTGCAGAGTACACACACTGCACGACATACAAAAAACCCTGGAATATATACAGTAGCAGCACTATTGTGTGCCAGGTGTTTCTTGGACAGTGCAAATAGAAAAATAACTATTCTTCTACCAGTATGTGTAACTTATACACATGAGCTCTAAACTTAGTCTGATTTAGCACTTTTCCTTATGTTTCTTCATAGATATCAATCGATTGCAACTAGTGCAGAATGCAGCTGCTAGAATCTTAACTAGGAAAAGAAAATCTGAGCACATTTCTCCAGTTTTGATGTCACTACATTGGTTACCTGTGTCGTTTAGAATTGACTTTAAAATACTACTTATGGTTTACAAAGCCTTAAATAATCTCGCTCCATCTTATATTTCGGAATGTCTTTCACCTTACACTCCAAATCGTATCCTTAGATCTTCATATGAGTGCTTAGAATTCCAAGAGCTAAACTTAAAAGAAGTGGTGAGGCGGCCTTCTGCTGTTATGAACCTACAATCTGGAATAGCTTGCCAATAGGAATTCACCAGGCTAATACAGTGGAGCACTTTAAAAAAACTGCTGAAAACTCGTTATTTTAACATGGCTTTCTCATAGCTTCAATTTTAGTTTAATCCTGATGCTCTGTATATTCAATTAATTATCATTATTATTCATGGTGGCTCTAAAATCTGTACTAACCCCTACTTTCTCTTCTGTTCTTTTTCCGGTTTTCAGTGGTGGTGATCTGCACCACCACCACCTAATCAAAGCACCGTGATGTCCCTACATTGATGGATTAAAGGCCAGAAGTCCACATGACCGTCATCATCAAGTTCTTCCATGAGAACCCTGAATACAATGAGGACTGATTGAGATCATTTATGTTAGGTAGAATGCCCAGAGGGGACTGGGTGGTCTTGTGGCCTTGGAACCCCTGCAGATTTTATTTTGTTCTCCAGCCATCTGGAGTTTTTTTTTTTGTTTTTTCTGTCCTGCCTGGCCATCAGACCTTACTCCTTTTCTATGTTAACTAATGTTGTCTTATTTTAATTTCTTATTTTGTCTTTTATTTTTCTTTTCTTCATTATGTAAAGCACTTTGAGATACTTTTTGTATGAAAATGTGCTATATAAATAAATGTTGTTGTTGTTTATTCTATGTTAATTAGTGTTCCCTAATTTTAATTCTTATTTATTTTGTCTTTTTCTCTTTCTTCATCATGTAAAGCACTTTGAGCTACATTATTTGTATGAAACTGTGCTATATAAATAAATGTTGTTCATGATGCATATGTAAAAACAATGAAATTCTCTTATTTGTGGTGTCACAATTACTTACAATAAACACCAGCATGGTAGGTCACTTCTCTCTAAATTCAGTGTAAATAAATGTTATGTATGTTATGGCAAAGGATAAGAAAAAGATTTTTTCATAGTATATTCATCGAAGCCGTAATTGAAACAAGAAACAAATATGCATGGTCAGTTGAAGTTTATGAAAATTACATTTTGTAACTTTTTAAGCTGTCAATGTAGCTATATATCCTGATATCTCCATAGGTATAGTTCAGACATTAATGAACTTTTATAGCCATTGGAAGTTGTGCATGAGTTACAGCTGTTTAGCCGTCAAGAGTACAGCACAGATCAGTCTCACTTGTGGTATTCAAAATTTCTCTGAAAATGCTGCATGCTAGAATGTCTGCTGTGGGGTTGGCTTTAGGTAGCCTGCATGTGCCTTGCCATTCCCCTAAAACCAATGCTTTCTTTGAACTCTTCTCTTGATAAATTAAGTCCAGTGCTGACTGACTGACCTTTTGATTGTTTCGATGGCCATTTTTCCTGGATTCTCAGAACTGATCAAGTGTCCTGACAGAGTAAACATTGCCAAGCTTTAAAAGTTTAGAAACATTGTATATTTTAAGACTACAGGCTAATAAGGCCTTTTAGAGACCTAAAAGAGACTAACAGGTCTTTTTATATTGCTTCACTAAATTATTTGTGGACTCAAAAATAAACATTAACTCCAATTACTTATTTGTAATTAGCTTTTTACTCAGTATATCTGCTTTGCTTTATGCCATCCTTGCCAGCAGAACAGGTATTTAGTGTGTTTACTAACTTTCTTATCACCTCATGTCTTTTCTAACCCCCACCCAATATTCCCTTCACACACTTAACCTCATCCTTGACCTTTCTATATTTTTTTAATGCTACTAAATAAACAGTATTTCTAATTTATTTTAACTTTTTGATGAGCTCTTATGAATTCTGGTAATTTTCATGAAACAACCTGTCTTTTTTTAGTTTAGGGATTTATAACTTAAAGTCCACCTTTGTGGCCACATTACATGTCTTTACCACACTTCTTCTTGCATTTTTTCTAAGTAACGAGCATCTACTGATATAATTTTTGTGGTATTTTTATGGATTTGTTAAGTCATCTTTAATTTGCAGGACTGACACTTAAAAGGTTTCAAGTGGTTTAAAACAGATTACAATAATCAATCACAATACAGCACAAAATAGGATGAAATGCATCCACAAGGATTTTATTTGCAGTAATAAAAAAATTACTATGCCAGATTTATGCCATGAATTGTGACAGGTTAGTTGTGAATGCAAATTAAGTCACAAATCAAACCTGGCATCTTATTTTAAGCCTTGCTTAATTACAAATATACCTTCTAGGAAAGAGTCACACTTCCATGGTCTGTGTGCTACTCTTACCAATATTAAATTCAAAGTGGATATTAGCTGGTTGCAAACATGGACTGTAGTACCAAATCTCATGGAGGAGAATCCTGATCCCAAATAAGATAAAGTCCTAAATGATGGCACAGTGGTTTGCTCTTAGATTGGCCAGATGCCCAGCTTCACATCAGACAGTCCATTTTTTTAAACTCCCTTCCCTCTATCCCTTTAACAATAAATATGATTATCCTCCATGTTATTGGTTCATGCTCCTGACAAATAAAACAATCTTGTGTTTCAACAGTTTAATAGAGACAGGCTAATGTAACACTAACTGTGATATCAATTTTTCCACTATTTAACCTGGCCAACGTCACCATGTATTCTCTCATTTGAAAATTCCATAATAAAAAAAAAAAAACTAGATTTCAGAGTGATCCAAAGGACACACACTCATTGTGAAGAGTAAGAAAAATGAATTGTGAATATTCTAACATTGATGAGGATATCGGCAGCAAATGAAAGGGCACAATCAAACGGCATGCACCAGCAAAACATGCAAAGTACAGGATCAGGTGCCAGAAACCATTTCTGGCATCATTTCTTAATTTTTGTTTTATTTTATTTTTTTTTGAAAAACAACATAATAGTGTCATACTTCTTAATAAAACAAAAAATAATAGCATAATAGATATAACAATTTACTTCAAAATAAATCCAGAAAAACAAAATGAAAAATAGTAAAAAAAAGATTAAAAAAAATTTCAATCCCCACCCAGGACTGCTCAGTCACCTCTAAATATCTTCTGTAGCACATGAGGGAACTCTTTAAGGCAGTAAGGAAAGAGTTCAAATAGCATAAACAGTCCTGCCATTGGATGAGTGAAATACTTAGTTTAACTCTCAGTTTATAAGCAGATTTCACATCAAATGTGTCTCAGTGATGTTAAATGGTTAAACTGGTATGGTTTCCTCTTATTTGGAGTGATGAACGTTGCCAACCTGTTAGCACTGCTGCATACACTTCCGATGACCTTAATTCATTTGCAAGCCTGGTCTTTGACCATTTTGATTATGCTTGTCCTCTGCCTGTCCACATGGGTCTTCTTCAAGTATTTTTCCTTCTCCCACAGCACAAACAAATTCTGCATGTGTTACTTTCATTAGTGTCTCTGAAGACAGTGTGTGACTGAGTTACATTTCCACATGAATGTCTGTTGTATTTTCTGCACCTAGTAAATGATTCCTATATACAGTAATATAATGTAAAATTATAAATTACAGATAATATGCATTGGATTAGCTGAACTGAAACATAAATTTGCCTTTTATATTTTGGACTATGGAACTCTATGTGGTAGAATGACTTTGGCAGTTCAGGTGCACCTTTTAAAAGGAGTTAAATAATAGGAAGTAACAGACGAAAACAAACACATTTATTTTTATAAATTGCAGGTTATAGTATAACTAGCTGTATTTCCTGGTGTTTCCCAGGTTTAATTTTAAAATGTTGTTGTAAATTTACTTTATATTGGTCTGGCCAAGCAACATACAGTAAGAGAAGCAGTTTGAGCACAGTTGCCTGACTGCCAACCATAAACTCAAAGGGCACTACAGCTGCTTGAAATGGAATAAGATATTTGACATGTTTACCACAGTCTGTTAAGATCATGACAGCCGTTCGCCTTCAACCAATTAGCTTTAAACTAGTCTCGTTCACATCATAAAGGAAGTACATAATGCTTAACAACAGAAACTGGATGATATCAGATTCAATGAGCCCTCCCAACCACCAGCGGCACGGTGGCGCAGTGGTAGTGCTATTGCCTTGAAATAAGGAGACCTGGGTCTTCTTCCCGGGTCCTCCCTGTGTGGAGTTTGCATGTTCTCCCCGTGTCTGCGTGGGTTTCCTCAGAGTGCTCCGGTTTCCTCTCACAGCTCAAAGACATGCAGGTTAGGTGCATTGGTGATCCTAAAATTGTCCCTAGTGTGTGCTTGGTGTGTGTGTGTGTGTGTGTGTGTGTGTGTGTGTGTGTGCCCTGCGGTGGGCTGGCACCCTGCCCGGGGATTTGTTCCTGCCTTGTGCCCTGTGTTGGCTGGGATTGGCTCTAACAGACCCTGTGACCCTGCGTTAGGATATAGAGAATCCTGGGGACATGACTGACTGACTGACTGACAGACTCCCAACCACCTCTTATGATGCTATATTGCCAATCCCAGAGTTAAATATGTACAGATATTTTTGAGTGATGTCAGAATAAACAAACAAACAAACATAATACATACATACATACTTACATACAGACAGATGCCAAGTCACCTTAATTTAGGTAGACACTGTTGTACTTCAGGGCTTCGCTCAGATAGTATTACAAAAGTAAACTGTAAATTGGAAAAAAATGATTGTGTTTGGACTAAATTTTATCAGTGATCTGAATCTGTTATGAGGTTTGACTCGTCTGTCAGAATACAACTAGTGGTTAGCAGTGTACAGCTTCAAATACAGCAGAGAAACAGCTCAAATAGAATGTGATGGTGGTATAGAGTGAGAGATTAAACAAGCAACCACAAATTGCTATAAAAATCTCCAAAGACAATATGGATCTAGCCGAGTCAGTGTGGGACCTTGACAAAACAGTGAAGGAAATTTTTGATTAAGGAAACAGTTGAAGGCCAGGAATCAAATACAGATCAGATGATTTGTAGCCAAGTACGCTAACCACTTCAAGTCACATGGCACATACACTGCATGCTTAACAACCACACACCATTATAGTGACTATACGCACAAAATGGAGGAGCGCACAAAATCTAAAAGCACAGAATCATAGCACCAATGTAAACAAACGCACACAGAAAATCCATCCATCCATTATCCAACCCGCTATATCCTAACTACAGGGTCACGGGGGTCTGCTGGATCCAATCCCAGCCAACACAGGGCGCAAGGCAGGAAACAAACCCCGGGCAGGATGCCAGCCCACTGCAGGGCACACACACACACACCCACACCTACTCACACTCACACACCAAGCACACACTAGGGACAATTTAGGATCACCAATGCACCTAACCTGCATGTCTTTGGACTGTGGGAGGAAACCGGAGTACTCTGAGGAAACCCACGCAGACACGGGGAGAACATGCAAACTCCACGCAGGAAGGACCCGGGAAGCGAACCCAGGTCACCTTACTGCGCGGCAGCAGCGCTACCACCGAGCCAACAGAGTTTGATCATTGAAACAGAAAGCTTCTCACTCACATGAGTGACACAATGGAGAAGATGTCATTCAATGCTGTCTCACAGTTCCAGAATCTTGGTTTGGAATCATGGCCTGAGCCCACCTATGTGGAGTTGGCACATACCTCTGTGTATAATCTACAACAACATTTATTTATATAGCACATTTTCAGAGAAAGAATGAAGCTCAAAGTCCATTACAAGATGTCAAAGAGAAAGTTACAAGAAAAGAAAATACAAGATTAGGTAAGAATAATAATGAATAAGTTAAAAAAATAATAAATCCATACAATCTTATAAAGCATAGATATATAATTAGTAGAGATATAATTAGTAAATGGGGCGGCACGGTGGCGCAGTGGATAGCGCTGCTGCCTCGCAGTTGGGAGATCTGGGGACCTGGGTTCGCTTCCCGGGTCCTCCCTGCGTGGAGTTTGCATGTTCTCCCCGTGTCTGCGTGGGTTTCCTCCGGGCGCTCCGGTTTCCTCCCACAGTCCAAAGACATGCAGGTTAGGTGGATTGGCGATTCTAAATTGGCCCTAGTGTGTGCTTGGTGTGTGGGTGTGTTTGTGTGTGTCCTGCGGTGGGTTGGCACCCTGCCTGGGATTGTTTCCTGCCTTGTGCCCTGTGTTGGCTGGGATTGGCTCCAGCAGACCCCGTGACCCTGTGTTCGGATTCAGCGGGTTGGAAAATGGATGGATGGATGGATAATTAGTAAATAGTAGTATAATTAGTATAGTACAGTAGTAGTATATTGTAAGCCTCTAAAGATAAGTTCAATGATAAGGTCAGATGGCCAGGAGGACAGAAAAAAACAAAATAAACTTCAGTTAGGCTGGGGAAATAAACAAAATCTGCAGGGGTTCCAAGGCCCAAAGATTGCCCAGCCCCCACTGGGCATTCTACCTAAAATAAATGTGCCAGTGGATTTAATGCAGTGGGACTTGTGGACAACTGGGGCACCCGCCTTCATTCCAGCATCACTGGTGGCTGCATGTTGCCTCGGTCAGGTGGTAGTGGAGTAAAACGCAACTACAGAAGAACCAGAAGAGTAAGCAGAGAAAAGCAGAGATTGGTAAAGGTTGCAAATCATTGAAAATGATGATAATTCTATGCCTATATAGTCTATTAAGAGTACACTAAAATGTAGCTATGAAAAAGACAAATTAAAAAAGGGGATTTAGCAGTTTTTAAAAATGTTCCACTGTAATAGCATGGCACATCTCTATTGGTAAAGTGTTTTGATGCATAAAAGCCAAAGGCCACCTTACCACTTCTTTTATGCTTGGGTCTTATTATAAGCAAACCACCATTAGAAGATCTAAGGTTAAAACTTGGAGTGTAGGGTGACAAGCACTCTAAAATGTAGGAAGAGGCAAGATTATTTAAGGCTTTATATACCATTAGTAGTATTTTAAAGTCAATTCCAAAGCACATGGGTAACCAATGTAATGATGCTAATACGGGTGACATTTGCTCAGATTTTCCTTTTCTAGTTAAGATTTTTGCTGCTTCGTTTTGCACAAATGGAAACTGATTGATATCTTTCTCAGGTAGTCTGGTTAGGAGTTCATGGCAGTAATCTAGTCAAATAAAAACAAATGCATGAATTATTTTTTCAGCATCTTGCAGTGTTATAAGAGGCCTAACTTTTGCAATGTTCCTTAAATTAAAAATGAGGTCTTAGTAATCTGGTTAATGTGAAATTTAAAGTTTAGGACAGAGTCCATGATAACACCTAAATTCTTTACTTCCATCTTGACTTTTAATGCAAAGGGATCATGTTTATTTCTAATAAGATAAGACTAATAACATAAGATTTCTTGAGAAAGTTACTACTTGTTCATTTGTAAATACTAGTAAGACATTGGATCAGAGAACCAAGAACATCAGGGTCATTAGGCGCCATAGTTAAATAAAGCTGTGTGTCGTCTAAATAGTTATAGTAGTTCACCTTGTGTTTTCAGTTAATCTTTCTTAAAAAAGCAGCAGGCCCAGAACAAATCCTTGTGATACCCCAAATATAATATCATGGACCTCTGAAGTACAGTACAATCACCACAACTAACAAAGAATTTTCTACCTTTTAAATAAGACAAACTAATTTAAGACACTGCTGGAGAGGCCCCACCATTGTCTAAGGCCTCTAGTTTTCCTCCCTCTTTCAGAAGACAATTGTGTTAAGTTAATTAGGAACTCAAAACTGACCCTATATAAATGAACGTGTTCTGCAATAGACAGCCCCATCACCCTGAATTGGATAAGCAGTTTAGAAAAAGAATGGAAGAGACTTAAATTATAAATTCATCAATCACTTCATAAATATTTTTCTACTTTTTACTCGGAAAAATATGTTTTTGATATGCAATTAACAGTATTTTCACCTTAGAGACTGCAGTAAGTGTGAATGGTTAAAATATTATAAAAAAGCGTTCAGCTCCCTGTGTAGTCATTAAATATTACCTGTTCTTTATTGTTTCTTTTGTTGATAACTTTCTTTGGGCAATGAATTATACATTTTTTCAGTCTTGGTTCTTTCACAACATATTTCATATTTCTATTTAAATGTTAATGTCAGATTATGTATGCCCCATAAAACACAGAAACATGTTTAATTGATATTCTGTAGTCTTTCAGGAAAAGGGATATAGTTAGATCAGCAGCTATGTTACTAGGATAGTTAGATTTAATAAATTGAATCCAGCAGGGGGCGCACAATTGCTAGGAATTGTGTGATTAGAGAACTGAACTGACCTTTAAAACTCTCCCCCCTCCCTGAGTTATCATTAGCAGTAGGACTCTCTTGTCATCCTCTGATCAGTTTCATTTTTAAAAGAGGTTGCTGCTGAATCTGGTCTTAAAAGTCCACCAGGCACTAAAGAATACATTTTCCAAAAAATCAAATATTAATCAGGCTAAATGTGCATTTACTCTCCCCTTCTCTCTTTGCCACAGGTAGAGAGGTGGCAGGTCATGTTATAACATTAAGAACATTTTAAAAACCTTCAACTAGATAGAAACACACAACTCGTGTTTTCTTCAACTTTCCCAGTCATAAAGTGGATTTGTGAACTGCCTATTGTAGAAAGAATGGTTTTGCGTGTTGTAAACTAAGCAGTTACTTAAAATAATTTCCAACATTTAAAAGCTTTAGCTGTTAGGATGTCTAAATGTCCTTTAAGGAATAAAACAGTCTGGGTATATCAGACAAGACAGAAATATGGTAATGTCAAGCTTTTTGATGTATAGTATCAAAATGATAACTCCCTTTGCTGCTTAACATTTTGATTTTTGGATCATGCCAATGTCTGTTAATATTCCTTATAAAAATGTATTAATGTCCACACAATTTCTTAAACCTAATTATTATTCTAGAAATTTGAGTCACTACTTTTAAAAATGGCAAATATCCCTCTACAACAAAGTCAAAATTGATAATAATTGAATATGGAATAGTTTATTATGAAAGGAGTGTAAGGCCTCCTAAAAGCTCCACAAGCCAGGCCAGACTTCCCTCTCTGCCTAGAATCAGCCTCACCCCAGACAAGCTGATCCCCCAAATAGGCTGGCTTTGGCCTACACATGTCCAAAAAGAGGAAATGAGTTTGAAAGTTCAATTATTTAAACACATGGTGCATTGTCCTAAACAGGTGACTCAGAGGAGATCCTTCCCACCTTAACAAAATTATATGTGCTGTGCTTTCCAAATTGCTGTAAATTATTCAATCATTGCAAATTGGCTGAACATCAGTCACACAGGAGAATCACAGATTTCATCAGGTGCACCCCCCCCCCAATATGGTGTTTTGCTGGATTTAAGGCCTACGACACATAGAAGGTTTCAAACATACATGTGATGTCTTACACTGACCCCTGTCCTTTCCTGATGACAGAAACTCAGACAATTCTAACTCCCAAAGTTAGTTTTACTAAAGCATTAATAATATAAAACTAACCCACATTTTCCCTATACAAGCCTATACTGTCAACCTCAGAGGTAAACTCTGATTGGAGTCACACAAAACAGACTGGTAGTGCGAGCTTATCTCAGCGACCTTGGAGGTAAACTCAGATTGGAGACATGTTGTACATGCTCGAACTTATCTAAAACAACTATCTAAAACCACCCAATAATACCAACTCCATCTAGCTTCCATAAACCACCATTAAAAAAAACTCTAAAAATAATAAATAACACATAAAATCTTAAAATATAAATATATGCATCACTTGCCTACTGTGCTCTCTCAGTAATGATGTTACTCATCTAGCTACAAAGCCGGGGCAATTTATCTCAATTGTCCACATGTGTGTCAAATGCCATGCATATCTCGCACTCTTCATTTCATGCACTTCCTCAATTCAGCCTTTCCATGGAACCATTGATTTAGTGAAGTACACTATTTCTTTCCTTTCTGACTCCAATATCATATCTGGCTGCAAGTTACTCCTAACTATTTCTTTTGGGACTGCTAGCATTGCATTAAGGTCTACATTAAGCTTCCAATCATTTGCCATAGTTAATTGACCCCCATTTTGTTTAGCCAACTTCAACGTTCCAAAATATCAATAATGCCTTTCAAAGGAAAGGGTAAACTGTACAAAAAAGACCTGCTTATGGACAAGGCCAACTCAGAAACTTTGTAAATAAAAATTATAAAAGAAAGAAAAGGCAAAAAGAATATGTTTGAAATTAAATTCAGAGCAAACAAGACCAAATACATAATCTAATAATCAATATCCAAGAAAAAAACAATAAAAATCCATTCAAGAAACCAGAAAAACAATACTTACAAATAATTCACTCTAGAACAACAGTCAAAGACCCGCTCCAGAACTTCTTTCCAGCTTCAGATATATAGGCCGAGGACAGTCCTTCAGGGGTGTACTTGCCTCTTGGACTTCCACACACAAAACACAAGAACCAAATGAGAACACATAATGCATTAGATAGTAAACACATAAACAGCATCTTCTTCTTCTTTCGGCTGCTCCTGTTAGGGGTTACCACAGCGGATCATCTTTGACCGCATATTGATTTGGCATAATTTTACATTGGATGCCCTTCCTGAAGTAACCCTCCTCATTTATCCGGGCTTGGGACCGGCACTAAGAAACACATAATAGTAACAAAAATACATAAATACAAAACACATGAGAAAAATAATACTTTACAATTAACAAAGAAGACACAGAAAAGGAAAATAAACATAAGCCAGGGAACACCCTCTAGCTGAAACATGACATAGCTGAGTGTGCATTAGTTTGCCTATACAGTATGTTTGTATGCTTGTTTTATGTTTGTTCCATTACTGTTAGAGTTAGACATGTGCATAGTAATTTGGTGCAATGTTGCAATTCGAACAATGTGCTATCATTAAGTTCATGTGCAAATTGGGGATTAAATCATCTTCAGATACGCACACGACTAACTCAAAAGGCAATTAAAACAATATTACTTGCCAAAACCAATCCAGACCTGTTGTAATTGGTCTACAGACGTGCTATGCTCCCCTCCTCAACAATGTGTGTGTAATCTGATCTCTCACACTCCCGCTATATCGCAATTCAGAGAACTTTTTGACTTCCCCTCATAGACCACAGAAAGGAAATGAGTAGCTAGCACACTTGCCTTTGAAACAAACAGTTGATCTAGGCAGGTTGTGATAGGATTGAAAAATAGAAGCAAATGAAAAATAATCATCAGGAGAAAAGACACGGTCAAGAGGAAACAGGGATCGTAACCGAAAAGTCAAAAATATCAAAGATCAAAGTTAAAAAGAAGGGTCAAAATTCTCTAGCAAGAAGATCAGATTATTAAGAATTGCTAAAGGGAGCGGAGTAATCCACAATCTCAGATAAAGATGGGACCAAAGTGACAACCTTTCATCTTGTTGCAGTGATAAAATTGTAAATTGCACACATCCAGGTCGTTACTAGAAAAACCATGCAAACAAATGCTGGTGGCCATCAGTAAACAAAATTGGAGATGAAATGGCAGAATATAAATATAAAAATGTCAAAAATAAGACCAAACAAAAAACACTACTTAGTAATCAAAATCCTTATAATCAAAACCTATAATAAATTTAATACATAACGCCATCTGAATCCCAGTCTTCATGTAATAGGTTCTTTAATCAAAGACTTCCCTCAGTAGGGGCATATTGACTCTGGATTATTTTTTTGCAATTTGGGGTCATAACTGTTCTCTTACATTTTCATTAACATTCAACCGGACGAGCGCTGCTTCTAATTCATACTTGAAACTACACTGAAAAACCCTTTTAAGAAGTCCTAACCCCACAGTGAAATGAAATAAATGTCATGATTCTGCCAGCTCACAAAATGCAAATTGAGGCTTTACCTCAAAAATATAACCTCAGTTTTAACATGAGATCTGGAAGTCAAAATGAGCCTCACCACAAAACTGTACAAGAAGGCTTCAGGTTTATACAGGGCCAACAAAACAGAAAAGGCTACTCCAGTCTGCAAAAGTCACAAACCCACAAGAGAAAGAGTAGGAACCATAAAAGCCTCTATCCCAAACTAACAAAAACAATGTTCCTTTATATTTAAAACAGAACAAAACAAGCACAGAAGCTTGCAGTTTACAGCATTGTGGAGGACGACTACCTCCCCACACACAATGTCTTCCCACTTCCATCTGGCAGAAGGTCATGTAGCACGTGAATTGGCTCTGTCAGGTTCTGCAACAATTTCTACCCCTTGGCTGTCTGGACTCTGAACTTTGTGCTGCTAATATTAGTTTATTTATGTGCAGTATATTTGATACATTTTCTGCTACTGCTGTTTTTATTATTGGTCGTAGCTATTACTTATTTACTTAAAACTGTCTATTTTTAATTATTATTATCTAATCATTTACCTTTTATGTATTTAATGATGTGTGTATGTATTTATTGATTTATGTATCATTTATAATATAGTATAGTTCTTTACCTGTCTTGCGCTTGTTCTGAATTTATGTATATGTTACACCGAGGTCCTGGGGAACATTATTTCATGCCACTATATTTTGTAACATTGTGTATGAATGGTATGACAATAAAGCCATTAGACTTAACTTCATATTTCCTTGATATACTGTATTTTGGCTGTATTTTAATCATGATGACTTAATGAACTATAAATGGGACATGATTCACGTAGAAAGTAAAACCTTATTATCCCTTAATAGGATACTTTTTCTTGGTAGAAATGCCACTTCCCATGTCTACCAACATGATTTCTCTATCACCACCAGCTTGCTAATTTACAGCATATGATCTTCCTCAAATCCTCACAACAGTTAATTAGGATGTGAGAGTCAGAGAAGCGACTTAATCATCCATTATTTATAGGCCTCAGACGTTTAAATTAACGTGCAAAGAAATTAGAGCCAGACTTCCCTGGTTTATAAATGTTGTCAGAATAATCATATCCAGATCTATTCTACAGCCTATACACGCTACATCAGCTCCTATATATACACAGACCTCACTGTACTGACAGACTTCACAAATTTGGCCTAATTATGCTATATTAAATAACACTTTCTCTACAAAAACAACTTTCAAACTAAGGTGCATTATTTAAAGCAAATGAGAAACGATTGTCACAAGGAAAGTTGTGGGTTTGTAAAATGAACAAATTGTCAAGTAAATGACTTTTAGGTTTACTTAATTTTACTTTTATTATAGTTCTGTCTTGCTCCATTTTTCTTTGGCTTTACAGGGAGTAACATTTGCAGTATACTTTTGGTAGCAATCTAACGCCAACACAGTAGTGTTTTATATTTAAAAAATGCCCTTATAAAGTTTTAATACATTAACTTTATTAAAATCAATATGAATGGACCATCTGGTACTTCCATGAATGTTTCACTTTAGTGATACTGCAGGTAATCACTCAACGGAAGATTTTACCATACTATACAATTAGTAGTACTGTACAATAATATAGATTCAAGTACATTAACTTATATATTATTTATTGTAAACAACTAAGTGTTGAGTAATTTAACTGGAAATCGAATCAAGTGAACAATTTAAATAATAATGCATTTAATTGGAAACTAAATATGTTTGGTCCAATGGAGTAAACAAGCTGCACAGATAGACAGATTGGTATGGAGAGGCTTAATGCCACTGTGCACGGCGACCTTTACAGATCTGTCGTGGTGTGGGTGTTTCTGTGTTCTCATTTACTGTATTTCTCTTCATCTTCAAGCATGTGCTCTGGTAGGGAAAACAAGCTTTCATCTATCCTCACTTATAAATTTCTTTCAGGTGTATGCTTGCATGTGCCTCCGGGTGTAGGCACACGTACATTTAAATAAATTAATTGTGCAAAAATTTTGCAAATGAATAGGTATGGTCCCATAACTAAAGGAAGCCAACTGCAAAACTCCTGGTTAAACTAAACAATCCCCGTAGCAGTTATCATTGAACATCGCTCAAACTGTTTCTGAAGGATATGGGGATAAATACTGAACCAAACTGACCAAAAGCAATATGCTTAAAGCTTGTAAAAAGGCAAACATCACGCAAAATCACACTGCTTATTTAAAGAAGATGGGTTCATTTTTTCAGAAGTTATCATTGTAGATACAGTAGGAATCAGTATTCAGGGCTCTAGTTCTTAACTAATCTTTTCTTTGCTAGGATTTAGCCATCCATGGGCTCTACAAAATGAACAAAAAAAAAGATTTTCCAACTAAAATTGTAATTTTAACAATAAAAAATGAATTTCAATTTTTCATAGACACACAGACACACACACAGACACTCATACTAATACCGTGCTAAAATCAAGTTTTCTTGACATTTTAAATTTCATAGAATCAGAATACGAACTTAACTTGATAGCAAAATTTTGACCTCATCATCAAACTTCCATTTACATGAAAGTAAAATCAAATTCTTTAATATATAATATCAAACATATCTAATTCAAATATATATTTTATTTTCATAAACATTACTAATGTGGCTGGAAAAATTCAAATCTCAGGGCAAATAGAAAATATCATTTTATCATTAAAAGGAGGGTGGGAGGGAGGGGCATGCTCCTAATGAGACGACAGATGATGTCCTGGGAGATCTCCACCCAGATCTGGACCAGGGCATCCCTGACCTCCTGGACAGTCTGATGTGCAACCTGGTGGCGCCAGATGGACCGAAACATAATGTCCCAGAGGTGTTCTATTGGATTTAGGTCGGGCGAATGAGTGTGGGGGCCTGTCAATGGTATCAGTTCCTTCATCCTCCAGGAACTGCCTGCATACTCTCGCCACATGAGGCCGGGCATTGTCATGCACCAGGAGGAACCCAGGACCCACTGGACCAGCACAGGGTCTGACAATGGGTCCAAGGATTTCATCCCTATACCTAATGGCAGTCAAGGTGCCGTTGTCTAGCCTGTAGAGGTCTGTGTGTCCCCCCATGGATATGCCTCCCCAGACCATCACTGACCCACCATCAAACCGGTCATGCTGAATGATGTTATAGGCAGCATAACGTTCTCCACGACATCTCCAGACCCTTTCATGTCTGTCACATGTGCTCAGGGTGAACCTGCTCTCATCTGTGAAAAGCACAGGGTGCCAGTGGTGGACCTGCCAATTCTGGTATTATATGGCAAATGCCAATCGAGTTCCACGGTACTGGGCAGTGAGCACAGGGCCCACTGCAGGTCATCGGGCCCTCAGGCCACCCTCATGAAGTCTGTTTCTGATTGTTTGGACAGAGACATTCACACCAGTGGCCTACTGGTAGTCATTTTGTAGGGCTCTGGCAGTGCTCATCCTGTTCCTTCTTGCCCAGAGGTGCAGATACCGGTCATGCTGATGGGTTAAGGACCTCTTACGGCCCTGTCCGGCTCTCCTAGAGTAACTGCCTGTCTCCTGGAATCTCCTCCATGTCCTTGAGACTGTGCTGGGAGACACAGCAAACTTTCTGGCCATGGCATGTACTGATGTGCCATCCTGGAGAACTTGGACTACCTGTGCAACCGCTGTAGGGTCCAGGTATCGTTTCATGCTACCTGTAGTGAAACTGACCATAGCCAAATGTAAAACTCTGATTAAAAAGTGTTCATTTTTTGAGCAGTATATTATCAAATGAAATTATATCAATTAAGGAAAATTAGTACATAAATCCATTAATACATATATTTCTATTTATTGTCTCACAGTAGTTAATGGACTGTTCATGGAGATTAAAATGGCAGAAGAGCAGGTATCAAAAAATAACAATACACTGATAGTGTAACTGAAATGAGGATGTAAATATTGGTATATAAATGAAAAATAGAAAATCTCGCAGTTGAATTAGCAGCCGCTTCTGGGTTCACCTCAAGAAAATTTTTTATAGGTAAATGCCTTTCCTGATTCCAGCCTCTTTAGTGGCTTTTTACGACAAGCAGGAGGGATGGTCTCCTTATTCTAACCTCAGGTCACAATAGTAATGAAATATATCAAATATGAACTTCAAAATATAACTTTCAAAATATCCAACATGTCATATAGGCATGTCACTGTTTCAGCATAAAGCCTCTAATGAAGGGGGTGACTCCCTAGACATGTGTTGGATGATTTTCAGACTTTAAATAACATGCTTAATATTCTGAAACCAATCACTCCTTCAGCAGTGTGTACCTCGCTCCAACAATTCAGATCTATCATCCTATGGGGACCTCAGGGGCCAAGTCCATCCAGTCAGACTGCTTGGGGTGCCCATTCATTACATTTTATTGAAACAAAATATTTTTTGTACAAAATATATATAAATATGTCACTTGTCAGTTGACAAAGAATTAAATAGGCAATTTGTTGAATGGCAGATGCTCTTCTAGCAACTACAATTATGAATTCATATCCATGAATTCATTGGGAGGTTGTTGTTATGTTTTGTAATTATATCTTTTATGTGTGTGATCCTTCAGATATATGATTATCTTATTGAACTTTTTTTTTGCAACCAAGAGTTTATTGAGAACCAATTAAACACAGCTATACAATAATAATTATCCTAATAAAACAATATTTAACAGATTATGTAAAAACGAAATATAAAATTAAAAAGCTCACTGATGCCCTTCCACTCACACCCTCACTCTATTCTTTTGATTCATAATCTTAATGTATGAAGATCAAGATGTCTGATCTGACTGAACAGAAAAGAAGCGAAGAGAAGAGAAAAGGCATGATCAGCCCAGAAGACACCACGGCCCATGGGACACACGTTCAGTTATCAACCCAGATGATAACTATATCTGCCAATTGATGGCATTTGATAACATTGGTCCCTATTAATGATGGCAGCTGAGACCTCTAAATTCAGTAAGCCAGAAGAAAGATGCCTTACAAGCATTAACAGAAAGAAAATCTGGTGATTTTCAACAGGGGACAAGAACTGATTTGGTGGCCATTATCCTTGGTGAAAATAGGTTTAGTTGTATGAAATTGAGAGAGAGGTGGGTAAGCTTTAAAAATAAAAATATTCTAGAAAAGACAGAAGACGTAAAGGTAGCAACTTCAGACCAAAGGGCAGCAACAGTGGAACATTCCCGAAACATATAAGGGGAGGTACCCAGTGCCCTAGTTTGACACAGAAAGCAGAAGGAATCGGAGGTCACACTCAAAACAAGTCATCTTCTAGGGGTCAGGAATAACCTGTGAACTAAACTGAATTGGATATTTTGAAAATTGGGATTTCCTGGTCAATTTAGCAATATTTTAAAAATTGGAGGTGAAGGTGAAAGAGTTGTAAGGAGATCATTTTGCCAAATAGACTAAGTAGGCAGGGGATGACAGTAGACTTCAAACAAACTTGCACAGAAGGCTGTTACTGGTTTTGGGTGTAAGGGCACTGGACTATACATTTTAACAAAGGAATATAATAGAAGTGGTGATGATAGTGCTATATTACAGGCTTTAATGACTGACCTTAGCTGAATATAAAAAAGGAAGATGAAGGAATGGTATAACCAAGCCTCTGGGACTGAAAATCAAAAATCTCAAAGGAGATTCATTGATCTGACAATGCTAAAATAAGCCATGAGCTTGTCTCCAAAACTAGGGCTGGGTATCGGAAAATCAGGGTATGCTAGTGCCCCTGTGAACACACCCCGAATTGCTTCTCCACTTTATGCAAAATAGTCAATTTATACATTATCACTGGTCCAAAATACAATGCCTGAGATTTTAATCTTATTGGAGTAAATAGGAGAGCTGGTAAGGATCTGAGGTGGGCCACTTTAGTCTCAATTGGCAGCCAGAGAGGATAACTGTGGGTGTTTGGAGAGCCAGGTAGAAGCAGGTCATAGCACAAATGCCCTAAAATAAAGCTCCATATCTGGAAGAGATATTCCCCCTGCAGTTTGTTTTCTAATAAAGGTGGAGTGTTTAGTGCTAGGTCTTTATTTGTTCTATAAGAATATAGAAAACAATGCTTTAACGTTAGGCCAGAATTTGACTGGAGGAGGACAGCACAAGAAAGCACTAATGTAATTAAGGCAAGAAATAATTTTCACTTCAAGAAAAGCTAATTTGGACAAAAATGATAATGGAAGGGAGGTCCACTGCATGATTGATATGAGAATTATATGAGAATAGCGATATGGTTGACCGTAATGATGGAGAGGTGTCTAAATATTTATTAGAGTCTGCTGCTGGCTTAGATGCAGTAAAGGTGCATTTCTTTCAAGGAGTGTTAATTGGCAACAGAACAGATTTATGCTGGTTGATTTTAATTGATCTTTCTTGTTGAACTTTAATAAAAATTTGATCACTACTAAAAGGACTAAATTGAACTAATATTGCGGTAGCTCCATACAAGGCAAGTTATTTTCATCTCTCTTTGCTGTGCTGCATGTATGCATGTTCTACATCTGAACCATTTCTATATTGCTCATAAATATTTGTGTAGTCCACCTTCGTGATGCTCTACTGCAGTGCTGACTGTAGTTAATATAGCCTGTTGCATTTAATTAATATATTTGTTTGATATTAACTTTGCAGTATTCAGTAGTATGTAATGCTGAAAGCCTTCAATGTATTTATTTGCCGTTTGCCTTTTTGTTTTAGTGGCTTAATGCTTTCTTTGGTTAGCTCCACTTTGGCTTCTGTTCTCTTGGTATTAGTTTAGAGAGATAGATAGATACTTTATTAATCCCAATGGGAAATTCACATTTGTCTGCAGAGCGTAGGATGTCATAACTTAGTAATGTATCAGCACTGCTGCTGTTTCTTTAGTTTAACTTCTTTGACATCAGTGATTTATTAAAATAGTTTTCAGAACCAAGACCAAGGTTAAATTCATTTTATTTAGAAATTCTTATATTGACTAGTGTCCACCCACAGAAATCCAAATGTCAAGTTAAAGTTCTCGTTTGGGCAATTACAACTATTATTTTATGTTTTGATTGAATATACAATACTGTGCAAAAGTTTTAGGCAGGTGTGAAAAAATGCTGTAAACAAAGAATGATTTCAAAAATGGAAGTGTTAATCATTTATTTTCATCAATCAACAAAATGCAGTGAATGAACAAAAGAGAAATCTAAATCAAATCAATATTCGGTGTGACCACCCTTTGCCTTCAAAACAGCATCAATTCTTCTAGGTACACTTGCACACAGTTTTTGAAGGAACTTGGCTGGTAGGTTGTTCCAAACATCTTGGAGAACTAACCACAGATCGTCTGTGGATGTAGGCTTCCTCGCATCCTTCTGTCTCTTCATGTAATCCCAGACACACTCGATGATGTTGAGATCAGGGCACTGTGGGGGCCATGCCATCACTTCCAGGACTTCTTGTTCTTCTTTACGCTGAAGATAGTTCTTAATGACTTTGGCTGTATGTTTGGGGTCGTTGTCCTGCTGCAGAATAAATTTGGGGCCAATCCTACGCCTCCCTGATGGTATTGCATGATGAATAAGTATCTGCCTGTATTTCTCAGCATTGAGAACACCATTAATCCTGACCAAATCTCCAACTCCATTTGCAGAAATGCAGCCCCAAACGTTCAAGGAACCTCCACCATGCTTCACTGTTGCCTGCAGACACTCATTATTGTACCGCTCTCCAGCCCTTCGTCGAACAAACTGCCTCCTGCTACAGCAAAATATTTCAAATTTTGACTCATCAGTCCAGAGCACCTGCTGTCATTTTTCTGCACCCCAGTTCCTATGTTTTCGTGCATACTTGAGTCGCTTGGCCTTGTTTCCACGTCGGAGGTATGGCTTTTTGGCTGCAACTCTTCCATGAAGACAACTTCTGGCCAGACTTCTCCAGACAGTAGATGGGTGTACCTGGGTCCCACTGGTTTCTGTCAGTTCTGAGCTGATGGCATTGCTGGACATCTTCCGATTTCAAAGGGTAATAAGCTTGATGTGTCTTTCATCTGCTGCACTAAGTTTCCATGGCCGACCACTGCGTCTACGATCCTCAACATTGCCCGTTTCTTTTTGCTTCTTCAAAAGAGCTTGAACAGCACATCTTGAAACCCCAGTCTGCTTTGAAATCTTTGTCTGGGAGAGGCCTTGCTGATGCAGTATAACTACCTTGTGTCTTGTTGCTGTGCTCAATCTTGCCATGACATGAAACTGTCTTCCACAAGCTCACCTTGGTAGCAGAGTTTGGCTGTTCCTCACCCAGTTTTAAGCCTCCTACACAGCTGTTTCTGTTTCAGTTAATGACTGTGTTTCAACCTACGTGTGACATTGATGATCATTACCACCTGTTTGGTATAATTGGTTGATCAGACACCTGACTATAATCCTACAAAATCCCTGACTTTGTGCAAGTGTACCTATAAGAATTGATGCTGGTTTGAAGGCAAAAGGTAGTAACACCAAATATGATTTGATTTAGATTTTTCTTTTGTTCGCTCACTTTGCATTTTGTAAATTGATATAAATAATAATTGTTTATGATTATTTCTGAAAGCATTCTTTGTTTACAGCATTTTTTCACACCTGCCTAAAACTTTTGCATAGTACTGTATATGTAATATTTATCTTTTATTTTTGCTATTGTGTGTTATTTCAGATTTACTTGTGTCTGTCTCATACAGATTTGTATCTTGATATTTTTCATTTGTTTGTCATTATATAGAGAATGTACTCATTTTACTGACATGGTCTGTTAATTTGTTATCTGTGCTCTTCTGCCATTTTGTTCATTTTACTGCAGGTCATCTGTCCCCCTTTTTAAACACGAAGGTAGTGACACCACTTGATGGAAATATATTTTCAGTTAAACATTTCTCATACCTTAAGGATTACGGGAAAAAAGCACAGGTGAAAACTGAAGATTTCACAAATAATTGCTTAACTGATATTAGCCTAAGTGCTAGATTAAGAGGCCATATCAGTTGATTCAATGTAAAAGTTAATGTCATCTTCATATTTAATAAAAAGTTGATCACAAAAAAAATGCAGTGTGATAATTGTCCACACTTAATATCCCCATCCATTCAGTCCTCTTTTCATTGCCGACTGACATGAAAGCTGCTGTATTCAAATTTTTTCTCCTTCACAGTAGGGTTGGGTTTTGCAGCCAGCAGATCTTCAAATGTGATGCTGTAGATATGGCTGGACACTATAAAAATAAACACAACTGACATTACTTTTTTATAAAGAAATCCTGAAAATTAAATCTAATATAATACCTGTATGTGAGTGCTGTGCTGTGCTGTACTTCTCAGCTTTGGAGAAAAGTAGCAAATGAGTTTTTCTTTCTTTCGTAGTCAGTAAATGTTGAGGAGATAGGCTCAGAAACGTAGAGGCGGGGAGCACCCTCCATGGGGTGTTGATTGTCAACATAAAATGGCTGAAGGACATTGGCCATGTTTCCTCCTCTTCGAATGAAATAGGCTTGCAGGGTCCTGAAAAACTGAAAATAAGAAGTATATTTACAGTACCCTCTTCTTGACCTATTACTGCAATGACGAATAGGATAGTTTGTATCTGGGAAAATGTGGAATCATGTTTCACTTTTCTACTGATGTATGAAATACATTTACGTTACATCTAATTCAAGTAATCTCCACTAAATATTATAGTATTTTTTACCTTTGTGTTTTCAATAAATGTGAAATGCTATAATGATGAAAATTATGATTTTGTCATACTTCACAAAACAGATTTTATTTTTAAATGCTACTAGGGGGCTATTAGGGAGCTCACTTCGCTCGCCAATTCCCGGGCCTGCGCTACGCGCCTGCCTCTTTGCGGTTCTGCCGCTCACGTATGGGGATGCAGATGTACAATTTAATCAGATTGTTATTTTCATGGGAATTGTTACATATGCATAATAGAACTAACTATTGTACAGTACATTACAGCGAGTAATTAACCATATTAAAAAATATTAAAGCGTAATAATTTGAAAGTAAATTATGTTTCATATTGCATTAGACTTATTCATTGCGTAATACAATTTTGTTCTGTTTGGCATTGAAATTAACACGCAAAAACTTTTTAAACTTACACTTTTACTGTAAAACTTGAGTAAAATCAATATCGCATTGAATTTGGATTCTGTGTTTGGACTTTCATCGTGACAAGGCAACGTGTAACTGCCCGTGATTGAATTTAGTTTCTTTCTCTCTATTAAATAAAATGACTTTTTCGAATGTTTGGCTCTGAGATTTGTAAATTGTCTTTGCAAAAGCTATTCTAAAGGGAAACTGTTAACATTTCAATATGAATGGCATATCAAGATCTCCTTTGGTGTCTAATGTTATCCCCTGAAGATGTACTACATTACCTTCCTTGGATACATCCTTCTTTCTACAGTAATTCATGCGGAGGAAGACTGGATGGTGTTAACGGTTGTAGATATTCTTCAGGATATTGTAAGTTGATGTTTTCATCTTCCGCATGATCAAAACCATTCTTTCAGCATACTCTATTGATACGCATTTAACCAATTTGCCATGTAACTGATCAACATTTTTGGTGTTAATCTGTTTGACTTCATTGTTTCTCGGTGCTACGATTGTCCATGTACTCATTTTTACTGTTCATAACCCTTCGTGATGAAGTTCTTCAATAAGATTTGGACATAATACGTTTTCTTTACTTGGGAACTTAAAGTGAGGAAAACATTAACATTTATAAGAGCTGAGAGAGCAGGAACTGTGTCTGACAAAAGCATTCACACAAATGAGAGGTGAGAGTACCATGTGCGTGGCTGAATACATTTAAGAGGAGAGCGTGCCTTGAAAAAATCTCATGGCCAAAGTCTCGTCTCGCAGGACTTGAAAAAATCTCTTAAAAAATGTCTTGTCTCGTTGCAGGATTATTTTATATAATAGAGAGATAATATACTGCAAACAAACACCAAATTAGAATATAATTTTATATTAGATAAATCAATTTATATTATAACAGAACCAAGTTCTCAGATAATTGACAGATTATCTTCTGTAGTGAACTGTCTCATCCACAAGTCATGAAGTCAGCCTCATGTTGTGTTTAAATATAAATGCAACAACAAATTTAATCTGAATCTAAACAGTCTTTTGTTTTTAATCCGGTACTCATCAGAGGTGTGACCAGAACATCATGTGTGGGTGGGCATTTGGCTTGTCTGGGGGGGCAAAAAATATCCATCCATCCATCCATCCATATTTTTGTAGGGGGGTCAAATAATAATGACAACATAGTTTTATATAACATATAAAAGCAAAAATTGTGGCATAAATCATAACCTATTGTTCAATAAAATTAACAGAGGCAATGGAACTTGTATTATTATTTTTTGTGAACAAATATAGAACTACATATACAAGGTAAATATCAATAAAGTCAAATTTATACAACATATGAAAGCAAGAACAGAAACGTCATTAGGGAGGCGATAGGATATCAGTTTCCAGTGTTTAACCTGGATATTATCTACAAGACCAGTCTGTGGTTACTCTTGGAGAGCAAAACAGCATGAGCTTGCAAAATGAAATTGCTGTGGCAAAAGCAATGTTGATCAATAAACTGCCAGCTGATGCTAATCTCTCTGAAGCATGCAAATTTATTCAGCAGTTCAAAGAGGCCTTCCCTATGTTGCATTCGCTATACAGTGCATCCGGAAAGTATTCACAGCGCATCACTTTTTCCACATTTTGTTACATTACAGCCTTATTCCAAAATGGATTAAATTCATTTTTTTCCTCAGAATTCTACACACAACACCCCATAATGACAACGTGAAAAAAGTTTACTTGAGGCTTTTGCAAATTTATTAAAAATAAAAAAATTGAGAAAGCACATGTACATAAGTATTCACAGCCTTTGCCATGAAGCTCGAAATTGAGCTCAGGTGCATCCTGTTTCCCCTGATCATCCTTGAGATGTTTCTGCAGCTTAATTGGAGTCCACCTGTGGTAAATTCAGTTGACTGGATATGATTTGGAAAGGCACACACCTGTCTATATAAGGTCCCACAGTTGACAGTTCATGTCAGAGCACAAACCAAGCATGAAGTCAAAGGAATTGTCTATAGACCTCCGAGACAGGATTGTCTCGAGGCACAAATCTGGGGAAGGTTACCGAAAAATTTCTGCTGCTTTGAAGGTCCCAATGAGCACAGTGGCCTCCATCATCTGTAAGTGGAAGAAGTTTGAAACCACCAGGACTCTTCCTAGAGCTGGCCGGCCATCTAAACTGAGCAATCGGGGGAGAAGGGCCTTAGTCAGGGAGGTGACCAAGAACCCGATGGTCACTCTGTCAGAACTCCAGAGGTCCTCTTTTGATAGTGGAGAACCTTCCAGAAGGACAACCATCTCTGCAGCAATCAGGCCTGTATGGTAGAGTGGCCAGACGGAACCCGCTCCTTAGTAAAAGGCACATGGCAGCCCGCCTGGAGTTTGCCAAAAGGCACCTGAAGGACTCTCAGACCATGAGAAAGTAAATTCTCTGGTCTGATGAGACAAAGATTGAACTCTTTGGTGTAAATGCCAGGCGTCACGTTTGGAGGAAACCAGGCACCGCTCATCACCAGGCCGATACCATCCCTACAGTGAAGCATGTTGGTGGCAGCATCATGCTGTGGGGATGTTTTTCAGCGGCAGGGACTGGGAGACTAGTCAAGATAAAGGGAAAGATGACTGTAGCAATGTACAGAGACATCCTGGATAAAAACCTGCTCCAGAGCGCTCTTGACCTCAGACTGGGGCGACGGTTCATCTTTCAGCAGGACAACGACCCTAAGCACACAGCCAAGATATCAAAGGAGTGGCTTCAGGACAACTCTGTGAATGTCCTTTAGTGGCCCAGCCAGAGCTCAGACTTGAATCCGATTGAACATCTCTGGAGAGATCTTAAAATGGCTGTGCACCGACGCTTCCCATCCAACCTGATGGAGCTTGAGAGGTGCTGCAAAGAGGAATGGGCGAAACTGGCCAAGGATAGGTGTGCCAAGCTTGTGGCATCATATTCAAAAAGACTTGAGGCTGTAATTTCTGCCAAAGGTGCATCGAGAAAGTATTGAGCAAAGGCTGTGAATACTTATGTACATGTGATTTCTCAGTTTTTTTATTTTTAATAAATTTTCAAAAACCTCAAGTAAACTTTTTTCACGTTGTCATTATGGGGTGTGGTGTGTAGAATTCTTAGGAAAAAAAATGAATTTAATCCATTTTGGAATAAGGCTGTAACATAACAAAATGTGGAAAAAGTGATGCGCTGTGAATACTTTCCGGATGCACTGTATAGCGAATGCAACATAGGGAAGGCCTCTTTGTACTGCTGAATGCATTTGCATGCTTCAGAGAGATTAGCATCAGCTGGCAGTTTATTGATCAACATTGCTTTTGCCACAGCAATTTCATTTTGTAAGCTCATGCTGTTTTGCTCTGTGCCTGCAAGTGCCTGAAGTGGTTTCAGGAGAGAATGATCAAGAAATAATTCTGATTTTGGCAGGAGAAGCGATGTGGCCCTCAATAATTCAACATTTCTCTGAGAGAATCTTGTCTCCATTTCCACAATAAGTCTATCAAGAATGCTGAATATAGGCCTTTTAAAAGTCTGATTAGGAGCAATTTGTTCATCAGAGTCACCATGCCCAAGCGTAGACACGACAATACTATCACCAAGCTGTGAATTAACTTTCCGTTTCCTTTTGAGCGAATTGGTAGGCCTACTTTCACACTGAGAGAAATGCTCCTCCCAGAATGTGTCACATCTCATCTCCTTCAGTGTGGCCAGTGAAGCTGTCACCACCTCCACAGCAGTGCACAAATCCACTGCATGTGCCTGTAGAATTGCATTGGCTGGTTTCAGCACACCAAGCACACAAAGGAGGAATTTTCCTGTATTGAAGAAATTCTGCTTTTTTAATTGGGTCAAAAGACCTCATACCTCTATGCAAATGTCAAAAGGGGCAGTGTCAGTCTCTGCTACCGCTGAGAGAAGCCCCCTTATAGCTTCCTCATTGTTGACAATGAACTTTGTGACATCATAATGACTGGTCCATCGTATTTCTAGAAGTCTTTTCAGTGTGGGTGTATTGTATGTGTGTGAAACATAATGTCTGTGACAAAATGTGTTCAATGAATTTGACCAGTCAAAGAACTTCTTAGCCAGAGGTTCTGATTCCATTGCATGTATCACTGCTAAATGGAGTTGGTAGTTGTAGCAGTATACATATGGAATGTACTTACCAACTTTGTTTTGTAACAAAGCCTGGACACCACCCCTTGCCCCAGACATGACAGAAGCACCATCAAAACACTGACACACTAAATTGTCAGGGCTGTAACCTAGCTCAGAGAGATGTGACAAAATCTGGTTACAAATATATTCAGCATCAAGCTGATTCAGTTCAATTAAGCCAATCAGGTGTTCTTCAAGGATGGAGTTCTGGACAAAACTAATCACTACAGACAAATTCTCAATGTTACAGCAATCCCTGGTACCATCACTTTTAATGCAAAGTCCAGGGGCCTCATGTATAAATGGTGCATACGCACAGAAATGTTGCGTAAGAACGTTTCCACATTCAAATTGTGATATATAAAACCTAAACTTGGCGTAAAGTCACGCACATTTCCACAGTAGCTCATACCCTGTCATACGCAAGTTCTCTGCTTGGTTTTGCAGACTGGCGGCACCCAGTGTCAAAGCAGTGCTACTTTTCCTGTGTGACTACCCTTTCTTTTTTAGATCCACATGCCTGACATGGCTTTATAAATACACTGAAATTAACCGCATATTGTTTATAAGTTTAATGCATCTGTTTGTAATTAACCTGTAACAATATAATGGTTCACAGAATGGTCAAACTATTCTAAATACCATAACTGCTTTAGCGTTGTTACTCTCACTGCACCTTCTTTTTCTTGTGTCAGCTGCTCACGTTAGGGGTTGCCACAGCGGATCCATATTACTCTCACTGCACCACTCGAAGTATTTATATCACTGTATCTGAGTGTGAATCACAGATCTACAGCGATTGTAAAAAAAATTATCGGCATACAGCATCAAGCACTCACTGCCTCAGCCATTCGCTATTTGAACTGCTCTCATCCGACCAACGTTTCACAGCCTTTTCTGTTCGGACCTCACGGTTCACAAACAGTTTCATCCCAAGAACTATACACGCAATCAATCCATCCATCAAGTGCTCCTTGTAGAATTGTTTGTACTTGCAAGTTACCGTGATGTAATTGTACTTATGATACAGTTATAATATTGCACAACCTGAGCCACTTTATAAAGCGCGTATTTACATATGATGACGATATCATTTTTAAGATGAAATGCAGGAAAATATGTTTATTATATTATACAGATAAAACTTTAACTTTAACTACACAGTGCCGCAGCGCTAGCGAGCTCGAGATTCGTTCACGATTTGTTCCTGCCTCGCACTGTATTCATGCTGTGGCTGGCGCGACACTGGAAGGATAGATGGATAGAATAATTGACCATTACGAAGATATTTCGATGTTTCTTAAAAGTTTTGAAGAATCGGCATTCTAAGCTTACAGATAACTTAACGTCTATTACAGAGCTGATTGTGTGGCGATTGGGTATTTGGAGAAAGAAAAGTAAGGGCAGGAATTGGAGGTTAATACCTTTGAAAAAGACAGAACTTCTGTAATAAAGCATTTCATTCGAAGGTCGCGCATGGCGCAGCAAGCACCTTGCGTAAGATATGAACAATCACTGCGCCACCGTGTTCCATTGTTTAATAACATGCTTTAACTCATATCATCATGAAAATGATATCACATATACTTCTCAGTATTTTAATTATTCAGAGAGCTATAATATTACGAATGTAATGGATTCTGTGTCCTGTCGGAGGAAGAGCATGTAGTGATTTAGGCACATAGAGCACATACACAATCAAATACACAACAAAGCATTTAACGTGCTAGTTTAGTTATGATAGGATTTGAGAAACTAGTAAGTAAATTAAACGATTTTAAGATGAAGTTTATGATGTTCTACTTTAATGACAAAATAAACTATGTGATTAAAGTGGAAATTTCGAGATTAAAGTTGACATTTCATGCTTTTTTCACACTGTGTGCCTTTTTTTTTCACTGTACCCTAATAAGCTTTCATATGACACTCAGACGGTGGGCTACGAGTCGCTTTTTCACGTCGACTTTAATATGTGACAACTTCTTTTTTATTTTGGGCACTGTGTGTCTTTGTGAACTTGAGCTTTCGAGTTTCTCCGACACGCTATGTCATTTGATCAACTTCCTTTTGTTGCTTATATAAATGTTTAAATCAACAAATAGTACGTTTTTCTTTGCCTCCATTTGGTATTTGCTGAAATTCTTCTATTGTTCCTCGTACTTTTGCCATTGCCTTTTCACAGAACGCTGAGCTTAAGGGCTATTTATATTGCTTTGCATATTCAAAAGAGGCGTAATTCTGGGAGGAGTTGGGGTGGGACAGCAGGCGCGTGCACGAGCGTTACTTTTCACGCCAATTGGGATTTATGTAGTGGAAGAACGTGGAAGTTTGTGTATGCACAGATTCCTGCATTTCGGCTTTTGTGCTTATGTCATGTTATAGTGCGAATTCTACGCACGGCGTTATGCATTAGGCCCTAGGAGAGTCAGCTTTTTCATATTTGGTCCTGATATCTTTTACCACCATTTTGGCAAGAGTCTCAATTATTTCATTTTGAATTACATTGGATGTGTAGTTTGCGTTGTATGGGATATATTTTACAATTTCTGCAAGTTTGGCATCTTTTTTGATTGTGTAATCAAAGAACTTAAGGAAAAGTCCCACCTCCCCACCTTCGTGATTGTGACCACGCAGAGCCAGTTCATTGACTGCAAGGAACTGAACGGCTTCCCCAATGCTTTTCACATAATATCTATTCTTTTCTATCTGGGTTGGACCCAGTAGTTGAACTATGCTTTCACCCATCTTTGCCTGGCGCCGATACTCTTGCCATGCAGACATGGCTCTGACATGCGGGATACTAGACGCGTGTTTGTGGAAGCCGACACCGTCTTTTTCTAGAGCTTTTTTCCAATTAGTGTAGTACTTAAGTCAGGCAGACTGGACTGTATATTTTGTTGAAGGCAGAGGTTTGGAGTACCTGACACGGGCGCAGAGCTGAAGGATTGTGTAGGCTTATCTACATCTTTTGGAGTTTCAGTTCCTGACGTGGGTGCGCTATGCTCCGTGTTGGTAGCAGCGGTGCTGGGCTCAACCATGGAGCCAGCAGCTTGCGGAGGGACAGAGGCTGAAAATGTCTGCTTTTTAATAAGCCACCTATGCATAGCCTTTGGTGTTACCAACCAGAAAATAAAAGAAGAATGGAACATATATGCTGTTTTAATTAAAGAATGCAGTCAACAGGTTCAAAACGTGCTGCAAAATGTGCAGCGAAGTGAACTGTGAGCAGCACGGTGCCTGTCTAGTGGAGGAGACACTGACGGATACGCCACAAATTCAAACGGGCCAATTGGAAAGCAACTCAGTTTTGAAAATCAAATGTTATTCTTCTCCAGAGTTTTCATTGGACAGACAGAGAATTTCGCAGGGTGGGTACGGCTTGTCTCCGGGGGGGGGGGGGGGGGGGGGGGGCAGTGCCCACCCCAGCCCCCCCGTGGTCATTCCTCCGGTACTTACTATGTTTACTTAACTTTTATCATGTACCCAATATTATTGAGTTCAATCTTAATGCAGTTTAAACCCAAAGCATTTCCCACCACTATTCTGCCTGTATGATTTAAAGCCTAAATCCACTCGTCTTTGAAATAAATTATAAAAATATTCCTGCAGAAAACATAAACTCGTTCTATACAATATGTATGATATTAGTCTTACAGAGAAGTATAGAAAATGTACAACAATTGATGTTCACTTATGGTAGTACAGTAGATTCCAGTGTTTTGAAGAATTATTCCATTAAATTTCAGTAAGCACACTTCTAAGAAAAGTATAAAGTCTTTAAAGAATGAATTGGAGTGATATTCTAGTTGTGGGAAAGAAAAAAGAAGTAAGGAATGTGACAAATGTCTTCACCAAATTAGTAAGAAGTTAACAAAGAAACTGCTGGAAAAGCAACTCTAAAATATATGTTAGATAAATGACACCATTAACACAAAAGAGTGATGGTAAAAGGGGAAATTGGAAATGTCACTGGATAGCTGGAGAAGAATACTGATATTGTTATTCATGCAAAAGATAACCCAGAGTCACTCATTATTACAACAGCAAGAGAAGGGTCAAGGAGCATGTGAAGAATATTCTCCCAACAAAGGGGAAATAAAATATGCAGAAAAAGAAATGGCATTTACTCTTATTTTTTATCTTTTTTTATGTTTTTTCATGTATAAGGACATCAATAAAGTGCCAGATTACTATGCATTATATAAAACAAGCAATCCATGATTCCTTCTTGTAGAGACTGGGATTTAAACAATTCCATTCAAAATATCCCTGCAAAATTCAGTGCCCTTTGGTTCTGTACCCTTAACATACTGTGAATTTGCTCATTTAGAACTGTCAGCTGCAAGCCTCGATGGCTGAAACAATCAGTAAGTGGGAAGATACTATTTCTGTGATTAAGCCATGGATGACAATGAATTTTAGTTTCTCTGACTCAGCCAGATGTGTGGACCTGTGGGTTTTGTTGGTGACCTGCATGTTTTATTTTTTTATTCTTTGCTGTTTCTATGTATAACTCAAGGTCGGTGGGGAGGGGCACCAGTGGATTTTTCTTCTTTTCAGATTTATAATATTTGAAAATGTTCTATTTATTTTCTCTTGTTTTCTTCCTTTTTTGAAAACTAAGGAACAATTGATGTCAAAAAAGTATTCTTCCAAAATCATTAAATACTGAGCAAACTGAAAAACTGCTAACTAGTTAATGTTTACCTGTTATTATGTTAAAAAGGTGGTCATGGCATGTTGGGTAATTTTAGGTCCAATAGCTTAATATACATTGCAGCAGAATTAAAGGAAATAATGACACAAGACAATTCCTAGAGAGCTGTATTATATACAGGCAGACAGATGAAATGCTGGGTCTGTCAGAGTAGGACAAGTCATTAAGTCCTGGGATGCACTTGGTTGCTCTCCTCAGCACAACTCCAAGTCCTGCTTTTTCTTTTTTGTAGTACTAGGGGGCTTCACCCCTGCTCGCTTCCTTTTTTTTGAGACTTTAGAATTTTTGTACTTACATTATCACTAACCTTCGCTGTATATGTAGCGCGCCAACGTTTTTGGAATCTTTTAATTCTTGTGGATACTTCATTGGGAAGAAACACTACTTTTTTTTTATCCCTGATGGCAACATGAATTAGACAATCTACAAGTCTCCGACATAAAGTTTAAATCCGAATAATATATTTGATCTCTTTTCGCTGTTCCGTTATTTCACCGAGTAATAATTTCCATTTGTTTGCACTAATGCGATCTATACTATACTTCTTTTGAGACTTTTGAATTTTCATACTTCCATTATCTCTAACCTCCTCTGCAATTCTTTCCGACGTTCTACTTTGTCATCTACTCTTTGTGTTATTTCTTGGCACAAAGACTCTCTGAGAAAATCACATCTCGTCTCCTTCCAACCTTCCAAGAAGTTTTTTTTTTTTTTTTTATAATAGAGAGATGGTAACCAGAACTGCACACAATACTCCAGACGTGGTCACACTAGTATATTATATGATCTGAGCATAATGTCCGTAAATTTTATTACACAGTTTTAACAATATCACCTAATATTAACATAACTCATGGTCACTTGCTGCCTTCTAGTCAATGCTGTTTGGACAAGCCTTGGGTGGAAGGTGGAATCTTAACAGGTTAAGCAAATGAAAAATCAGGGATGACAAAATGGAAATATTTACATTTTTAAATAGCGTAAATCATATGGGTGCCAAAATAACTTAAGAATCTCTTCTAATAGAAGAACACACAGAGAACTGTAGATATCAGTTAATAAGTGGTGTATTTGAAAGTAACTCCACTGGAAGATCTTCAAATTGAAAAGCTGAGAATATTTTAGGAAAATTAAGTTAATTGGAAAGTATGATGCATGTATGGCTGAAAAGCACGTTCTTGCTTTCTAAATATCAGCGTAATGCCTTGTATATCATAAATATTATCACAAGACACTGACTTGGTGGGAATGTCCTGGGCACAAAACTATTTTCAAATGTCAGCACTGCTTTGTGAAACCAAAATGTGTTGCATCTTTTCTGGTGTATTCTAGGCCTTAGGCCAGGAAATGTAGGCCAAGTGCATTCCCAGTAATTATTTGGGAAAGCAGGAGAATAAATACAGAACTAACTATACATGTAGATTTAAGAGACCAGAGAAACTTCATTCTTGTACTCAGAGTGATAACATCTTTACGCTTCCACCATTGGAACACACTTGCAAACTTTAATCCTGAACTTTGTGATGCCCATGCACAACATAAACACTAGGGCACTGCTGAAATAATTGTGTTTATGGAAGCTCCAGAGCATGATGGAGGGTCTAGCCTTTTAAGTATAAAATAAGTCAGGTGTGCAGTTTGGTCTGCGTCCATTAGGAGAGATGTCTCTCAGGTATTCTTTGCTGTCGAGTCTACTTTTTATGCCCAGAAGTAATGTTGTGACAGCACACAGATAGTCATCATATGTCTGGAGTAGGATGGCAGAAGAAAATGTCTAGTGTTTCTTAAAAATCAAACAGTATTAAAAACTCAGGTCAATCAGGTCATCCTGGTCAAACTACAGAAATAGCTTCTGAATTACAATTGCATGTTTCTGTCATCTGATACTGCAAATGCTACTCATACATTTGTTATGTTTCGGTTTTAATTAAATTTGCTTTATGTGCAAAAATGTAAATGTTTCTTCATTTGGTAAGTTAAATAGGGAGGTTCCTAAAGCTCCTGTTATCAATGAGTCAAAAAGTAACTGCAAAGAAGGGAAAAAAGAAAGAATACCAAAAAGACATCATTTTCAGACATAGTTTCATGGATTGGCTAGCTCAATCCATGGTTGTGGATAAATTTAATAATGTCAGTGGTTGTGAACGAATATAGATGACCTGATCGTTCTTCTTCTGCAACACTTCTGCAGCCATTTTTGAACTTTTTAGTCCATTCGTAAATACTTCACTGACACAAAAGTATTTTTGTCCATACCATGCTAAAATTCAACAATGGATATGTGCTTTTGGTACACCTTCAGTTCACTACAAGCAAATAACTACAGTACATGATGCTCTTCTTTAGTGTATCGATAAAGGGAGCAGCCCTTTTAACAAATGTGCAATACACCAACAATTATCCAGACCAGTCTGAACCTGTGTCACACCACCATAGGCTACGTCCTTTACAACTATATTTTCGTAAAGACTGACATTAACCTCTGTTTTTGCCTTTTGTCCACACTAGCCCAGAGTTATTAACCCCCACAAATGAAGTCTTTTGAAAACACTTCCCGCAGCCTTTTATTTTCTGAAAACACCAGCTCAAAGCAGATGTGTGAAAATGAAGAGTTCTGAAAACACAGACTCTAACCGTACTCTGCTTGGTTTGTGCTTATTACATCGCCATTCCCTGATTGGATCCTGCTCTTTACATTTTCTCAGTCGCTTTAATTAGCTTAATAATAATTCCACTTCATCACTTGTTTAAACAAAACAATCTGTTTATTGTTTTCCATATTCACCATTGCTGGGAGTTATTATGAAGATGAAATACATTTCCAGCATTTAATTTTGGCATGAATGTGTATTATTTTACTTTAGTCTGTTCTTCCTAGATTTGCTGATGCAACTGTTCATGTTTGGGACAAGATAATAATAGCAATTTACCATTTCTAATGTGTAATCATTCAATTCACTGTAATATTAGCTAACCCGTAAAGCCAGGTTCATGTATAGTTCACATTGCAAACTAATATGCCATCATGGTTTACATCATTAAAAATGATTGCACTGTTCATCAGCACAGGAGTAACAACTCCATACACACATCTCAGCACACAGCATGAATGCATCTTGCTTACCAAATCTCTGTTTCTTGGATTTTCCAATGATTTCCACTTCTCAATGGACTCATGTGGGATTGTGTGAACATGTATTATCAAAGACGCTGTAACAGTCACAACAAGAATCTGCAGCAACTGCATCTTTAAAACATGAAAATAACAAGTCTGTTGGTTTGAAACAGTAATCCTAAGGGTTACACAACATAAAGCTGGTAAACATTCATGGAGCATTCAGATTTTGACAGAAAACGATAAAACAATAAAAACAAAGGTTTCCAGAGCTTTGCTGAAATGTGATGGTAAAGCTAAATGATGAGATGTTACATCATTACTTACAAAATAGGTGTCATTAGACAAGTAGATTACAAGAATATTACAAGCACTGCAACATTCTTCTCATAGCAATAGTGAAAAATAAACAATCATCGTCATACTTTAATATTTCAGTATTGAGGTTTGTATTTTATATCTCAGTTTTGCACTTTTACACATATGTAAGCATGTGAAAATTAAGTATGCCATTTTTCAGCTATCTTTACATAGTAGGGCATAATTAACGATCATCTAGGCTTCAGTATGTCCTAAAATTAGTTGAATGGCATGGCAACACCAAACAGATTTTAGTTTGCCTTCATTTATTACATTGTCCTTAAGCCTTTTTTACTCTTTCTGTCTCCTGTGGTAGCATTAAGATGGCAGCACAGTGGATCACAGCACACAGAGTTATGACAAGCAATACTAGTGGCAAAAAACTGCAGCATGACAAACAAGAAGTGGTTACAGAAGAACAGCATACTGTACCTCTGCTGAGGGCTGTCTAGGAAGCTTTAAGTGATAAAGATGGTGCTAACAATGCTAAAGAAGACAAAATGAAGAAGAATAAAAAGACTGAGGAATATCTTTGTGCGCTTAAAACCAAAACCATGAAATCTGACAATCAAATATGGGCAGCATCTATTAGTAATTTGAATTATTTAATACATTGAAATACGCAAGACAAAACAGTAAGATGCGTATTGAACCATCGAGTTCCAAGAATTCCACTTACTCTTCGAAAGAGAAGAATATTTTTAAAGTTCTCATCTTATTTAAAGTATTTTGAGTTCTCAAAGATTTACCATGAAAGACAGCTAGCTGTTATTCAGAACACATTAGGTTTTTATGAAGCCTATCACTTCTGGTGAATTTTTCAGCAAAATAAAAACAGATTTGCTATGTCTGAGTGTCCTCAGCACCACTTACCCGCAAGGCTCCCTCCTTTCCAGCTCAGATCACCTTATCAGTGGCTCTCTTTTTATATAACCGGTGAGCAAAAATGAGCTGACGCACAACAGCTGCAATATGACCTCTCACTAGGCTGCTGCTTTTATGCACTGACCAAGGCAGGAAATGGGTTCAAGGATGGCATCAGTCATTAGCAGCACCATCTTGATTAGAACACACTCAGAGGCGTAATCACCATGATAGGCCAATGTAATTATTGAAATATGGACAGACAGGACCTTGTCTCTAAGATCAGTTCGTTTTGCAACTGGCAGACTAGCATCACAGTTTGCTTCTGTCTATTTCCTTTCAGCACAATCACTGCGTTAAAATCTTCTTTGTGATTTTTAATTAAACAAATCAATTACTTTTTTTGCTTGCTTAAAGACTTCAAAATTAGAAAATCTTAAAATCCATCTAAAAACAAAACTGTGAAAAATAAATATTTTCGATATTAAGTATATCTTGCAGCCTGTGATGGACTGGCACCCTCCATGTTCAGTCCTGTTTCCTGCTTATATCCAGTGTTGCTGGGATAAGCTCCAACCTCCCCACAATCTTGAATTTAATGAACTATATTTGAAAATATTATTTTAAATCCACATATTAGATATCACAGCAATCTGATATTGGTTGGTTCCTTATTGTTGCAGTTGTTTCGTTCTTATGGTTTATTTCCAACAGGAAAAGGCAGACTGGTCTGTTAATCTTCGTTTCTGATGCAGACAGCACAGTGGCTTAGTTGTTAGCTTTTCTGTCTCACAGCTCCTCAGCCCTGCTTTAAGGTCCAAGCTTACTCAACGCTTAAAGTGCAGTTTGCACTTTCCCTGTGGGGGGTTTCTTTCTGGGTATTTAATTTTTTCTCCATCCTGCCAAGAACATATGTGTTAGGTTAAGTAGTAACTCTACATTGAACCAGTGTGAGTCAGTGTGCCCAGTGTAGGAACGACCGTCATTATCTATTTTGCTATGCCTGGAACGCAAGTCCTTGGCTTAAAAAGCTGCTGCCAGACTCTCTTAATATCAGCCCCTTCTTGACTGGGCCTCTCTTTGCAATCCAGCCTCTATGCCTTTTCCGATAAAATGATCAATCACACGTCAAATGACACCCCAGAGATGTCTCTGTGATGCCCCATCTAAAAACTTGTTCAAGGACAAAGGATGAAAACTCAACAATTGGCATCCTTGATGGACAAAAATTTGCTCCAATAGCCAATCAAAAAGGATGAACTTATGTGCACCCAAAAATCCAATGGCAACACATCTGCTCATTCCTTTAAAAACCCTTACACACCCCAAATCTGGGCTCTCTTTATCAAGCCAACTGCTCTCAACCTGGCCATAACTACTGCTTGGTATAACAAGTATTCTGGTATCAAGGGTGTGGTCTCAAAACAGGTTGGAGTGATGCCTTTTATTCCAAGGGGTACTTGTGTGCTGCATTGGAAGGGTGGAAGACTTGTCTGTATTGGAGCTGGACAAGAGAGTCACTAATCCAAACCTTGCTAAGGAATATCAAGTACATGAGCAAAGAGAGACCAGATGTAAATGATACACACATTCATTTTGCTAATGTCATGAGCTAACTGATTGCCAGCTGTCCCACCATCCCTTCTTTGTTAGGAACCAAGGACACTGTATGTAAAAACCAGAAGGTGAGATCAAGGGAAAGAAGAAGAACAGCTTAAACTTCCTTCACGTGTGCTGCAGAAAGTTACCCAGGAAAGGAACAAAACATTTTCCTCACAAAACCATAAGGACCTCCGTGGAAGGGTGGATAGGCTCTTGGCCAGAGCAGGGGTGGAATCAGTTGTTATTGTAGATGTTGGAACAAATGACATACATAAGGGTAGTCTGTTAGTCCAAATTCAAAGAGCTAGGTGCCAGGCTGAGTAGCAGAACTGACAAAGTAGTCTTCTCTGAAGTTTTGCCTGTGCCAAGTAAGACTGAGGAGATTAGAAGGCTTAACGTGTGGCTCAAAACTTGGTTGCAGGATAGTAGGGTATTGGTTTTTGGGGCATTGGGACTCCTTTTGGAACGGATTGCATCTGTTCCACCGCAACGAGTTACATACGAACCAGAGGGGCACCAGCGTTTTGGGGAAGCTTTTGAGTTGGCTAGTTGAGGATTGTTATAACTAGGGAATGTGGGGGGGTTTGTGGGCAGGCAGTTTAGGACAGGCCAGGTTTAAATCTATACATGGAGGACCAAACAACGGTGTAGAAATGCTAGAAGTATCACAAATAAGGCAAGTAAGTTGGAGTTTTATGTAGCAGAGCCTGATTATCATATTATAGTAATAACAGAAACCTAGCTAAATAACAAATATGGGAATGAGTGTAACATAGAGGGATACACATTTATTTAGGAAGGATAGACAGAACAGAAAAGGAGGTGGGGTTGGTGTTTATGTCAAACAAAATTTAAATGCAAGTCCTCTACAGTTGGACAATGAGCCCCATCTTAGTGAGGACATGTGGCTTTGCCTGGAAAACATTAGGGAAAGAGGTCTTATTTTAGGTGTGTGTTATTGACCGCCCAATGCAAACAGTAATTTCAACACACATCTTTTTAGTAATATTAAAAAGGCAAGTTTACAGGGCATATTATAGTCATAAGGGACTTTAATTATCCGAATATTAACTGTGATAACCTTGCAAATGGCAGAGCACAAGAGCAGGAGTTTGTAGAAGTAATCAGTGACTGTTTTTTAACACAGTATGCTAAAGCAGGGGTAGGCAATCTCGGTCCTGGAGTGCCACAGTATGTGCAGGTTTTTGTTCCAACCCAGTTCCTTAACGAGAACTCAATTATTGCTGATGAAGCACATATTGCTTAAGTGACATTTTAATGCTTCATTTTAGTGGTCTCGCTTGTTAAGGTTCTCCAACCTTAATTGCTTATTTCAATCTTAAACTGCTGCATTCAGTGTTTTAATTGCTCCTTATTAGCAATAAGATGTAAAACAGGGGTAGGCAATGTCGGTCCTGGTGAGCCGCAGTGGCTACAGGTTTTCATTCCAACCCAATTGCTTAATTAGAAACCAATCATTGCCAATCTCAGACCTTATTTAATTTTATGGCTTGTTAGTCTGTGCAATGTAAGGCTTTTATATCGTAGATTTTTTTCCTTTCCAAGGATATCATCCAAATGATTTGAAGCCTAAAACAGATCATTTTCAGTCTGTCACATTTTTCTATTAAGTGTTTTATTAAATCAAACCGTGCATGATGAACACACACAGATGTAATTGGAAAAAAGCTAGCTGGAGAACTGCTGGCTGCTTTGTCTTTTACATCTTATTGCTAATAAGAAGCAATTAAAACACTGAATGCAGCAGTTTAAAATTGAAATAAGCAATTAAGGTTGGAGAACCTTAACAAGCGAGACCACTAAAATGAAGCATCAAAATGTCACTTAAGCAATATGTGCTTCATCAGCAATAATTGAGTTCTCGTTAAGGAACTGGGTTGGAACAAAAACCTGCACATACTGTGGCACTCCAGGACCGAGATTGCCTACCCCTGTGCTAAAGCACCAACACGGGGTGAAGCTTGTCTGGATTTAGTATTTTGTAATAATCAAGATAGAATTGAGGGTGTAGAGGTGATTGAACCACTAGGGTCAAGTGAACATAATATAATACAGTTCTCAGTGTTTTGTAAAAGTGCAGATGCAAAGACTAAAATTGTTAAGTTTAACTTTGGTGAGGCAAATTTTGAGCAGATGCGTCAAAGTCCAAGGAGGACAGACTGAGATAAGCTTTTTAGTGTGGAGACAGTTGAGGAGCAGTGGAACAGGTTTAAAAATGTTTCACAGATAATGCAGGACAGGTACATACCTACATTTAGAATTAATAGGGAATTTAAAAAAAACTGCAGTGGGTTACTAAAGAGTTAAAAAGAAGCTGCAAAGAAAAAAACAGCTGTATAAGGCATATAAGACTAATAACTTTAAAGTGAATCGTAGGGCGTATGAGAACATGAGGGCAACCATTAAGAAGGATATTAGGGAGACTAAAAGACATCTGGAGAGGAATAGAGCAGATAAGGCGAAAGACAACCCTAAGATATTCTTTCAGTGTTTTAGTTGTAAAAGAACAGTCAAGGAAGAGGTGAAGTGTATCAGGAATAGTAAAAGTGAATTAAAAGATACAGACAATGAAATAGCGGAGGCTCTAAACTTGCATATTTTTCACAAGTGAGGAAGTAATCTCCCAGTGGTAGTCACTGCACACTGGGGAGATTCCAAAGGACTGGGAAATGGCAAATATTATCCCGTTATATAAAAAGGGTGACCGGGAAGATCCAAGCAACTGTAGGCCAGTAAGCTTAACATGCATCACAGGAAAATTCTTCTTCTTCTTACAGCTGCTCCCGTTAGGGGTTGCCACAGCAGGTCATCTTTTTCTATATCTTCCTGTCCTCTGCATCTTGCTCTGTTAAACCCATCACCTGAAAGTCCTCTCTCACCACATACATAAACCTTCTCTTAGGCCTTTCTCTTTTCCTCTTGCCTGGCAGTACTATCCTTAACATCCTTTTCCAAATATACTCAGAATCTCTCCTCTGCACATGTCCTCGCCTCTCTGACTTTGTCTCCCAACCCTCCAACATGGGGTGCTCATAGGATGTACTTATTTAAAATCCTGTCCATCCTCGTCACACCCAATGCAAATCTTAACATCTTTAAATCTGCCACCTCCAGCTCTGTCTCCTGCTTTCTGGTCAGTGCCACCGTCTCCAGCCCATATAACATAGCTGGTCTCACTACCGTCCTGTAGATTTTCCTTTTCATTCTTGCTGATTACCATCTGTCACAAATTACTCCTGACACTCTTCTCCACCCATTCCACCCTGCCTGCACTCTCTTTTACACTTCTCTTCCACAATACCCATTACTCTATACCGTTGATCCCAAATATTTAAATTCATCTACCTTCACCATCTCTACTCCCTGCATCCCCACCATTCCCCTGACCTCCCTCTCATTCACACACATGTATTCTGTCTTGTTCCTACTGACCTTTATTCCACTCCTCTCTAGAGCATATCTCCACCTCTCCACTGTCTCCTCCCTACTCTCATTAGAAATCAAAATGTCATCAGCAAACATCATAGTCCATGGGCATTCCTGTCTCTTCTTGTCTGTCAACCTGTCCATCACCATTACAAATAAAAAGGGGCTCAGAGCCAATCCCTGATGTAATCCCACCTCCACATTGAATGCATCTGTCACTCCTACCACAGACCTCACCACTGTCACACTTCCCTCATACATATCCTGTACAACTCTTACGTACTTCTCTGCCACTCCTTATTTCCTCATACAATACCACAACTCCTCTCGAAGCACCCTGTCATATGCTTTCTCCAGGCCCACAAAGATGCAATGCAACTACTTCTGGCCTTCTCTATACTTCTCCATCATCACCCTCAGAGCAAACACCGCATCTGTGGTGCTCAATTTTCAGCTTCATAATCATCACTCTTTCTGACACTCTTTTCACCTCCAAAACACTCTTGACACACTATTCCTTCAGAATAACCCCTACCCCATTTCTCCTCCCATCCACACCATGATAGAACAATTTGAATCCACCTCCGATCCACCTGGCCTTACTCCCCTTCCATTTAGTCTCTTGCACGCACAATATATCAACCTTCCTTCTCTCCATCATTTCTTATTGGCTCTCTCCCCTTACCAGTCATACTGTCAATATTCAAAGTTCCTACCCTCAGTTCCACTCTCTTTACCTTCTTCCCCTCCTTCTGCCTCTGGACACGTCTCCCACCTCTTTTCCTTCTTCAGCCAACAGTAGCCCAATTTCCGCCAGCACCCTGTTGGCTAACAGTACTGGTGGCAGCTGTTGTTAACTCTGGCCTTGACTGATCTGGTATGAAAATTTGTATTGTTGTCCGCACATTGATCTGGCAAAATTTTACACGGATGCCCTTTCTGACGTAACCCTCCCCATCTATAAGGGCTTGGGACCGACACAAAGAAACACAATGGATTGTGCATTCCCCATGGCTGGGTTCATCCCCTGTGGAAAATTAATGGAAGAAATTATTAAGGATAAGATTGAGCAGAACATGGCAAGTATAGGAGTTTTTCTGAAGAGTCAGCATGGGTTCAGAAGAGGAAGATTATGTTTTACTAGCATGCTGGAATTCTAGGAGGAAGCAACAAATGGATATGATCAAAGTTGAGCTTATAATATTATTAATCTTGACTTTCAGAAACCATTTGATAAGGTGCCACATGAGAAGTTGGACATCAAACTAAAAGAAGTTTGAGTTCAGGGTGACGTTTTTGGATGGGTGCAGAATTTTCTTAGACACAGGAAGCAGAGGGTGACAGTGCAAGCAACCTTATCAGAATTGGCCGATGTTAGGAGTGGTGTTCCATAGGAGTCGTGCTATGGACATTGCTATTTTTACTATATATAAATGATTTAGATAGGAGTATAAGTAGCAAGATGGTTAAGTTTGCAGATGATACCAAGATAGGTGAATTGGCAGATATTTTGGAATCCGTTATATCATTACAAAAGGACTTGGACAGCATACACACTTGGGCATATTTCTGGCAGATGAAATTTAATGCCAGTAAATGTAAAGTATTATACATAGGAGGTAAAAATGTTAGATTTAAATACACAATGGGAGGTCTGAAAATCGGGAGTACACCTTATGAGAAGGATTTAGGAGTCATAGTGGACTCTATGCTATCAACTTCCAGAAAGTGTTGAGAAGCAAATAAAAAGGCAAATAGAATGTTAGGTTATATAGCATGATGTGTGGAGTACAAGTCCATGGAGGTTATGCTCAAGCTTTATAATCCACTGGTGAGGCCTCATCTGGAGTACTGTGTGCAGTTTTCGTCTCAAGGCTACAAAAAGCATATAGCAGCACTAGAAAAGTCCAAAAAAGAGCAACTAGGCTGATTCCAGGGATACAGGGGATGAATTATGAAGAAAGATTAAAAGAGCTGAGTCTTTTCAGTTTAAGCAAAAGAAGATTAAGAGGTGACATGATTGAAGTGTTTAAAATTATGAAGGGAATTAGTACAGTGGATGAGACTGTTATTTTAAAATGAGTTAATCAAGAACACAGGGACACAGTTAGAAACTTGTTAAGAGTAAATTTTTCACAAACATTAGGAAGTTTTTCTTTACATGGAGAACCACAGACACTTGGAATAAGATACCAAGTAGTGTGGTACACAGTAATACTTTAGGGACTTTCAAAGCCAGACATTTTTTAGAATAATCAAGTGGATAGGACTGGCAAGATTTGTTGGGTTGAATGGCCTATTCTCGCGTAGATTGTTCTAATGTTCTACTCACCTGTGCCACTATGAAGCCTAAATATGTAGTTACATTTTCAGAATAAAATAATTTATATCTGATATTTATAATTTATGCAATTTCCAACATCAATCACACAGAACAGAAAAGTAAATTTGAATCGCTCCTGAAAACTGAATGGTAGTACTGGTCTAACATGATGAAGTTCCAGTTGCTGGCGAATCAGCTAATTGTAGGAAAGACAACAGTTTAGTGACCAGGCTAAAAAATTGTCTAGCCCTCTGCTGGTATGATATTACTTGGTGATGGCAAAAAATTTGTTGCTGGTGGGTGGGGTCCTTCAAAATGGAAATGGCTTCCTTCAGTCATTTCTCATCCTAAATTTCCTGTGTGAAGTGAAGTGCAACTTAGTTGATGAAGTTAGTCATTTAAACCTGGGCTTTGAAGTCTGGCACAACAAATATGTAATACCAAATGGTGATGCTCCCTGAAAAAAAGCTCCCAACAAGTGAAGAGCAAATGAATTTTAGCAAAATTAACTTTGTGGCAAAACTTGGTGTTAAGCTTCCCACTGGAAATTCTTTAAATACATGGTGTTACCTTTCAAACAAATCTGTGCTGTGACAAAAGAAGAAAGGGGGTCAATTCCTGTTTGGAAGCATTTACAAATATTAATTGCATATGCATCTGTCTGTTGTTTACTATTTAACTAAAGATATAAAAATCACCAGTCTCATTTCCTGTCATGGGTAGACATTTTATTGAACCACCAGACATGTTCTAGTAGTATAATGCCCACTTTGCCGATGATAAGAACAAAGTCACAATCCTAAACATGCATCAGAGACAAAAAAGATTCCTGAAGCACCATATCACTGATAGAGTGCACATCTATAGAATAAATAAATAAAGAAAAAGGAAGGGGCAGTTGCTAGGGGGAGGTTTGTGGAAAACATACTAATGTGCACAATATTGTGTTTTGGTGTGTCTTTGTGTGAAAAATATGCAGCATGTCACATTTTATTTTAAAAATACCTGTCTCTCTCCATGATGATGTAAATGAGAAGCATAAATAGAATTAGTCCAACTGCCGTGTGACAGATTATATACATTTCACAGTTGCGTAAAAGAATACAGGTTGTCACACACGTGCAACTAGGAGGGAGATGAATGGACCAAGTGGAGGCAATTACCCACCAGGCCAGGGGATGGCAGGTGCACTAAACATACCTCTGTTATCTCTGCAGGCCAAAGACGGGAAAACCAGCCTGATCCAGCATCACTTCCAGTGCCCAGACTGATGTCACTTCTGGTTTTGGTGCCCAGACTGACATCATTTCCGGTTCCGGCCAAATGACATCACTTTTGCTTTATGGCCTATAAAGCCGACATCTTTGCTCAACCTGATCAGTTCACTCTAGAGCTTCATTCATGCACATCAGTGCTTATTTAAAAACCCTTTTGCAGCCAGGGACAATATAAGGGAGGCTGCTCCAAACCTTTCCAGTGTATTGAGACTCATTCCATTACAAGGTAAACATCCATCCATCCATTATCCAACCCGCTATATCCTAACTACAGGGTTACGGGGGTCTGCTGGAGCCAATCCCAGCCAACACAGGGCGCAAGGCAGGAAACAAACCCCAGGCAGGGCACCAGCCCACCGCAGAAGGTAAACATGGAAGTTGCAATATTCTTTATCTTCCTGAATAAGTGAGAAAGAGTGACTTTCATGTTTTGCAGTTATGAAACTGTCTACAAAATTGTTTTTAATGTAATTTTTGCAAAACTATGTGAGAATCAAAACTTGCTTGTTTCACTTCATTACTACTCTCCACTGTACTTCTGTAGGAGTGATAAACATCTGGGGAGATAGATTAACTTTCTGTAGCTTTCACAAAATTTAAAGGCACTGTTGAAATTTCTTATCAAAATAGGTAGTGTTGAGGAACCTTGAGAGACCCTCAGTGTTGTTGAAACCTACACTTACGAACTCTTTTTGCAGCAAACCCACAAACATCTAAAAGAGTGTAGCCCTCGGTAGACTGTTATGCCACTATTGGTAATCAGTCTCATTATCATTGACAACAACCACAATTATAGAATTTATGACGAGCTTGGCAAAATTATTATGTATAAATGGGGAAAATAGGCATGGATTGAGGATGCAGTCCTGTGGTACTGTAGTGCTCCAGTTGAAACAGTTAGGTGTGCATTTTCAAAGTTGAAAAGGGTGGAGTGCCCTCTCAGGGTTGGTAGCGAGATCCTGCCTCAAGTGGAGGAGTTCAAGTATCTCGGGATCTTGTTCACGAGTGAGGGAAGAATGGAGCGTGAGATCGACAGGCGGATCGGTGCGGCATCCGCAGTAATGCGGGCGCTGCATCGGTCTGTCGTGGTGAAAAAGGAGCTGAGCCGCAAGGCAAAGCTCTCAATTTACCAGTCAATCTATGTTCCTACCCTCACCTATGGTCATGAACTATGGGTAGTGACCGAAAGAACGAGATCGCGAATACAAGCGGCTGAAATGAGTTTCCACCGCAGGGTGTCTGGGCTTTCCCTTAAAGATAGGGTGAGAAGCTCAGTCATCCGGGAGGGGCTCAGAGTAGAGCCGCTGCTCCTCCGCATCGAGAGGAGTCAGATGAGGTGGCTTGGGCATCTGATCAGGATGCCTCCTGGACGCCTCCCTGGTGAGGTGTTCCGGGCACGTCCAACCGGGTGGAGGCCCCAGGGTAGACCCAGGACACGTTGGAGGGACTATGTCTCTCGACTGGCCTGGGAACGCCTTGGGATTCTCCCGGAAGAGCTAGAAGAAGTGGCCGGGGAGAGGGAAGTCTGGGCATCTCTGCTCAAGCTGCTGCCCCCGCGACCTGACCTCGGATAAGCGGGAGACAATGGATGGATGGACAATGTGAGGTCAGCTAGTCAGGCAGTTCTGATGGTGGTGAGTGATTGTGTTGAATATGGAAATAAACTAAATTAATAGCATTCTCTTATTGTCAAGGCAGGTTAGTGCAAGGCAGTAGTCTCAGTCAAGAGCCATGTAATGTCTCACCTGGGCTGCATTTCATTATAGAAAATGATTTACAGTACCAGGTGACCAATCATCAGGGAAAGCAGTACTGCCTTTTACTGATTCCAAGCCTGGATCACCACAAAATCTGTGAATCAGAGCACAAAACACTGGACTGCGTATAAATGAAGACGTGTGACACTGTGGTACAGCAGTTCCGTGGGTCACCAATTGGTGATCCGTTTTAATTAAATGATTGCACCCCAAGAAGGTGCAGGCTCCAATTGTGCGCAGGTTTGTGTGAGTGCGTTTTACTCCACGGTTAATTGGGTACCTGGCCGACCGGACTGCACACACTTGGGGAGGCAGGCAGTCTTAGACAGGTGTCTCAATGATGCCACAGAGTGGGCGGCTCCTCGCACCTGTGCCCAATTAGGCAGCAGAGAATAAAAAGAGCCTGCACAAGACAAAGGAAAGAAAGAAAGAAAATTTGAATTGAACTTTATTAATCAATACTCAACAAATCATTTACAATATCGAAATTAAAGCAAAGAAAATCCTAACTCACCCCAAAAGTAAAACAATACTTAATTCATATGTCAAATAAGAAAAATCAACTCATTATGTTCAAGTTTACAAATGACCTCATGAACACACCATTTTTCCTAAAAAGAATTGACATTTGCAGTCAATCTATAAAATGTATATTTTAAATAGATCCTGGCTTTTACAAGTTCATGAAATAGTCTTATGTCACATTGTTTATTTGACTTCATTTGCTCTTTTCTGGATTTATAAATGGCTAGATTGGCCTGTCCAATGAGAAAATTACCAATCAGACATTAATCTCAATTATTCTTATTTATAGTAGCACCATAAATAAATAAATAATCATTAAAAGGCAAGTTAAGTACACTAAAAACAAAGTGACAAACATTTAAAAGAGGACGAAGTCTAGAACAGAAGATAAAACAGTGGAGAATGGTTTCTCTCTCTCTCTCTTCACAGAAAGGACATTTGTCCATGACTGAAGGATCAAGCAGTGAGACATAGGAATAACAGCGAGAAAGAGAGAAAGAAAGAAAGAACAGAAGTTAATAGCTGGAGAAAGAAGGGCAGGCGTGAGAGAGCAGGCAGATATAAAAAGGGAAGGAGAAGGTGGATGAGAATGTGATCCCTGGAAGAGAAGTGTATGGCCGGCACTTGAGGGGGCTGAGTGTTGCTCCTGCTCCTTAAAGAACATGCACCTCTCACTCCATTACACATTATTGATGTTCCAATTGAAATAACAGGTAAAGAAGTGCTGAGAGGCTGCATTACATGCTTGTCTGTCTGTGGAGAAGTGTCTGGTTAGTGTGTATCTAACAGGTATGAATGGGAATTCTGAGTCCTCACATAGCAGAGACCAACTAATGTGTAGTGAGGGGAATGTACACAGAAATGCGCAATGAACCTTTGAGTTTATTCAGTATGCTGGAATGTAAAAAAAGTGTAGCAGGAGCCTTGTAACTTGTTTACACTGTAAAAAGACACCCAGAAATACGTAAACTGCTTTTGACAAACCATATAATGGATGTGTGAATGCCTCCTTTAGACTGAATAATATTTTGCCTCTGCTCAAAAAATGGTGTAAGTAGCAAATGCAACAGTCCATTCGAACCTAACTGCATCCATGTTCAACACTACACTAAATCTATAGTTAAAAGCAGCCTCAAGTATAATAGAAGGCAACTCGTAACATAAAACTATCAAACCAAAGTGTCTAGGATTCATTGTTGAACTTTTCCACTTCTCTCATGCACTTCTATTGGTTTCTGAGCAGTCAATTCAGATGAGTGTGTCTACCATGGAGTAAGGACGTCCGGTCAGGGGAGGCAGAGTCTCATCAGTCATCAAGAAAATTAAAAAAAAACTAATAATGATAACATAAATTTGTCCACTGGTCTGTGTTATAATTTTGTTTTCTGTATGATTCCAATAATTTTGATCATTTCTATAGTCAGAATTGCTAAATTTGCGTATTTCCTGTTTAAATACAGGGGAGAAACGCGAGGTGCGGCAGCGAGGAGAGTCACCTCACCTCGGACTGTGCTCTCCCTCACACACTGGGTTGATACATACAACTGGCGCGTCTGTTGTTATCTCTCTGTATGTCACCAATATAATGTTTGCAGACATGTTTATTATACACCCTGACTTTCCACAGTCTGACGAATATCTTTAATGAATGTGTGTGACATATTTAGTCTTGCTGATTGGACATAAAACCGCAGTGAAAAGGCACAAGGTGAGGCAGACAGTACCGTGCCGCACTGAAGGGGGCGCCTGTGAACTAAACAGAAAAATAAGAAGGATTTCTACAAGATAGAGACAGGAGATTTTCCACAGAGAAGGACAGGCACATGGACTTCATTTACAAATAAAGGTAAGACCATAAACAGTTTTCAATTTTATAAACAATGGGATCAGACTAAGAAAAAAAATCCTATATTTAAAAACTTAATTTAAAATAATAAATATTCTTTTGTTTTTCTTGTTATCCTTTTGTTGAACAGACTGTATTAAAATTCATTAAAGCATTAGAATTAAAAGCTTTTAAAAACAACTAAATATTTCAATTAAGGTGAAAATTGAAATCCGTATTTTTTTGTACACCACTCAGTACATTAAAACCTTGGATTGCGAGTAACTTGGTCTGCGAGTATTTTGCAACACAAGCTAAAATTTTTAATAAATTTTAAATTGATAAATGAGCGAGGTCTTGCAATACGAGTAGTACGCATACGCTTTGTCTGCCGAGTGTCACGTGATCACAGCTGAGCTGATGGTGCTTCTCTCTTGCTGCGGGATTGTGGGTAATCGTCTCCCATTCTCAGTCGCCGTGCCTCACTCATATAGACAACATCCGCACGAGCGTATACTGTTTACTATAGCATTGTGACCACGTGTGTGTTGTAATGTGTGAGTCCCTGTCTTGCACACCAAAACACAAAGCTGAGTCTCAGTACTTTAGCAACACCTGCTTTATTTAGCTTGAAACAGGAACGGCATGATTATTTATTGTAGCGGGATCTGCCACTCTCCTATACACAGACACAGCAATCAGGCAGGATCATGACCAGGTTAGTGGCCAAGTAATCCTGTGCCCTGCATTTATAATGTTCTTTGTATCACCCATCAATGGCAGCCACTTACAGCATGTCCGTGATCTTTTCGGATTCGGTTTTACAACAAACTGCTACAGCGATGGGAGCCTGTGGTTGCTTCGGGACACTCTTGTGTGTGTCGTCCCGTTGGGTGGAATCCTAAAAGAGTTTAGAAACCTTACAGTGGCAAAGCATTTTTTTAAATTTTGTGTCCAAGTGTAGTGACTCTTCAGGCAAAAGCAACTGTCACTGGATAGGTTCCTTGTTAAAGTCGCAAAAAAAGAAGATTCCAGTGAGCCAACAGATAGCAGGGATTCCATTAGTTAGAGTGAAAATTGTTATACACAATAACCCTCCTCCTCCTCTCTCTCGTCTCCCTCACACCAGTCACGATTCATTTCCAAGGTAAAGGGCAGATTCATTTGTTTTATGTATTTTTACTTTATATTTTGTATGAATCATTTTTATATGAATAGTTTTGGGTTATGGAACGAATCATCTGAGTTTCCATTATTTCTTATGGGGAAATGCGCTTTGATATACGAGTGCTTTGGATTACAAGCACGAATCCGGAACGAATTATGCTCGCAAACAGAGGTTCCACTGTACTTTCATTTGTATTGAATGAGTATGAATTGTGGAATTGCAATGGCAAATTTAGAACACATGGAGGGTGCAGAGCAAATCTGCTATAAATGTATTCTTTCTTAGCCAAATATGCGCTTTACTTACTGTATATGTATGTGTAAAGAATACTGATGAGATATGAAACATAACCAGTAGTCAATGTGCATTCTGACTGCCAATTGAATAGTGGATAAGCTACTCTTTTGGGTTAATGTATTTGTAAATCTGACTCTGAAGAAGTCAGTGCCTTACCAGCCACGAACCACACCACACGTCATATGCAGTTGGGAGCAACCACATGGCAATTTTTAGGTCAGGATTCACAGGTCGGCCCTTCACCAGGGGCCTCATGCATAACACTGTGCGTAGAATTCACACTAAAACATGACGCAAGGACAAAAGCGGAAATGTGCGTACGCACAAAAAATCCGGATAAATCTGTGCGTTCGCCAACTTCCACGTTCTTCTGCTCCATAAATCCTGGTCAACGTGAAAAGTAACACACGTGCTCATGCCTGCTGTCTTGCCCCATCTCCTCCCAGAATTATGCCTCTTTGAATATGCTAATTAACATAAATATCCCTTAAGATGAGCATTCTGTGAAAAGACAATGGCAAAAATATGGGGGAAAATAGAAGAATTTCAGTGAATACCAAGTGGAGGCAAGGAAAAACATTCTATTTGTTGGTTTGGTATAAACAACAAAAGGAAGTTGATCGAGTGACAGAGTGTCAAAGAAACTCGAAAGCTCAAGTTCACAAAGTCGCACAGCATCCGAAATAAAAAAAGAAGTTGTCAGATATCAAAGTCGCCGTGAAAAAGCGAGTCGTAGCCCACCATCTGAGTGTCATATGAAAGCTTATTAGGGTACAGAGAAAAGAAAAAAAAATAGGGACACAGTGAGAAAAAAGCTTGAAATGTCAACTTTAATCTTGAAATTTCCACTTTAATCACATAGTTTATTTTGTCATTAAAGTAGAACACCACAAACTTCATCTTTAAAAAGTTTAATTTACTAGTCTCTCAAATACCATTGTAACTATAGTAGCACGTTAAATGCTTTGTTTCGTATGTGTTCTTCTATGTGCTCAATGTGTGTGAATCACTACGTGCTTCTTAAACAACTGGACACAGAATCCATTACATTCATGATATTACAGCTCTCTGAATAATTAAAATACTGAGATGTATACGTGATATCATTTTCATGATGATAGGAGTTAAAGCATGTTATTAAACATGGGAACACGGTGGTGCAGTGATAGTGACGCGCTGGTGCCCTGTCCACAGACTGCCTCACGCAAGATGCTTGCTGCGCTGTGCGCGAGTTTCGATGTAATAATTTATTGCAGCAGTACTGTCTCTTTCAAACGTACTAACCCCCAATTCCTGTCCGTCCTTTTCTTTCTCCAAGTAACCAATCGCCACACAATCAGCTCTGTAATAGATGGTAAGCCATCTGTAAGCTTAGAACGCCAATTCTTCAAAACATTTAAGGAACGTTGAAATATCTTCGTAGTACATGTTTAATTATTCTATCCATCTATCCTTCCAGTGTCGCACCAGCCCCAGCAAGAATACAGCACGAGCACAAATACAGCACGAGGTAGGAACAATCCGTGAACGAGGAACCAGATCATTGCTAACGCTGTGCCACCGTGTCCTCACATGTTTAATTATTAACAATATAGATTAACAATATAGATAGTATTGCAAATTTACAGTGAGTTAATTGTACTTATAAGTACAAACAGTTCTACACAGAGCACTTGACGGACTGATTGAGTGCGTTTATAGTTCTTGGGATGAAACGGTTTCTGAACCGTGAATCAGTACAGGAAAGGTTTTGAAGCATTTGCCGTTTGAGAGCAGTTCAACAGACTGTGCTCATGGCTGAGGCAGCATGTGCTTGATGCTGTATACCGATAATTCTCTTTCCGATCAGATTGCACACTCAGATACAGTGGGATAAATAGTCTGAGTGGTGCATTGAGATGAACAATGCTAAAGCAGCTATGGTATTTGGAATAGTTTGGCCATTCCGTAGACCATTATATTGTTACAGGTTAATTACAATCAGATGCCTTAAACTAATAAACAATATGCGGTTAATTTCAGTGTATTTGATAAAGCCGCATCAGGGACATACATCTAAAAAAGAAAAGGGAAACCACACTGGAACAAAAGCACCGCTTTAATACTGGGTGCCGCCAGTTTGCAAAACCGTGCAGAGAACTTACGTACGCCAAGCCTTTAGCTAGCGTGAAAATGTGCTTGGCTTCACTCCAAGTTTAGGTTTTATACATCGCGATTTGAGCGTGGAATCGGGAGTATGCAAACATTTTTGTGCGTACACACCGTTTATACATGAGGCCCCTGATCATTTTGCTTTTTTCTTATTCCCTCGATCAATCCACTGACCTTGGAATAGTGGGGCAGGAGGGTCTATTGGGAATCTGCTTCTGTGTGTGTTTTTTTAACTCCTTCTCCTTCAGCTGATGTCTTTTGCCCACCTAATAGAGTGGTTTGATGATATGACACTCTTAGTATTTTGCCATCATTATACATGTGTTTTTTTTTTTTTTCTGGTTTTGGGTTTTTATGCGAGAATTTATTTCCGACTTTTGTTTTCTCAGTAAGGAAGTTCTTTTTCATTACCATCTTGTTTTCGAGGATATTGTAATGTCATTGGATTCAGGACTGGTGATGTCATTGTTACTACCATTATAAATATCCTAAACAAAAAACAACAGCCCACCAAACACAAATCAGAACTGGATTTGTGGGTATCTTCCAGATCTGACATGAGTTCTTCACAAAATGTATTTTGTAGAGTGTGTGCTCTACTGTTAAGTTTACACTGCGATGAAACATCCTTTACAAATATTGTCCTAAATCTGAGTAGGTATTTTATACACTTTGGTTGGATTTAGACATTAGGGAAAGCTGGACACAAAATGAAAGAGAAGTATCAATTCTGTTACTGTATGATCCATGTGATTGGTAAATGAGATACTAAGAGACAATTATGCTCCTGCTAACATGTACCTCTGGTCGTCATTTGATCTTAAGGCCTTGGAGGCAAAATTTCAAAGAAAAGGTCACACTTGAAACTGGCAAATAAAAAGAAAAGTTTAAAATGAGCAAAAGAACACAGAAACTGGGTGGAAGATGACTGCAAAAGTGTATTATGATCAGCATCCTGGAGTCATCCTTTCTCTTTTGCAAATGACACTATTATTTGGTGTGTATGTAAGGAAGAAACCATCTGAGAACCTATAAGGTATTTGTTTCTCACAGTACACAATCTGATGTTCTTATCTTCTCCTTCATATGAGCCTTCCCTTTTTTCTTCTGTCCTGGTTAAATCTGGTTAACCCTTAGTTTCTTGGCAATCTGTCACATGGAATAACTTTCATTCTGCAAAAACAACAACAGACGGACATGTTTCTTGAGAATGCTATTCCATTTTGGCCATTTTTTGACCAAGAACTGAACTTGCAATGCTAGAACTCTACAACCCAAGTGAACAGAATAACAAGGTTCAGCAGTGCTAATGCAATTAGAAACATTTCTCTAATAACCAGTTAGCATTTATACACTAATTAATGATAAGCTTAGGGCGTGGACTATTAAAACACTGAAGGAAACAGTGCTATAAATGATAATGAATAATATTAAATTTAAAATAACTAATTTCAAGCAGTAATAGCCATTAGCAACATTAGTAATGCATTGGCTGGGTCTTCTTTAAGCTTCCTCCTTTCACTTCACTTCAGCAGATGGCCTTCATTTGCATAAACTGGCACACCCATTTGCGATTGCTCTCAGGACTGTGGTGAAAAGAATGTGAGGGTGAGTTCCACTTAGAGGGATTATTATGATCAAAAAGTGGGGAGAGGGGTTTACCTGTTGGAGTGTTGAAGAGCAGGATTACAGTTATAGGCTAATCTGGCACTAAATGAACCCTATAGGTTGGTTTGTATATTGGTGCCATTACTGACTCCAAAGCCTACTTGTCATCTGTAAACTTTCCATTTCCCATCTTTCCATGACAGGTTGAGTAGATGGGGGGCCCCCTGGTAGCCGTGGGACCCTGTGCAGTCTCTTAGTTTGCTTAGCCCTTTTGCTGGTGCTGGCATGGACATCAGTCCTCTTAGGGCACACTCATCCTCAACCCACATAATTGAATTTAGAGTTTCCATAGCTTCTGAAATGTGAAGATGAGACTATCAGAAGAAAAATGCTGAAAATAAAGTCAGGCTTACACTGAGAAAGGGCTGGCTGTTATGTTCAATCAGCTGCCCTTTAATATATTTTGGTTCAAATCAGAAAACATTCAGTTTCAAAATGTTGCAATAGTAGAGTAAATGAGGAAGATAACAAATATTCCTCAGAAAATTTTATTGTTCTCTTTTGAGGGTTAGGCACCTGGAGCCAAAATCTTGGTAGCCTCCAACTATACCAAGAGCAGAAAGGCACCAGTCTCAGTTTACACTGCTGCCCTCTAGTTTTTTGGGAGATATGTATACATTCTCTCTGACTGCCCATCTGTGTTGTAAATTGTTCACAAAGCAAACAAAGCAAAAACCAAGGCTTACCCTCAAAATCTAGGCTCAGGCTTCAGTTTAACCACCACAATCAGAGTGGCCCATGCCTGGGTGGGAAATTCTATTCTCTCAGTTTTGAAGATAGACAGAAAATGGAAAATGAAAGTAGAACAAAGCCAAACATTTTGTGTCAAAGTTGAATAACAATAACACATCCTTCATTTGTGGAACACTATGATATCAACTGGCTCGCCAGAGTGAATGCAGTGACTGCCCATGAGAAACATTCCGGAATGTGTGGCCAAGGGCTGGTTTGATGGGGCATACGAGAAACAACAAAACTCAAAGAATCATTTAAGTCAGGGGTTCTTAACTTGGGGGTCGCATCATGGTCACAAGAATCTCACCTCTGTAAATTTTTGTAGTGAAGTAACTGCACATGAAGCCAACGAAAAAAAAAGTAATATTATTCTTTTTTAATTCACTTACTTTAGTGTTAAAGAGAGCCATCCTTTTATGCATAGTTACTTTTTTGGAGGTGGGTCACTAGAAATTTTAAAAACAAAAAACAGTTGTATTCTTAAAAGGGTTAAGAACTCCCCATTTAAAAGCATGTGTGCTACTGAGGGTGAGAGTGGCACATATTATGGGTGCCCACCATCAAGTAGCAAAGCACAATGAAATGGAGTGAAAGAAAGGGGCTGCTCTCCGGTATCTAACAGATGAAACTGCCAGGACTGAGCAACCAGGGGACATGAGAATAGCAGAAATTCTGTCTTTACTTAACTAGAAAATTTACAGAGTTGTTTGTATGTTCAAATTTTGACAGCTAATTCTGTCGTTATCCGTGTCTTCTGGAATGTCACAGTCTACATAAAATATTTTTTATTGTTGCTTGATCAAGTAGGACTTTTTTTTTTTTTTTAAATAGATGAGGCTGTTTCCTACACTGTGCTCATGGCTGCCAGGAAAGGCACTGTCCCCACCACCGTAACCCAGCACTAGAAGATGTTGGCATGAAAATGCACAGTATGTATGACAGCACATATTTCATGGCATGCACACCTGTTCATTACAATGAGTTACTTGGACATTGTTGGGTTAGTTCTTAAGTGTTTTACAGATTTCCTGGATGCGTGAGAGGCAAAAACTGAAGGAAAAACTCTGGGAAGCTGACAAGATTATTAAAGCAAATTAAGCAGTAAAGTATATATGGAGATGAGGCTTGATGTTACTGGTTATGTTATCTCTTTCCATTATTGATATCCACACAAAACGTAGACAATATATTTGCTTAACTTCATATATATGGCATAATTGTGTAAAATTTTGAAATAATGCACTGCTGAAACGCTGTGAATTACAAGACCAATGTGACAATTGAAAATAAATCATACAATTATGGTGTTACATAACATCATGTTTATTCTGCCTTTAAATTAAAAATCATGCAGCAGAAGACAAAAGCGTTTATGCATAGCATTTTAGTTAGAGAGGTAGTCACCCTATGATGTGAACTATAACAGCTCAAGTCCATTTGGCATTTCAATTAATTAGATGGGAATTCCTTTATTTGTCCTTTCATCTTGTTAAGATGCTTTATATTAGGAAATATACATGCAGTACAGTAGTAGTTTAGTTTTTAGTAATCTGACATAATCAGCAATCATGGACAAATATTTTTGCCAGGGTTGTGAACATTAAAATGCCCCTGACTTTACATCCATATGTTCAGTGGAACTAAAAACAAATTCTGTCCTAAAAAATGCCCCTTCTCCCCACTAAAAGGTTTGTGCATGTCACTAATTAACAATATTCACACAATAATATTAAAAATAAACATCAAAAATATAAAATAAAGAAAACATATTTGAGCCAGAGATAAGACCCTGGATGAACTGCACTCAACTCTCCGTTCCTGTGGTGCTCTCCATCTGTATACCACCAGCATATTAAGATGTATATAGTTATACTATAAAGCCTGGCTCCATTGAAACAAATAAATAAATAAAATAAATATCACAAACCAGCATCCAATGTAATGAAGAGTATTTTTTTTTTTTAAATTGCAGTGTCAAGGACAAATGGATCCCAGATAGGCTGTGTTATCAGAGCGTATGGACACCAGCCACTGTTTATGAGAATATGTGATCTGATAATATCTTTAGAAAAGAGAGACAGCTTGAATTCATTAAAAATCCTTTTCTTCTATTAATTTCCTTTTCTTTTATCTACTGTTAATATTTGCATTAAAACTGAAACAACCAACAATAGCTTTATGAAGCATTTGTCTTTTATTTCTAGAAAATACATCATTCTTTTTTTCATAACTATAACTGTAAATGTATTTGTTATGTGTTAATTTCTATGAGTGAAAAGTTATTTACTTTCCAAATTAAAAGTATATAGGTTTTACTTTTTTAAAATTTATATCTTAATCAGTTGGTTATGATGAGTGATTTAGGACACAATTTTCATTATTAATGCATAACATTAACACAAAGACAGAGAGAGGGAGAGATACTCATGGATACCGATACACATGAAATATATGGAGATACATCTCTTTTGTACTGAAATGGTTGCCATGTACACAGTATGAATGTCAGTATGCAATGCAGAATGTAGCCTTGATTTGTGGGCTAAACTCCCATTCACCACTTATGCATAATGAGTCCAGTCGGCATGACACTGCCATATTTCTAAGCTGTTTGTGTATATTGCAGTAAACCCACAAGTCAATCAAATCCAGTAATTGTAAGGGTGCAGTTTAACAATTCAAGCTTCATGGGTTCAATTATTTTACCTGGACACTGCATGTTCTCACTAAGTTACTGTTATTTTACTTTAAGTTTCAAGTTAGAGTACACCAGCAATAGTTCATAGCCTACCTGCGAGAACTGTTACACTCAAAGTTTAATGCAAAGGCAGACCCTCAATCACAGGTTAAGGTATCATATTCACGGTATAATCAACCCCCCCCCCCTCCCCTCCCCTCCCCCCCCCGGGTATTGATTGTGCCATGTGATATGAATTATCATTTAATGACATAAGGATAGAGCTGCCAGGGAAGGGGAAAAGAGGAAAGCCTAAGAGAAGGTTTATGGATGTGGTGAGATAGAACATGCAGGTGATGGGTGTAACAGAACAAGATGCAGAGGACAGAAAGATATGGAAGAAGATGACCTGCTGTGGCAACCCCTAACGGGAGTAGCCGAAAGAAGAAGAAGAAGAAGATTAGTTTATAACTATTTGAATGAAAATAAACTCATGATCTGTTAAACATTAAATAATGCTTGTTAATGATTTATTATTACAAACTTTTACAAAAAAAAAACTGCTACTTCAATACTTGTTTTCATGAGACTAAATGAGGTCAAAAAAATACAGAGTGTTTCACAATGTTGGTATCTTGTGCCAAACAGTATAACTTTGAAAAGATGTGGAAGCTGACATCTAAACTTGGTACAATGATAGCTGAGATAAAGGTGAGCGGAAGCAGCAGCAGAAGCACAGAGCAGTGGCGTATCCCACAGGCACGTAGTAAGTACAAAGTAGTAACACAGAGTAAGTTCAACTGAAGTAAGGCCGACAGCTGACCAGGAGAAATAACCGGCAGTGAGAAATCAAAGTCGATCGCTCAGCGGGTGGTGGAAACTTAAAGCTGACGGTCTCTTAGTGATTCAGCTGAACGTGGAAAAAGCTGAAGCACCAAAGTTACTACAAAAACTTTGGTAGTGGATGATATCAGCACTAAATGTAAGTTCTATCTGCTCTCTGCCTGCTGAGGGCTCGTTTATATGTTGTGTGACCAGCAGCATGTACAGTTCAGGTTTTCCAGCAGACAGTGTAGACAGCTTCACCTGCCAAAAGTGTTTAGTTAATTTAGAGTTGGTCAGGAAAATACGTGAATTGGAGGACTGCGTTAGGAACCTGATAGCAATTAGGCAAACCGAAAACTGGATCTCTTTAGACAATTTGGCTACTTCTGATTTCAGCTTCAGTCTCTCCAAGTCCCACTGTAGTCAGTGCGCGGCCAAAGTCCGCAGCACCAATTCAGCCACAGGGCAAGTGGGTAACAGTAACATGGGAGTCTAAGAAGCCAAAATTTAGTCCCTCGGCACCCAGGTCACCAATTCAGACCCAGAGCAGATTCTCAGCACTCTGCAGTGTGCCTGTGGAAACTGAGAATAAGAAAGTGCTCATAATTGGCAATTCCATACTGCGAAATGTTAGAATTCCAAACTATATTAAACCAGCAGTTAATGTTAAATGCCTCGCAGGGGTCAAGATTTCTGACATAGAGACCGCATTGGACCGTGTCGCAGACGATGAAGCATCTACCTTATTGCTGCATGTTGGCACTAATGATATTTATTTACAGCAATCTGAGGTATTAAAGAGGAACTTCATCTCTCTATGCACCAAAGGTAAAAGAAAATGTCGGAATTTAGTTGTATCTGGCCCCTTACCAAGATTATATAGAGGGTATGGGATTTATAGCAGATTGCATTCCCTTCACTGCTGGCTAGAAACCTGGTGTGCAAATAAAAGCATAGTGTTTGTGAACAACTGGGATGATTTTTGGGAAAGGCCTAGATTTTTCAAAAAAGATGGTCTTCATCCTAACCGGAGGGGATCTTATGCATTATCCCAAAATATGGCAGCCAAACTGCCTGGCTGACTGATTAGAGTACCATCCAGGCCGCAGTCATGTGATTTTAAATCACAGGATGTTGTTTATCCCACCTGTTACTATTCTGAAGCTGTTACCCATAATCCCTGTTGTGGGGCATCCAGTAAATTTAGTCATGATGCAAACCTTAAATTACTTGATAACCAAAAAATAAGATGTATAATTAGACCAAGGGATAAAACCAGACCCTCCACCAGGGGCATCTGTAATAGAAATTTACTTCAAATTAAAACAAAAAATATATCACCAGTTCAGAAAGAAGCATGCAGTTTTAAATGCTGCTTATTGAACATTCACTCTCTTGGCAGTAAAACTGTTTTGGTAAATGATATTATATTAAGTACAAAATTTGATCTGTGTCTTCTCACTGAAACATGGCTTAGTAAATCTGATACTGTTCCTCTACCTGAGGCATCACCAGATGGATACTTGTTCCTTCATAAGTCTAGAGATTCTGGTCGAGTAGGAGGCCTTGGAATTATTCATTGTAACAAAATGCAAATCACGTCTAAAAATTTAGGTGACTTTACATCCTTTGAGGCATTCATTTTAAATATCAAAACAGATTCCAACACAATTATAGTGCTAGTCTACAGACCACCAGGGCCATATTCATTGTTCATGACTGAATTTAGCAACATTTTATCTGATTTGGCTATAAATTATGATCACGTAGTACTGATGGGGGATTTTAATGTACACATTGATGTGGAAACTGACACTTTTAGCAAATGTTTTACTTATTTGTTAAATTCAGTAGGATTTTGTCAAATTGTCAAAGGTCCAACTCATAATCATAACCACACATTCGATTTAATTATAACTTACAAAGTTGAAATTAAAAATTTAAATATTACTCCATTAAATGCAGTTATTTCTGATCACTACTTAATTACATGTGATTTAGGCCTGCCCTTGCCAACGCACTAACAGATTAAAACAAAGACAGTGCGACATCTAGATTGTAATTCTGCTTCAAAATTTATAGATACTTTGAGTAAGTCGAGTGTAATTGTGGAAAACAATTTAGATGAGTTAACATCAAATATAAACGTGGAAAACAATTTAGATCAGCTAACATCACATTATAATGTGACCTTGAGAGATGCTCTGGACACAGCGGCTCCCCTAAAAACAAAATTGATCAAAGCACATAGAAACTCTCCCTGGTTTAATGAAAAAACTTGAGCTCTTAGAGTTGAAAACTGGAGTGCAGATGGAGAACAACAAAGCTACATGTCTTTCAAATGGCATGGACAGAGTGTTAAAAAATATAAAAAAGCTCTCTTTAAAGCTTGCTCAGAATACTATTCTACAATAATCGATAGCAATAATAAAAATCCTCGGGTACTGTTTAGAACAGTTGCTAAACTAACAAATGGGAATTCAGATCTACAGTGCAAAATACCAACAGATATTAGCAGTACAGACTTAAAAATATAAGATCCCAGATCTCAGCATCACAGTACAAACGCATACTAGCTTAGCAGACCCTGCCTCACATTGCATTCAGCACTTTAGTAATTTTAATCCTGTGACTGAGCAGGAAGTCTTAACTTTAATTTCTAAAATGAAACCCACTACTTGTTCCCTAGATCCAGTGCCAACAAAACTAGAAAAAGTAGTCGGCAATCAACTTCAGTCGCACCTTACGCATTACAATTTATTTGAGAAATTCCAGTCTGGTTTCCCCACTGGTCATAGTACATAAACGGCACTAATGCGGGTTGTAAACGACAATCTGATATCCTCAGATGAAGGAAACTCCACTGTAATTATGTTGTTAGACTTAAGTGCAGCATTTGACACCATTGACCATTCTATTTTACTGCACACGTTAGAAAATTATGTTGGGCTTACAGGCACTGTGCTCGCTTGGTTTACTTCTTATTTATCAAATCGATTCCAATATATACAGAAATGTGCTGACAGTACTCCATCATTATACATTATACAGAACTGAGATATGGTGTCCTGCAGGGCTCAGTACTGGGACCTTTATGGTTTTCACTTTACATGCTTCCACTGGGATCTATCATTAGGAAACATAATGCTAATTTTCACTCATATGCAGATGACACCTAGGTATACCTTTCATTTAGAGCAAATGAAGTTTCTCCGATGTTGTCTTTAATTAGTTGTGTTAGTGAATTAAAGGAGTGGATGGATGAGAACTACTTGTCTTTAAACACCGATAAAACAGAGATGCTAATTGTTGGAGGGAATGACGCTGATCACAACAATATTTTGTCATCATTTAACTCAGTTGGAATCACCATTAATTTTACTGAATCAGCCCGCAATCTAGGAGTTATCTTTGATTCTAGCATGTCATTTAAAGCGCATATTACAAAGTTGTCCAAATCATGTTTCTTCCATGTTAAAAATGTTAGGAAATTAAGGCGCTTTCTAAATAAGCAAGATTCTGAGAAATTAATTCATGAATTTATTTCTGGTAGGATTGAGTACTGCAATGCGGTGTTCACTGGATGTTCAAACTGTTCTTTATACAGTCTCCAGTTAATCCAAAAAGCTGATGCAAGAATTATTACAAGAACAAGAAAGTACAAACACATAACTCCCATTCTTAAATCCTTACACTGGCTCCCAGTTAAGTTTAGGGCAGATTTCAAAATCCTCCTTTTAACATATAAAGCATTAAATGGCCAAGGTTTGGCTTACCTATCTGAACTTATCATGATTTACAAACCAGAATGCACATTAAAATCTCAAGATGCCGGTCTGCTTATGATTCCAAGGATTAATAAAATAACAGTGGGAGGTTGAGCTTTTAGTTACAGGGCCCCTAAACTGTGGAATGGTCTGCCTGCTACTATAAGAGATGCCCCTTTGGTCTCAGCTTTTAAATCTGGGCTGAAGACTCACTACCTCAGTTTAGCATATCCTGACTAGAGCTGCTGATTAACTGTTCAGACTGCATCTCTGTTGTCAGTCATTAGCACTAAAACATAAGTAACATAATAGTTATAATTTGTTACTAACCCTCACCTATTCTGTTTCTCTTCTTGGTACTCAAATGTGGCACTTGCTGCCATGGCCCACCTGCCAAGTTGTTTTGCCTGCCTAAGGTAAAGTCATCCCTGATGGAGGATCTCATGAATCGTGGGGTAGAGGGGTCCTTTCATCGGATTGGCTGGCCCAGTGCTGTTTCAGCTGAGGAATGGCCAAATGGGGGAGGCAGCTTGATGGCTGAGGTCTCCAGGACTCCGAATCATATTATGGGATATCATCTACTGTTAAATTCTACTCCGTACTTGTAAAATTTTTATTTTTATACTGAATTGAAGATTTGTTCTGTTCTGTGTATTGTGTTGTGTTGACCTCCTTCTTTTTGACACCCATTGCACGCCCAACCTGCCTGGAAAGGGGTCTGTTTTTGAACTGCCTTTCCCAAGGTTTCTTCCATTTTTTCCCTAAAAGGGTTTGGGAGTTTTTCCTTGTCTTCTTAGAGAGTCAAGGCTGGGGGGCTGTCAAGAGGCAGGGCCCGTTAAAGCCCATTGCGGCACTTCTTGTGTGATTTTGGGCTATACAAAAATAAATTGTGTTGTATTGTATTGTAACACCAATTGAACTTTATTCCAGGGTTGTAATCATAAAATGTCTTCATTATGTACTGTAAAGTCAAAGTTGTTGGACAGAAATCCCTAAAGCACCAGATTTTTATGTGTTTTATTTAGTAGATATTGGTGTAAACAAAGGTTTTTATTTAAATAAATATTTTCTTTTAAAAATGTGAGGTGTTGTACTCTCTACTCTTCAGTCATTGGCAGCTTTATTACATAAGCATAGTAATAGCAGTTTATTTTTGGATACATGATTTAGGTGCAAAAATGGCAGATACATTTACGGAAATAAGGGAGGGGAAGCCATTCATCGCTGCATGTTATGATATGAAAAGCAAAAGACATTTGGCAAATACAAAACCAAATTACAGTCCGTTACTATCGTTAGATTAGATAATAGCTAGCTTGCTTCAAGATCTAACTCGGATACTATTAAAAGCTTTTCAGTCTCCATTTCAACTATATTAACTTGGTAGGTTTATTTTTTCTCATGGGCTTCTAAAACTCCTTGTGAAAAGAAGTGCTTCTCAACTTGAATAAACTTTTTTCTAATTTTAACTGACATCACTGATGTACTGTTTAACTGAAACAATGCAGGTAAATCAGCAGTTTGGATGGATTTTATAGCTTTGAAGACATGAATTGTGTCCTAACATTGCTGTCTTTGTTCACAATTTCTAAAGATGTTACTTCTTTTCGGTAGTATAGTGACCTGAACCACATATTATATCCCAGCTGTGGTCTCAATAGCTCATTATAAATTCTAACTGTGATATCCCTTCTTTCATTGTATGTGAGTCTGGGATGACGGATGAGAATGTTGCATCAATGAAAATTCTTATGTCCTCTTTGTTTTCCATTTACCACTGTCATTCTTCTATTTACAAGTAATCTTCTGTTGAGTACTCTGGCCTTGTTCACACTGAACTATGTCTTTCAAGTGTTTCCCCAGTTTTGAAACTTGTCTAACTCATTTTGAATACTTGCTTTTGCCTCCATGGTGTTTGCTGTTCCAGATAAAATTCTTCTGTCAGAAAGAGTGAGACAGAAAAAAAAATTAAGTTGGGACCACAAGATAAGATGAACAGGAAGACAAAGGATTTGTAACCATGAAGTCAAATACATAGTCATCAAGCCAAAAAAAACAAAATCTGAATCACAGTCAATAGCTCATTGGCGAGGACTTGTTTACCAAGAACACAATTAAAAACTCAACAAGTCAGTCTCCTAGTTTTCATTCTGTAAACCTGGATAGTTTAGGAAGTGCATGACATAACTTTTATATTAGCAAGATGATGACATCATGGGCTGTGTACTTCTGAGTCATCTCCCAAGCAACATGGTAGCAATAGCTCCACAAAACTGTAGAAAAACCATTATTAGACCTTATAACCTATAATCTATACATAAAATGCTAATGGTTGTCTGCATGTCATGCAAAAACTTGCAAGCCCTCAGTCGACAGCTTATGCCATAAGGTATGCGCATAACATGACCCATGAATTGAATGTATGGGCTACTTCGGCCACAAACTCTGCAGGTCCTTCTCATGGCAGGCAGAAATGCAGCCATGCACGATGCCTGAGAAAAAAAGCACAGCAGTTTCACAGGCTGGTTGAATATCACACACTACCAAAGAATTGGATGTGTGGGCTTCCTATCCATTAAGTTATTTCAGCTACCATAAAAACATAGCCCAAATAGGCTTAACTTTATTGTATTTACAAAATACTACAAAAAAAAATACATATTTTTATGTACTCTACTAATACGTGTAATTACATTCTATTGCTGGGGAAACTCCACTGAATTTGCTTCGCCCAAAGTTTGTTAAAATCACAGAAATGTTTCTAGTTTGAAGTGGATTGTAATGGTGCAATGGTCTTTTAAGTGTCCTTGAGGTCTAGAGAAACATATGCTAACTATACTGAAAAATTTGTTGTGGCCAAAAAAAGTGACCTGAGCTGTAAGGAAGCAGTGCTAACCACTGCATCGTTGTGCCTTTCCGAGATAAAATTAATGGACCTGAATAGTATCAATCAGAAAACATCATCGCACTAATGCAATATTATATAAAAACTAAAAGTGTCAGATCGGGTGTAAATATATGCTGACACTGTTACTTAGGGTCAGATCAGGAAGCAGGGAGGGAAAGCGTGAACATAACCAACAGAATAAAACTGAAAAAATCTAACTTTTACAAGAACCATAAATTTACACCCAATCTGATGCTGTTAGTTTTAAAATAATATTGCATTAGTGCGATGATGTTTTCTGATTGATACTATTCAGGTTATACAATGATTTCTTCAAAATGTCACAAGTATTTGTCTCTTTCTTTTTTTCCCCCCAGTGCTGCGTTGACATCATGCACCAGAAGGCGTGAGCTTATTCAGTGCAAGCAGGAGCACGCGGGTGGCCAGTTGCTGTGTGCTACAACATGCCTGACCTGGCAGCGATCAATGCACATGTACTGTACAAGGCATGCACGGGTCCACTGAGAAAAGAAGAGTGTTCTTTCCTCACCTTGCAGAGGAACTCCGTTGTTGTTTCTTACAAGAAAAGGGGATGGAATAAGATAAAGAGGATGCAACATCGACAAGCTTCTGTTCCAAGACAGCCGCTTCCCCCAGGAAAGCAAACTCAGTCAGTGTCCGGTGCCCCTTCAATGTAATAGGAACAACAGCATTGAGAGAAATGTGTACATTGCAACAGGTACACATGTCGTAAATATAGGAAGACAGTCCTTGGGTGTGTGGGAACTGTAAACATCTGAATTTGATGATTGTATATAGCACGGAACTGACCTCTTTGTACTATTCTTTCCTCTGCATGTCCAAAAGAAGCACCACCTGGCACCAAAATGTGGACACTGGGCAAGATTGGGGAAAAAAAAAAATCGTGGTCACTGATTACATCCGCAAGGCGGCATGCGAATGAATATGAATAATATGAATGATGTTGCATCAGTGCCACAATGTTTTCCGAAATGTACTATACAGGTCATAAAATGAATTATTCCAAATATCATATATACCTATGTCTCTGTTTTTTGTCAGTGCAGCTTTGACATCATGGACCATCAGGTGCATACTAATTCAGCGTGTGCAGGAACACTCAATAAAACTGAATAGAAAAAAATTCAAGTGACAATGACATACCAAAAAGATATGATACACCAGCGTTTGTGTGTCAGCTTTTATCCCTCCAGATCAGAGAATTTCCAGTTCCATTGTTTCAAAACACCTCTCACATCTAGTTATTCCCAGTTTCAGATAAAAACTAACAGCGTCAGATCTGGGGTTCAGGGAGTGTTGTATCGTGATTGTGACTGAGAGAATAAAAGAAAAAAAACCCTAACTTTTACAAGTACTATTATAAATTTACACCGGCTGTTACAGACAAATCAAATGTATGTTTTTATCGCATAATATTAACAATAAGAACAGCTCACTACTCAAAAAGGCAAATTTACGAAGGAGCTGGTTTCGAACTTGCTACCTCTGGATTATAAATCAGTACTTCTTACAGCTGTAGCACGGAAGCTGTCGTATTATCCTTGTACCTTTTGTGAAAGTGATTTTTTGATATTTGGACTTCAGCCTTCAAAAATTATACAGTTTATTACTAAAACATGAAAAACGTTCCTGTTTTAATGATGTGTTTACATAGATTGTTGTAGACACGGAACACACATGAAATGCATGTGATCCAAATAACGATCTATTATTTCCCTTCTAAAACTCCAGCACTTCACTCTTAGATGATCAAGGCTTGAACTGGTTAGGGGAGGGGAGGGGGGGTTTGTGGTGGGTTGGGAATGGGGTATAGCAGGCTGCTTGCGCTTATCGACACATTTACAAAACAGAAGACTCTGACAGAGAGGTGCAAAGGGATTTAAGGTGGGCTGGGTTTACAAGTTTTTTCTTGGGCTTTGGTAATTCTAGTGTTAAGACACAAATAGACCAACACATTGCCAGTTTCCTTCTGTGTGTGTGTGTGTGTGTTTTGTTTTAACTGCATTTGCAAGTTTTCCGCTAGCCTTTTTGTAGGATCCCCATAATATACTTCTAAGGTAGGGGGCTGTCCCATCCACCATTGGCTGCTATGGCTCTATGATGTCACACTGGCATCAAAAAGCATTATGGGGCACATAGAAAAAAAAGTGTGTCTAAACTGGCCCAACCTGCGAATTTCCAGAAAAATACTTGGATGAACAAAAGTCACCGGCGAACATAGCACATTTGCTGTGAAAAATACTTTGGCGAATTTCGCTCATAAACACTATTACATTCTGATGTCATTGTTTTTAATTACTAACTAATAAAACTGTGATAACTAACACTTTGGTTAATGACTAAAAAGTTTAAAAATGCTCTAGTTTACAGTTACAGTTAACTAAGTCTTTGAATGTACCGGACTGTTATTCTTACTTGTTTTACTTTAACTTGTGTAGCAAACAGTCCTTTAAAATGTGTGCTTACTTTTACCTTAAAACAATATGTAACAAACAGCACTGTATCATCAATAACTCATATAAATTAATTAATCAAAAACATCAGAAAGAGGTGTTTTACTACCAATAAATCACAGAAGGTGATACTGAACTGTGGCATCAGTCTGATATAAGGCCTACTGCATTTTGTATGGCTGCTCCAAGACATCATTACAGCAAAAATACATTACGTATTTAAGTGATCAGATTAGTTGGGTTTTGAAAACATATTGTAGAACTACAGCAGAGATTCCAGTGATGATGATCTGAGAGGGTATTGATTGCCTTATAAATACTACTTACCAGACTATGGTGTAATAAGAACAATATTGTATTTATATTGAATTATATCATTTTAAGTTAGATAGCCACAATCCTAACAACAAATTCCGCTGTGACCTTTTCTTTCTTAGAGCCAGGTAATGTCCATGAACATTTCATTATTTTTGTGATTATCCATGTGAAGATATTCTGTTACTTTCATCATCTTTGATTGTTGTTGCCTTAAAATAATTTGAAACATTATTCTAGCACAGTTTTTCCTTCAGTTTCAGAATGTTATTGAGGTATTGTTGCTTAGGTACAACAGAAACGGGAGATGCTGTCGGTTATCATCACTGAGAAATAGTATAAGAAAGAAAGGAATATCAGATAAGCCTTTGTGTCCCACCACCTGTTTGCTAACCTGGAGATTCAACTTGACAAAAAGTATTTAAAATTAGGACTTTTATTCATCTAAACATTCTTATTAACTTTAAATAGCTAAAGAATGCAATATTAAAATAATTTAAAGCACAATTAGTAATTTTTATTGTAAAACAAAAATATGAATAGGTCACTGCAAAGATGAACATTTGATTTAATTTACAATTACTACAGTTTATCAGAGAAAAATTGTCACATTCCATTCATAGGGGTGCCACACATTAAATTCCATGTGAGAAAAAAAAAAGGAAGACAGTCATTTGAATGTACTGACTAGCAGCCTGTTCCACGTATTAGTTCAACATCTGAATGAATTTGAACATACTAGATTCAGTATTTGAATGTTGAATGAGGTGGCTGTTATTTTTACATGTTATGCACCATTTGTCATTCTTTAACACTACAATTACCAGAGCCTACGTATATATAATGTGTTAAGCCTGAATTCCAAATATCAAATAAACACTTTCAAAAAAGGTACAAATATAACAGAACAAGTGTGCTTCTATTCAAGAATATAACTGCAGAAAACTGGTAATCAAAACTTCACGGGTTCGATCCCGTACATACTAGCGTGGAGAGATGCTTGCGTACTGAAGAGTCTATAGCTACAGGTAGAAGCTGCCGTCGCTATACTTGGTATATAAGAGCCAGATCGAATGTTATTTACTTATTTACCTTTATTTATTTACTTGCTTCCTACAGTGTAAAGTCACAAGTAGACTGCAGAGCTTCCCATGTACATATACAAAGCACAGCGATGGCAAAAGTGCGACATGCATTCTTACTCCGATATAGAACCGTCATCATGATCTGAGTTCACCTCTGTTATAGCGCGTCTTTATGTGAAAACAGCAGTGTCAGATGGGGGGGGGGGAGGGGGGTATCGTGAATGCGACTGAGAGAATAAAACCGAAAAAAAAAAAAAACAAAAAACAAAGCTAACCTTTACAAATATCATACATTTACACCGGCTGTTACAGACTGAAATCAAATGTATGTTTTTATTCTAAAATAGTAAGAGCAGCTCACTTCTCAAAACAGACTCGTCCGGGATCGAACCCGTGAAGTTTTGATTACCAGTCAACAGTTGATACCGTTGCGCCACCGAAGCGGTTGTAACAAATGTGTGTCAATGTCGCGCCCTAACGCGGGTTATTTTTCTACAGTTATATTCTTGAATCGAAGCGCACTTGTTCTGTTATATTTGTACCATTTGTGAAAGTGTTTATTTGATATTTGGAATTCAGGCTTAACACATTATACACTTCATGTCTACATTTTGTCAATTATTACTAAAACATGAAAAACATTTCTGTTTTAACAATGTGTTTACTGTACATAGATTGTTGTAGACATGGAACACACATGAAATGCATGTGTTCCAAATAACGATATAGTATGTATAAAAGGTGTAATTTTGCTTGACTTCTCACTCTATACAACTCCAAGCAACTGACACGCAGGTAAACAGACTTGAGCTGAGAAAACTGTGCGGCGGTGGGGGATGTGCTAGCAGGCTGCTTGCTGCTTATTGACATATTTACAGGACAAAAGATGCTGATGGAGAGGTGTGAAGCGATTTAAGGTGGTATGGATCTACGAGTTTTTTCGTAGGCTCTGGTAATTCTAGTGTTAAACATCATGCAATGTATTATTTTACTTCTAACTACAGAGATGAATGCCATCCTTATTATTTTTACCCCATATCATTTATGATTCTTTGTTGCTCTTTAATTTATTTTTTCTGAAACAAGCCTCCATAAGAAAAGTATGTCACTGTTTCCTTAATCACACAGACTGCTACTTTGATTTAGCAAAATTTGCTGACTTATCTTTAACATTACATTTCTGAAATTGTATATTAAATCTTTTATATCGTTCAAAAAGAATGACAGCAAAATTAAAAAATATTAACATATTATCACATTAAAATAAAACATAAAAATAAAACAAAAAATTCCATATTCTAATATTTCTATTACAATTAGAACTTCCTTACAAAGTATTATACATTTTTATGCACAGCACTTAATAATACATATATGTAAAAAAACACATTGTTTTACACAGTCTTTTATAAAAACAAAAAAGCTAAGTAATTCTCATTAAAATATTGTAATGAACAAGATATAACATAAATATCAAATGCTGAATTAAAGGAACCAAAATGTTTAAGAGTCAGAGCATCAAAAATAACCATTCTTGATTGAAATAGAAGATTTCACTTCCTACTCATATTAAAGCAGAAAAATAAGTGCAGTAAAGCACTAATGTCCATTACAAATGCTATATAAACCACTTATACACATACATTACTTTTGATTTACTGTATTTATAAACACACTACTGTAAATAATATGGAGCCACATACAACATTATAATCTGTTTGTTTTGTAGAATAATTTCATTCTCCATGGCACAATTTGGCCTATAAAGCAGTTCTTAGTAAAGTAATAAGGCAATATCCACTCATTTATTGTATCAATATTATCTTATAAGCCATCCAAAGTATATTTAACACCTATAATTTCTGCCTATCATACAAAGGCAAGAAAAATCACGTGAACCCTTTGGAAAAAACATTAATGTATAAATGTGTCTTAAAATCCATCTTATCTTCATCTAAGTTAGAATAACGAACAAACACAATCTGTTTTAGCTAATAACACACACATTGTTATATTGTTCAAGTATATATTGAACACATCATTCAAACACTGGTGTAGGCTGAAACTGTATGCAAACCCTTAGCTTGAAGACTTCAACAAAAGCTAACTTGAGTCAGGAGTTGGCATACCTGGAGTCCAACCAAAGAAATAATATTGGGGGTGTGGTTTAGCTCTACTATGACAAAAAAAAATACTCAAATAGTTTCTGTTTCCTATTCACAAGAAGCATCTGCTGGTGTAAACCATGCTCACTAAAAATAGATCCCATTACAGTTGTTGATTTGCATAAATCTGGAAAGGGTTACAAACTAATTTCAAAGAGTTTAGACAGTTATCAGTCCACAGTTAAATAACTCTTCCTAGAAGGAGGTGCCCAGCCAAGATGTCTTGAAAGGCACAATGCAGATGAGGTAAAGAAGAACCTCAGAGAAGGCTTGAAGGAGTCATGAGAACAGGTTAACATCTCTGTTCATGAGTCTACCATACACAAAACATTGAATGGGTATGCTGTTCATGACAGGACATCAAGGAGGAAGCCACTGCTTTGCTGCTCTGGGACATGGACGGCTTGCCATCTTCCAGGGGAAAATGAATTCCCATGTTTATCAAGGTATCCTATGGGATAATGTCAGGGTGGCTGTTTGCCAGTAGAAGGTAAATAGTAGTTGGGTGATGCCAAGGAGGAGGACAATGACATAGACTTACATGAAAAAGGAAGATCACATCATATGTTATGACCACTTAATGCAAAGGACATGTTATTCCAAAGGGTTCACACACTTTTTCTGCCACTGTAAACTAAACAAAAACAAGTATAAAACTATTAAATGAAAGGAATTAGATTAATACGTAGCATTTCTACAAAAGGCACTAATGAATAATGTCCTCAACATGGCTGTTGGATGCTTTTATCACAGTGATGAAGTATTTAAGTAGACAGTAACTTGAAAATATCTGACATCTCTTAAAGTAGCATAATTACAGTATCAATCTATGGCTTAATCTAGGAGATCATTCTTTTTATTTTCTATCCCATTTGTCCTGTTATGGGTCATGGTGACAACAAGCTAAAGAGGGAGGCTCAGAGTTTACTTTCTACAGTAGCTATGTCAGAGTATTATCAAGGTCTTCCCCAGAAAGAGATGCAAGGATCTATTTAGAAAACAGTCCCAGTCTACAGGAGCAATGCGACTACAAGTATGTCTGGACTGCCCAAATACCTAATCTTTATAAAGAAACCCTTCGTGTCATTTGTAAATATATGTTTCAGTTTAATCCCGTATACTGCCGACATATCTTCAAGATGCTTTCATTTAAGAAATAAACTATACTGTATATACTATACAGATTGTTATTACTACTCACACAAAAGGACAAAGTAGAAAATGAAACATTTTCATCAGTATTAACATTTTCATATTTCAAAAGCAATTCAAACAGCTGCAACACCTACTTGGTCAAACTACTGCATCTCTTTTTACAAGGGCACACTTGTATCATCTTGTTACAAGATTAGCACATTCGAAACATTTAACTATTTTTTCAAGGCACCGTGATATGAAATTATCTGTAAAAATTTTATGTTAACTTGTGTAAAACAAGAACAGTTTGATCAGTGGATAAAGTCTAATTGAAAACAGTGCAAAATAATGTTTAGCATTTTGTTTGATCCTGAAAAAATAACTGTTTTGTGTTTTTGGTAAACATTTAATGTCAGTTAAGACTTGGATAGGTCATAAGCATGATCTAGATGGTTCTGTGTCATCACTAGCTTATAAATAAGTTTCAAAAGGTCATTAACAATTTAAGTCAGTGTAAAACAGAGAATGGACTAGCATTCCTTTTAAATATTTATAAAACTTTATGTAAGGAATTGCTGGTGTTCTGATGGTAAATGCAAGTGTTTGTATAATTAGCAATTTTATTTACAATTTATAATGTAATGTATTAACATTGCTTTTATTTGTGCCAAAATCTTCTAAAATGTATAGATTTTTACATTTTTTCTGCATACATTCTGATTACGGTACCAGTAACCATATTTCATGTATATACTCTTAATAGCAAAATTTGCCCTGGTCTCACATTCTCAATTTACACATCAAATTTACAATAGTAATTTTAAAAGATAGATTCCTTCAAGAATACACAGCTATAATAGTCACTAGATACCAAATATGCAAACAGGCACACTCTTTGGATTCACATACAAAAAATCTGTGAGTTACTACAGGCAAAAATATCTGATTCATGAAAGCAAATGTTCTGATTTCCTAATTATAAGAAATGATTGTACTTTCAGCATTAATACTATACAACCATTGGTTATTTTTTATGAAAAATAAATATATATATGAAAGACTAACAAAAACAGACACAAAATGTTAAATATAACACTCAAAAATCAAACATGAATTCAATACCAAGAACTCCTGGAAATCTTCTGATATATCTTGCAATAAATCAGTTCACTTTTTCAGTACAGAAAACATTTAAACAAGTACATATTTCTAAATAAGTAATTACAGTATACAACTCAAATACAGAACAGCAAATTCAGATTTGAGATGAACTTACAAAAGTACAAATGATTTTCAATTTTGAAATTTGTTGGTGCAATGTGATAAAAATAAATTATACTTTATTTAATTATTGTTGTGTAAAAGGTGCAGGTTATTTCAGGACTTAAAATAAATATAATCTGTAACTTCTTGAAATTAATCTGTGGTTTCTTGAAAATAGGAATTACAGTTCTCTGCACTTAGTTTCACTTTCTCATTCCCCTGCAATATACTGGCAAGAAATAAAAATTTTACTAGTGTGTATGTGAAGTGCTGCTGGAGACAATTGCTTAAATAAGTTCAATTAGTACAATGTTAATATATTAATAATAACATGAACTTCTCTCGGTTAGGCCTCCTTTAAGGTCACTGGAAACAATACAGAACAAGTCTGCTGTCATATTAATCATTTGTACAATGTAAACATAAAGCTGCATTAAAGAAATGCACTTCTCATTTTGTTAAAATAAAAAAAAGAATTGGTACAAGGAACTTACTTTACACCTAATCGTCGAGTTTCACTGAGAATTCCTGAGAGAAAGTCATTTAAATGAAATTCTTTTATAATACATATATGAAATTTAATGAGAAACTCCAGTTTTATCAGAGCTGTAAGATGTTAAATTTACTTTCCTCACTGAAGATTCCTGGTATCAGGCAAACGTGTGCAAACTCAAGATTCTTCGCAGTTGGTTAAATTAAGCCACTGAGTACATGTAAGCCTAAGGTGAAGGTGATGAAATAGGATATTCTGTAGAGGTGATTCATTGTGAAAATCAGCATTGCCATGGCCAGAGGTAGCTGAATTCTGGAGCTGACTTTCAACAATTTGCTGTGAAACAGAACATGTCAGTTATTTCACATAATCATTTTATAATGGATTAAAAAAAGTTCAGATTTTTCCTCCTCAGCAATATAACACCTCCTCTGCCCAATGTTATTAAGGTTATCTTCAGAAAGAAGTAATAGATCCACTGAACAGGCTTGTCACACAACAAAACATATAAATTCATCTCAAAAGACTAAAAGGAAAATAAGCATGGTTTGACAACAACCAATTCAACTTTAAATTAGAAGTGTTTTTTTGAATGAACACCATGGAATCATCACTCTTAGTAATGAATTAAATCATACTGTATGCTGATACCCAAGAAGCATTTTCCTAAAAGTATCATAAGATTCAACATGCAAAAGATTTCAATTTTTTGTCTTTTTTGGTTTTATTTTCTTTAAATTGTAACACATACAGTCCCCTTCACAATTGCTGACACACCTGAGTTAACAAAAAAAAAGCCTCCTTTTGGTAAATTACCTTAATCTTGTACTGAAAAAATGCAAGGAGTCCAGCCTTTAATTGAAGCAAATTCTGAGAGAAAAAAAATCCCTCATTAAGAAGTAATTATTTTTAACAAAACCACATGCATCACGATTATTGGTACCCCTAAAAATTCTTATGAACAAAGCGCAACCGAAACATTTTTGTAATTTATATCTGACTTTTTTTAAGTTGATCAGAGTATCTAGAAACTTTAAAGGAGTACAGTAATTTAAACTTTCTCTTTCACTGGGGTATAAATATGAGGTAGCACAAAGGCCAACTTGCCTTATTCATTCATCATCATGGTAATGATATGAGAACACACAACTCAAATTAGAGAAAAGTGTGTTGACCTTCACATGTCAGAGAAAGGATATAAAATATTTGCTAATTGCTACTTTCTCATTTCTACAGTTAGGACAATAATTCAAAAGTTCAAATCAACTAGAATTGTTAGCAGTTTGCCTGGAAGAGGACCCACGTTTATTTTGTCTGTGAGCACAGGGAGCAGGATGGTAATAGAAATATAAAAAAAAGAAGAATCATTCCAAGGATCACTGTTGGAGAAACACAGAAAAAAGAAGTGTTTGTCAAGTCACTACAAGTCACCAATATTAGGGCTGCACGATAACAGAAAAAATGATTATCACGATTATTTTGCTCAAAATTTTTATCACGATTAATAATGACGATTATTCCTTTGGTAAATGAAGTCTGTGACCAAACCAGTGTAGCCTCGGCCAGTTATTCACAGATGCTGCCCTAATCATATTAGCTGCGTTGTCCGTTGTGATGCACACAAGTCTTTCTTCCACCAAGCCCCAAGCGGACATCGCTTCTTTGAGACCGACTGCAATAAACTCCGCTGTATGGTCTTGTGGGAAAAACGAAGTTTGCAAAAGCTTGCTTTTCATCTCAAACTCGCTGTCAATAAAATGAACTGTCAAGCTCAAATACGGTTCTGCAGTTCTGCTTGACCATAAGTCGGTCGTGGCAGCAAAATATTCAAGGCTGAGCCTGAGAATTTCTCTTTCTATTTCTTTTCGGCATTTCGCATACAGCGAGGGCAGCGCAACATTGGAAAAATGGTTGCGTGAGGGAATGCTATATCTTTTATCAAGTGTTGCGATCATTTTTTTAAACCCCTCACTGCTTACGGTGGTTATTGGACACATATCCTTGGCTATATGGTACGTGATCGCCTCTGTTATTTCCCGTTGTCTTTGCGAGCTATGCAGATATGGTATTGCGTTGAACAATGTCCCTGATATTGTTGTCTGTGTTGTGGATGGCTGGTAATTTTTTGTTGTTGCTGTTTGTGCCTTCAGTCGTTGAAATTCTTGATAGTGTACTTTGTGGTGGCTTTTAAGGTGGTTGATGAGGTCTGTTGTGTTACCTTGGGACGTTTGGACGGAACAGGAGCAAAGTTTGCACAAGACTCGTACCTGATCAACATCACATTCCTCGAAATCGAAATAGTTCCAGACAACTGAGTATGACCCCTTTTTAGGAACTAACGATCGCACTTCTGCACCTTCCTCACGTTGCTCCGCCATCATATGTTTATTCTGACTGACTGTTATTGCTGCTATTGACTTCTACTGCTTCAGAAAGCGCTTGCAATCTAGACGCAGTAACGTCATAGTGACGCAGTCCAATCTGTAAACTCAGCCCATAAAAAACAGTTTGGTATTTATACTGTAAAATCGCGACGATATTTATTAACTGATCGTGGGTCATAAATATCGTTATCATGAGAAAAAAAAGATTAATCGTGCAGCCCTAACCAATATCATCGCCATGTCAAAAGATTGTTTGGAAGGAATGCCAGAAAAGCCTTCCCTGTCATTTAACCACAAAAGTAAGTGCCGGGTATTTGTTAAACGCTACTGCAACTTTGATTAGAACCACGTTCAATATAGTCAGATGAAATGAAAACGCTGCCCTTTTGACAACATAACCTCAGGGTGCTTTTGTTGTATAAATAAGGATGGCTATACCGATGATGTTGGGCTGTTTATCCTCCAAAGTCCCGGACAACCTTGTTAGGGTACATGACACATGGACTTCATACTAGGAGATTTTAAATTTAATTCTAGCAGCCCTTTTCAAAAAAACTAAAAACTTGGTCATTGTTGGATCTTCCAAAAGGAGAACTGTCCAAAACATATGTCCATATCAACACAAAATCAAGCTTCTGCCATGGGTGTCTCAGTCCCTGGACCTAAACCCCATTGAAATCCTGTGAGGTGAGCTGAAGAGGAAAGTGCACAGAAGAAGATGATAATCTTGATAGATTCTGCAGAAAAAGAATGGTCTCAGATTCCCTGCTCAATATTCTTCAAGTTTTATAAGACGTTATATGAGAAGACACAGTGCTGTTTTATTGACAAAGGGAAGTTGAACAACATATTAAATGCATGGGTACAAATAATCACGGCACATGTGGTTTTGTTAAAAATAATTATTTCTTGATGAGAAATTATGTTTTCTTAGAATAAATTTACTTCAGTTAAAGGATGATTTTTCTCATTTTTTAGTGTGATATTAAGGTAATTCATAAAAAAAGGTGATTTTTGTATATTTACCCATCTTCACCAGGGTGCCAATAATTGGGGAGGGGACTGTATATTACTGATCAGGAAAACATGACATTTTTTTAAACTTCATCTAACATACATTCACATATCCAGCCTCATCCTATCCATTAGTCAAAGCAATGTGAAAAAACAGGTAATAACAAGTAACAATTCATAGATAATAAAACAGTAATGTAAGTAACAGTTAAGCATGTTCAACAAAAACAAACTACAAACATGGTATCTAAACAGAAAAAGCTAAACAAAAATTAATAAATATGACATTGAAAGGGTATGATGTTTGCAAAATGGCACAAAAAGTACAAAAATGAAAACTGTAATGTCAAAAATCTTCTGTTACATTACAGTGTTTTCATTTGCCTTATGTTTATTTACTATTTAATCATTGTTTTTGAATTATTACTTTACATATTTTGAAGAAATTTCTGCTAAGTTTACTATTTAGTATTTATGTACTGTGACCTTAAGTTTTTATATATTCCTTGTGCTCTGTGCTTTGTAGACCATCCAAGAGGATAGTCTACCTTGACTTCACACGATACTGCCATAAACCTTTATATTTTGGTGGACCATACAGTTTCCCTCAGGTTGTCAATGAAAATTGTAAAAGTTAATTATTCTAAGTATTGTTTTTATTGGATTTTTCTGGTTTTGTGGATTTCCAGATTTGTCTGTGGAATACGGATGGGATTTTTTTACCCTTGGTTTGCCTTTTTTCACCCACTTTTCTCAGTTTTTGGGCTTCGTTTGGCATTTTTGCAATAAAGATTCTTATTTTGGATTTGTCTGTTCAGATCAAAGGTTGACAGTATTCCTTTAAGGGCATTTTGTATACGTTTTAACTATTTTAAGTATTTTGAACTTTTACAGCTAGCTTCCCATTTCTGGGCCTGCTAAACTGGAACCCTGCCAATACTACTTGGGGCTGGCTACCTGTGATAAGGTCTTTCCTAGGCAGTTCTGTGAAGGTTTTGGCTAGCTTTGTGGGACGTTTTATAGGCCACACATCCCTTTTTCGCCATATTTGTGACTCTGATTTAAAACATATTCAAATTATGACAGGATCATGACACAACAAAAATATCAGAGGACTTTGGGGTCAAACTACTGTGACTTCAGAACAAGTAGGAACCAACTGAGTCACTTTGGGCACATATTATGGTTTGGCTTGCCCCCTAGTTACCTTTCTTTGGGGTGTACAAGGCAGTGCTGCAGCAGATCCAGGACACTGGATTACCTCTCTTAGGCTGGGTCAGGTGCATCTGGGAATTCATCATGTTTCACCACTCCGAGTGTGGTTCTTCAGCTGTTTAGGCTTACCATACAACATCTGGCTAACTGTTACTGGCACTGAACTAATGTGATTTGTCTCAGTTGCATGTCTCTTGATATCAGATGCTAATATATCTTAAACTACATCCAACTATCACTGATATTACTTATCAATACATTTTTCAAATATTTGATTTCATTCCACTTGCTCCTATTCTACTGTTAAATCAGTCTTAACAGAATAGTGTTATCCCTCGAGTTTCAAAGTTACGTTCACTTTGAACTGCTTAATTTCTGCAGTTAGTCAGTGTTTGAATTCCATTTGTATTCTAGCGAATAATAAGAAGTCAAGCAAAATGACACCTTTTATTGGCTAACTAAAAAGGGTACAATATGCAATCTTTTGAGGCAATTCAGGCCATTTCAGGAATCAGAGCCAGTCACGGGGCTCACATCTTGAATGGAGGGGAAATTACTTAAACAACGTCGACTACTGTATTATCAACCTCTTCAAAGCCTGGTACTGATACTGGGCCTTCCCCCAAAGAACTTCTTTCATTTTACTTCTGTATTCACTCAAATATATATTCAATGGACTGTAACTGTGCAAATTGTTTTGTAGAGTTTTGCTTTATGATAAAAACTGTGATAATCACTAAAGTCAAGAATGATGAGTTTATGGTGTGGAGGAAGACATCATAGTGAAACCATTAAATATGCATGTGAGAAAATAAATATTAACCATCTTGATGAATGCCTCTAAGGACTTTAATCACGTGGATTTAAAAGCAGTGCTCCCCAAACTCCACCAGAATGTAAAGTGTGCTACTAGAGTAGCCAACACACTAGACAAGGACTACTCAAACATCAAGCTGGGCTACAGAGCTAAACAGCTTCCACACCTGGCCCAGTATGACCACATGTCATTGCTGATGATTCCTTCATACACCCCACTCCGCAAATCTGCTGTTACCACCACAAGGTCCATCACAACCTGCCCTGATGACGCCTCTCTACAGCTGCAGGACTGTTTCAAAAGGACTAACTGGGACATTTTTGAAAATCCAGACCTGGAACTCTACACCGACAGTGTATGGTGTTACATCAAGACCTGCATTGACATTGTCACAGTGGAGAAACATATCTGTGTCTATCCAAACCAGAAGCTCTGGATGACAAGAGAGGTTCAGTGGCTGCTATAAGAAAGGAACACTGCCTTTAGGTGATGTGACAAAGTTTTCTACAGGATGACACGGTCCAACCTGAAGAGAGGCATCAGAAAGTCTAAGAGGGACTACAGAAGAAGGATTGAGGAGCACCTGGACAGTAATAACAGCAGGCAGGTTTGGCAGGGAGTCCAACACTTCACCAAGTACAGGACCAGTCATGGAGCTGCTGAAGGTGATGCCTCAATAGCAGAGTAGCTGAACCACTTTTTTGCTCGCTTTGAGGTGGAACTACCAGAGGTAGCCGTTACACACACAGCAGCAGCTCACAACAACATCACCCCCTCCCTTAGGGTGGAGGAACACGAGGTGAGACGCTCACTCCAGGCTGTTAATCCTAGGAAGGCAGCAAGTCCCGACAGTGTCCCTGGACATGTGTTGAGGCACTGTGCAGAGCAACTGGCTGGGGTCTTTACAAAGATCTTTAACCTGTCACTGTCCCAGGCCTCAGTTCCTCCCTGTCTGAAATCCTCCATCTTACTCCCTTTACCAAAAAAATCACCCATAACCTGCCTGAATGACTATCGGCCAGTAGCGTTCACCCTGGTGTTGATGAAGTGTTTTGAGAGGCTGGTCCGGAGTCATACCATGTCCTTCATCCCTCCCACCTTTGATGCACACCAATTTGCCAACAGGTCTACTGAGGATGCTCTTGCTGCTGCTCTCCATGCTACCCTGTCCCATCTGGAGCACCAGGGGAGCTACGCAGTCTCGTCTTTAGGAATTTTAGCTCTGCTTTTAACACCATCCTCCCTCACAGATTGGTGTGCAAGCAACTAGCCCTGGGACTCCCATATTCCACCTGTATATGGATTAAAGACTTCCTGACAGACCACACACAAAGGGTTAGGGTGGGCCCTAACATCTCCTCGGCCATCAGCATCAGCACCGGCTCTCCTCAGGGCTGTGTGCTGAGCCCCTTGCTCTTCACGCTGTACACACATGACTGCACTCCCGCCCACCACAGCAACACCATCGTCAAATTTGCAGACGACACCACTGTGGTGGGGCTCATCTCTGGGGAGGATGAGTCCGCCTACAGGGACGAAGTGAAGCGGCTGACAGCATGGTGCACTGACAACAACCTGCTCCTGAACACAATTAAGACCAAGGAGCTCATTGTGGACTTCAGGAAAAAGAAAACGGACATCAAACCACTCTACATTGTAGGGGACTGTGTGGAGAGGGTGTCAGACTTCCGCTTCCTGGGAGTCCACATCATGGAAGACCTGTCCTGGGGTGTGAACACAGCTGAGCTGGCGAAGAAGGCTCAGCAGAGACTTTATTTCCTGAGAGTCCTCAGGGGAAATAACATCCCCCAAAAACTGCTGGTGTCCTTCTATCGCTGCTCTATTGAGAGTATCCTGTTCTACTGCCTCGGCGTGTGATTTTCCAGCTGCACAACAGCGCAGAGGAAAACACTTCAGCGGATTGTAAAGACTGCCCAGCAGATCATTGGCTGTTCTTTACCCTCTATGGATGAACTGCACAGCTCTCACTGCCTCAGGAAAGCGGAAAACATCCTAAAAGACTCCTCACGCCCTGCTCATGACATGTTCCAACTGTTGCCATCAGGTAAAAGATATAGGAGCATCAAAACAAAGACTAATAGACTGAATGACAGTTTCTTCCCTGTTGCTATTAGGGCTCTGAATGCCACCTAATCACCTCCAATGCAGCAGTGCAAGATGACATCTTGTGCAATAGTGTTCATGTGCAATTAAGGTCTTATGTTGAATGTTTGTGTTCTAACTTATGTCATTTTATCCTTTTGTAATTATATTTATTCATATTTTGACACTGCAGGGACTGTACCTAATTTCGTTGTATTTGTTACAATGACAATAAAGATATTTATTTATTTATTATTAAGTGCCATATACAAACCAAAAAATAAATTCAAGATGCACACAGAAGGCAAATACTGAGTAGCAAAACAAATTAACTAACCTTTGTTGTATTGATTCCACACTAGATTTCCTAAGGAATGCTGCACAGATGACCAGTATTATAGACAATAACCAGCAAGGGTCAGGATCAAGACAAAAGGTATACCTGAAGAAACCATAACAGATGAGTTTTAAAATAACTCCTCTAAAACTATATGTTTTATATTATAGTATTATTAGTTTGTAAAGTTATAAAATATCAGTATGGTAAACTATACAAAATAAACACAATAAAAACAAACGAAACAAAATAAAACACTAACATAAATAACAAATACAAGGAAAATAACACGCTGTGTAAATACAGTGTACAAATGAACCCACTGCACAGCATCAGTCAGTCACAGTACATGTTACCACATGGTTACAAATTGCACAATGTCATTCGACCAACAGATGGTAGTAGTAACCCAGAACTGGCTTTATTGCATTCTTTAATTGACAAATTTTCACTTGAAACAGTCTCTGGTAATGTGCTATGTGAATTTTTTTGACTTGTCCCTTATAAAATCTCCCCTTCCCACTTTATTATGTACACATGAATATTCAGTCTGCATTTTGAATGAAAGGCAACATCGCTACGGCTTTGCTGCTTAATTCACACTTGAAGAACTTTAGAGAAGCCATTTTATGAGAAAATAAAAAGTAGCTAAAACATTAAGCAGGCACTGCATTGCTCCAAACACAATATGACAAAAAAGACAGACTTCAACCAAATGTACAATGTAACATGAATAATCCAGAGATACAGGTTGCCTCTTCTATAATATAGTATATATCTGTTCAATTTCTGAATAAGCTTTATATATTTAATTGATTCTGGAAGCATTTAATACCATTAACAATTTAAACCAATGGGGGATAGCAGTCCATCACAGGAAAAATGCACATTATGAATGTTGATAAACACACACACATACACTCTGCTTCTTTAATGTTGGCATGTGTTAAATATGTTGGGGTCCAAGACTGGCTTTCACCCAGATCATGTTACTTCTCTAGTAAGACAATTCTCTGATAAGTCCAGAATTCTACACATCCCAAATGATTAATTAAGGATCTGACATCCACAGATACAGAATGGGAAAATTTTCACTTTCAATAAGTTTCAGCTGAAGAAGGCCCATGGTACATTGATTCTGGCTCATCTGTCTTTCTAAGCCATCCTGCACCAACACAAAAACTACAGGGTCTTTTCCCAGGTATAACTGACACTGCATGCATCACTAATGGCAGTTCATTCATTAATGATTTACAAAAAACAGTTGTCAAAAGTTCCCCTGCTTCCATGAGTTTACAGCCCCATCGACTAACACTGCAAAGTCATTTACATCTAACATCTAAATCTAGTCATCTAATAGGGTGGCAGATTTTTTTAAAAGATTTTGTAAGTGGCTAGCAGCTGTTTAATCTACTGGTTATTGGTTTAGTCATGTGGCATGTCTTGAGCAGTTTCAGTAATGAGGTGTGGGTATCTCTAAAGCTCAGTGTGCCTGATGTCCTTGATGCTTATTAATTCTTTCACACACACGCACATACAACCACATGCTAAAGCCACAGTGTCAGTTATGGACTGCAGCTTTTTAACAGCTTTTATTACAGCTTGTACAGCCTTGTGGTAAAATCCAAGCAAACTGCAGCCTACTATATGCAGGACATCAAGCTAAATAAGCAATTTATTTCATGAAATTAAAGCATCAGAACCTTTGTGTAAGAGTACTAAATTGTCACAGTACAGTGATGGAGAGTGAGATGGTTTGTCTACTGCTTGCAGCAACCAATGCATTATTTTTCATTTCATCTTAAATGCTAAGGCAATCATGAATAAAGCACACATGTGATAACCAAGGGATGTTGTTGCATAAAAATGCATGGTTGTGGTCATGAAAATCAAACCTAAAAGGATAAATTCATCTGCATCACCATAACATTTAGAAGCAGTAAGAAATTAAAGTGATCTCAGTGGTGGAGAGATAATGAGCTAAAAAATAGTTACAAAGAAAAAAAAACAGCAGTATAAAACATATTAGACTAATAATAGCTGTAGGATATATGAGAGTATAAAAGCAACATTTAAATAGGATATCAGGAAAGCTAAATGGAAGTAGGACAACAATGTTTCACAACAAGGTGAAAGACAACTCAAAAAGATTCATTCAATATTTTACTAGTCAGGGAGGAGGTGAGGGCTATTAGGAATGGTAAAAGCAAGCTACTGCAGAATATGTAGACAGTGAAATTAATAACAGTTTTGAATGTGAATGTTTCTTTTTAAGTTTATATGCATGCGAAGAAGATAATCTCCCAAAAGTAACAAGGTAACACTAAGGCGGAACATGGTGATCTGGAAATTGAAGAGGGAGAAGTACTGCCTTGATTAAGTTAGGCTGAAAAGTAACAAATCACCAGGACTGAATAACACCTATCCTTGAGTTCTTAAGGACATTATTGAGTACATATATTAACTATTGACACATACTTTTCAAAATCTTCGCACAATGGGGAAATTCCTAAAGAGTGGAAGCTATATATTATCCTGTTATACAAACAGGTGATCAGGCTGATCCAAGTAACTATAAGCCAGTAAGCTTATAAGACAAGATTTGTGTTAGCAGGTAGTTAGAATGGGTTCAGATAGAGAGGGTCATGTTTCACTAATATCCTACAATTGTATGAGAATGCTATACATGAAGAAGAAACAAAAGAAACTTATAATATATGTGCATATGATGCTATTATTTTAATTTTCACAAGACACAACAGTTCTAAAACACTCATCCTCCTATGTGGAGACTGATGCAAAATGACAGCTACATTTACAATACATGCTGCGGCACATAAGTAAATATCCCGGTTATGAAAGTTTTGCACTATTCCAGGTAGTGGCAACGTCTTGCATGTTGTTTACAATGTGCAAGTAAGAATTTGATTGTATTTTGTACATGTGTCAATAATGACCCTATGAATATTTTTTTTATTAAGTACAAATTTACAAATGACTATTCTCATACTTGGTCATTTGTATGTGTTGTTATAATAAATGTGTTGGCTCCATTTTGGCTGTGATTCACAAGGTCACTTCAGATTGTAAAATAAATCAACATACAGTATGGCTCATATAAATGAGACCCATGCAGAGTATAATTGCAACAACTGACCTGCTGGGCAACCGAATAAACTTGATGGATAGAATCATTATCTATTTTTCTCAAAAGAAAAGATGTTGTCGAGTTAGAGAATGTAAAAAGGTCACAGGTGGTGAATACACTTGATAACCACTGTATGTTAATATTTTGGTAAAATATCACTTGCAAGCTTGATTAATGTGTGCTTCTTTATGATATTTTGTTTTAAAAAAATTGGTTCAAATTTTTTTTTTTTTTTTTTACAAGTTTGAAAATCTGTTTCAACTTAGTGACAAAGTCTTTTAGATCTACTGTATTTTCTCTCACTGGTGCATCGCAATCTGTAATTCCAAGGAAGGAGAGCTTCGTGATGACCGTAGAAATTCTGGGTAGGCTTTGACACTAAAGCCAGTAATGCCAAAAAGAATATAATATTATCATGATCATGATTTTAAACTTAAGAGTCAGGAAACAATCTGCTAAGGAGAACCACATATAAATGACTGCTTAACATTCATGAAAAATTTTAATAAATAAGCTTACTTAAAAGAAATGAACTGGTCTCCACTATTAAACCGAGGGACATAAAACAGCCACTAGACATATTTTGATAGTTTACTTTCAACAGTATGGATTAAAAAAAATAAATAAGTAAAAAAATAAAGAGTAAAATCATATTACTGTCCAAGTCCTGTGAGCTATTTCCTGGAACATAATGTTGCCACAAGCTGATACATGTTACTCACAAAAAGTGCATAATGTTTGATTACTTCAGGAGGTGCTATGAAAATCACAACATGAGCAAAACACAAGCAAATATGACATCATTTACCTGAGATTTTTAAGCCAGTAAACAAATGAAGGCGCATTCAAAAGTACGGGTACAGCAAGGAGAGTTAACAGTTTCATATGAAGCTGAAGATTGTCATGAATTTCTTCCAGGGTAGACACAGAAACTAGACTATTACCATTTGGAATGACTGATTTAGAATTACATTCATCATCTGTCTCTCTCGACTCTTCATTTTCACGTTGCACAGATGACAAATCATTTTTTGGAGGCAATTTTGGTGCCTGGTTAAGAAAAAAAAAATCAAGAATGGAAATTTAGTAAAGCAAATTAAATTCAGTTACAAAATTACTCAGTAAGCATTCCCTCAGTTCATATATATTGAATCAGAAAATATGATATTCATGTAAGAGAATAAATTATATAAACTTCCTTTGTAAGCAACATAATAAAATTAGATGATAATATGAAGACTTACACCACAAAATACCACACACTTATTTCAGCCAAATTGTCGACCAACTTAAAACAAAAACAGGATAACTGGGAAAAAAAAAACTGAAGGTGAAAGCATGTGCAAAAACACTTTCAGAAACAAAAAAAAAAAAAAAATGAACATCATGAATTATGACAAATGGCACACAAAAAGACCAGGAAAAAGCTTTCAAAATCTTATAGCACAGTAAATACAAATTCAGAAACCACTGAATTATTTAACTATTTTCTAATTAGGTTTGTCATTGTCAATTAAATAAACAATCACTATTAACTGTATGTTTATCCAATGCATGAAACAAAACATAGGCATAGGACTGCCAGTATATTTTTTCAATCAAGTTACTAGGCACCCAGTAAATTATATTCTTTTCCCAATCTTCCTCTCTTATGTATACAAATAAATCAGAAAAGTGGTATATTATTAAAGATGGTGCATATGACCACTGGAAAGAAATGCACACAGGATAAAACTTCTTAATTTATACTACTAGGAGTGATGAGCATTTTGTTGGCAATCTACTGAAACATGTGAAGGAATTAGAGGTAGCAATACCACTATTAACCAGAAGAATGTGCTAACTGTATAGTTCTTGGCTTGTCTAAGACCAGTGAAGCTCTTACTACTATAACTCTCTAGTGTGAGGAACATAAAGAGCACCTGATACAGCTTTCAGGAGTCGAAAATATAACACACCATTACTTATCTGTAGTCAACAGGGAAGACAGAAATATTTGTCACAGAATATCTTGAAGCCATTGTGGGCCTGGACTTAAATGGGAGAAGGTTTTCACAAGGGCTCAATTAGCATGAGAAAGTAGGTCAGAGACAGAGGCGGAGAGGGTTTGGTTGAGAAAAGGTGAGCTGGGAATTGTGACTTCCAGTAGTTAACACTAGAATTACCAGAGCCTACGAAAAAACTCGTATATCCGGCCCACCTTAAATCGCTTCTTAAATCCGTTCATACCTCTCCGCCAGCATCCTTTGTCCTCTAAATGTGCTGATAAAAGACAAGCTGCCAGCAGCCGGCTATTCCATCCCCCCACCGACTTAGAACGTGAGCGAACTTTTCCCAGCTCACGACTTGATTATTTACCTGGGAGTGAAGTGCAGTTTTACAGTTTGTTATTTATATGATATTACTGTAAAAACTGTTCTTTCAATCAGAAAATACAGGCCATACACTTGCTGGCATATACGTAAATATGTGTCACTATATAGTAATGACTATGCCGATGAAAAATGTATTTTAATTTACCACTGTTTATCTTATTGTTATCCTATAATGTAAGTTGATTACAAGTAGTCTTCTTCTAATAAAGTAAATTACTTCTGGTAAGCATGTATTCTAATAGTAATGGGAAAATCTAGTGTCTTATAAAATATTTAGAGCATTATTTTTATTATGGACCTGAAAGTGAAATACACATACACTTACCAAATTAAGCACATTTTTCAGTGTCCTCTCTGATGTCTGCAGCCTGATCACCTGATGAAAACAACAGTATTAATTTTAAATAAAAAGTTACACTACAAACATGCATTGCACTACATTGATTTTCATAGAAAGTATATCTTACAGAAAGTGCAAAAAGTAATATCCTCCACTGGACAGACCAGTCCATTCTATCCTTAGCAACAGTCTGCATACATGTTTCAGTAATTCTAAGCAAGTTGGCAGCTACAATCCATCTACCATACTGCCAAGGTATACTCTTACCACAGCAAAAGTATGTACAGGTAAGTGACTTGGAGGATATGTCAGATAACTTCTTAAGAGATGAACAACAGGATGACATGCAAAACAATGACTATATCATTTAAATAACATTTTCTATATCATTTAAATAACATTTTCAAAATCAAAAAAATGTACTTTTTTTAATCACATAATGCATTTTGTTATATGTGGCATTAAGTACAGCAAATGGCAACTTTTTACATACAAGTTAACCCCTGCAAAACCATGTGAATGAATTTTATGACACATGGTGTAAGTTTAATAAAATTTCAGAGACACATTTTATTTGATACTTTTACAAGATTTGAAAAGGATAATTTCTCTCTACTTTTTCATCAGTTAGTCAAACCTGTGTTTGATTATTCATTGATATTTCCTTCTGAAAGGGAAACCATTACGAATTTGGACTGGGTGTTTGTTAACAAAATATATGGAATTATCAAGCATTTTAAACTCCCTTATAATAATAATAATAATAATAATAGAGTAATGGGTCATTTTTCAGTAAAACCATTTCAGAAGGAGCACTGTGTGGGACTCATTTTGTAATCTATTAATCCATTACTTGCGATACTAACATTAGTATTAGGAAGGAAGACGGCAAGGTTGAGTTTAGGGAGGAGGTAAAACAGGAACTGGGTGGTAGTGAAGAGTTACCAGACAGCTGGGCAACTACAGCAGAAGTAGTAAGGGTGACAGCAAGAAGTGTGCTTGGTGTGACATGTGGAGAGAGGAAGGAGGAAAAAAAACCTGGTGGTGGAATGGGGAAGTACAGGAGAGTATACAGAGGAAGAGGTTGGTGAAGGTGAAGTGGGATACACAGAGATGCTGAAAGTAGACAAAAGTACAAGGAGATAAGGCATAAGATGAAGAGAGAGGTGGTGAAGGCTAAAGAAAGGAGTATGAGTTGTATGAGAGGTTGGACACTAAGGAGGGAGAAAAGGAGATGTACTGATTGGCTGGACAGACAGACTGAGCTGGGACAGATGAGCAGCAGGTTAGGGTGATAAAATATAAAGATGAAAAGATACTCACAAGCGAGGAGGATGTGTTGAGCAGATAGAAAGAGTATTTTGAGAGGCTGGTGAATGAAGAGAGAGAGAGAGAGAGAGAGAAAGTTGAATGATGTGGTGCTAGTGAATCAGGAAGTGCAACAGATTAGCAAAGAGGAAGTAAGGACAGCTATGAAGAGGATTAAAAATGGAAAGGCCACTGGTTCAGATGACATACCTATTGAAACATGGAGATGTTTAGGAGAGATGTAAGTGGAGTTTTTAACCAGAATGTTTAATGGAATCTTGGAAAGTGACAGGATGCCTGAGGAGTGGAGATGAAGTGTACTGGTAATGATTTTTAATAAAAAGGGGGATGTGCAGAGCTGTAGTAACTACAGGGGGATAAAATTGATGAGCAACAGCAAGAAGTTATGGGAAAGAGTAGTGGAAGCTAGGGTAAGAAGGGAGGTGATGATTAGTGAGCAGCAGTATGATTTCATGCTAGGAAAGAGCACCACAGATGTGATGTTTGCTCTGAGGTTGTTGATGGAGAAGTATAGAGAAGGCCAGAAGGAGTTGCATTGTGTCTTTGTGTACCTGGAGAACGCATATGACAGGGTGCCTCAAGAGGAATTGTGGTATTGTATGAAGAAGTCGGAAGTGGAGAAGTATAAACAGTAAGAGTTGTACAGGATATGTACAAGGGAAGTGTGACAGTAGGGAGGTCTGTGGTAGGAGTGATGGATGCATTCAATAAGGAGGTGGGATTACATCAGGGATCAGCTCTGAGCCCTTTCTTATTTACAATAATGGTGTTGGATAGGTTGACAGACGAGATTAGACAGGAGTCTCCATGGACTATGATGTTTGCTGATGACATTATGATCTGTAGCGAGGGTAGGGAGCAGGTTGAGGAGATCTAGGAGAGGTGGAGATATGCTATAGGGGTGAGAGAAATGAAGGTCAGTAGGAACAAAAAAGAATACATGTGTGTAAATGAAAAGGAGGTCAGTAGAATGGTGAGGATGCAGAGAGTAGTTGGCAAAGGTGAATACGTTTAATACTTGGCATCAACAGTAGAGAGTAAAGAGGACTGTGGAAGAGAAGTGAAAAAGAGAGTGCAGGCAGGGTGGAGTAGGTGGAGAAGAATGTCAGAAGTGATTTGTGATAGACGGGTATCAGCAAGAGTGAAAGGGAAGATTTATAGAATGGTAGTGAAACCTGCTGTGTTATAAGGGTAGGAGACAATGGCACTGACCAAAAAACAGGAGACAGAGCTGGAGGTGGCAGAGTTAAAGATGGTAAGATTTGCATTGGGTGTGACGAGGATGGACAGGATTAGGAATGAGTACATTAGAGGGTCAGCTCAGCTCAGAGACAAAGACAGAGAGGTGAGATTACGTTGGTTTGGACATGTGCAAAGAAGAGATGCTGGGTATATTGGGAAAAGGATGCAAAGGATAGAGCTGCCAGGCGAGAGGAAAAGAGGAAGGCCTAAGAGAAGGTTTATGGATGTAGTGAGAGAGGACATACAGGTGATGGGTGTAACAAAGCAAGATGCAGAGGACAGGAAGATATGGAAAAATATGATCCGCTGTGGAAACCCCTAACGGGAGCAGCCGAAAGAAGGAGAACGCTAATATTAAACCTTGCAGCATGAAGTATTAAGTTGGGCCACATGCATTTGCAGCCAAAATATGTGCCAATTTGTGTCAAATGCTTGTACATTTAGTAAAGCCATTTTCAGAAACTCTTATTATATGATCAGATATCCTGACAAAATTCAGTTATTTTTACACATATATTTATGCCTTAGTCTGTGCTTTAAACGTGGTGCCTGAGTAAGATAGCTTACTTACATATGGCTTGTTATGTGCTAAAACATTTAAACTAATACTGAAGCAAGTAAATGAAAGCAGGTTACTTCACCTATCGATGACAATTTACTACTTCAGCTATTAAAATTGAACATTTACTACAATATGATGGATTTTCATCTTTTATTTCAATTGGATTAAAACTACAATTTTGAAAGCCATTTCAATGGTTGCTGACTTTAGCAAAAATATAATAAATATATATCAATATATTTATGGTGGCGCTGACTCCTGTTCTGGGTACCAACCAACTATCTATTTTCTGCCGCTTATCTGGATCCCAGTGGCGGGGCAGCAGTTTAAATAATAATGCCCAGACACTCCTTTTCCCTGCCACCTCTTCCAACTTTTCCAGGGTGATATCGAGGCATTCCCTGGCAAGCCGAGAGATATCATCTCCCCAGCTGTCCAGGGTGAGTCCTCCTCTGAGTGCCCTGACTCTCTTTCCTCAAAGGAAGATGTGTTGGTGGGATTTAGGATGTCAGACTATCCTCAATCCCTACTAGAAACTGCATAGGTGAAGTACAGTAATCCCTCACCTATCGCGGGGGTTACGTTCCAGAGCCCCCCGCGATAGGTGAAAATCCGCGAAGTAGCAACCTATATTTATTTTATTATTTATACATATTTTAAGGCTTTATAAACCCTTCCCACACTCTTATAAACCTTTCTCACTCTCTTGTTAACCTTTCCACGCTCTTATAAACACTTCCTATGCTCTTAAACACTTTCTACATTCTTAAACACCTCAGACCAACACTGCACACAGCGATCAGACGTCAATGTGTCTGCACTCGCTTTGTGAAGGGGGGCAGCTGAACTCACGCTGAGCAGAAATGGACTTTGTGCTGCTTCTGCCAAAATGCCTGCTTGTCGCTCTGCGCGTTCGGAAGGAGGAGGAGGAGTGTGTGTGTGTGTGTGGGTGTGTGAGAGCTGAACGCACCTTCGCTCAAACCCCCCCTCCCCGGAAGCGCAGTACGCTCCTGCCACTTCGCATTGTCAAGGGGGTGGGGAGCTGAATGAACGCTAAGGAGAAGTGGACTTTGTGCTGCTTGTCGCTCTGCGTGTCAATAATTTAAAAGCCTGTACATCACCAATTTTCCTGTCTCACTGTCTTGTCTTGCGTGATGTTAAAATGTTTTATAATAGTGAGATGTTACTCATATCCTTAGCCCGACATCCACATATCATATGTGTTAACAAAGTGTGTTTTATAAGTTTACATGTATTTAAAGCATGTGGGATGGGTATTTTAAGGCTTAAACTATAAAAATGTTTATTTATATGGTCTTTCTATATCGCAGATTTTCTCCTGTTGCTGATGGGTCTGGAACATAACTTCCGCGATAGGCGGGCAATCACTTGTATTTAAAAACCCACGAAGTCGTGAATCCGTGAAAAGTGAACCGCGAAGTAGCGAGGGATTACTGTACTGCTTTTCTCTCCTGAGTCACCTAACCATGCTCGAAAATCAGTTTAATGGCTCTCTTTATTACTGGTGTCCACCACCAGGATCGGGGATTACCACCATGACAGGTACCAATGGCCTTACATCCGCAGCTCTGTGCAGCCATCTGAGGAATGAAGTCACCTCTCTCAGAATGTAAGAGAAATTTGCCGGAGGTGCAAGTTGAAGATTTACCGTACAGGGTCATCTACCAAACATTCCCAGCACACCCACACTATATGTGTTTGGGCTTGCCAGGTCTATCTGGCATCTTACCCTGCCTTCTGATCCACCTCATAACTAGGGAGTGATCAGTGACTAAGCCCCTTTTATCACCAGTGTGTCTAAGACATATGGTGGTAGAACTGATGGCATGACTATGAAATCGATCATCTACCTACGACCTATGGCACTCTGATGCCAAGTGCACTTATGAACACCTTTATGCTTGAACATTGTGGACAAACTGTTACTAGCACAGAAGTCCAATAACAAAGCACTGTTTGAGTTCAGACCGGATTCTTCCCAAACACACCCCTCCAGGTTTCACTGTCGTTGCTTGTTGGCAAGAAAGGTGTTACCTGAGTGTTGGATTGTATTGGGTTTATTTTCGAGTTAAAAAGTTCAACTTTAGTGTCATCAAACCACACAATTTTCTCTAAAAATGTTTCACATTTTGTCACATTGATGTTAACAAGCTGCAAACATGACTTTCTGTTTGCCTTATTCAGAAGTGGCTCCTTTCTTACCATTATCACAAAAACCCAGAACCTGTGAAGTGCTGAATATATTGATATCAAGACAGTTTCTCCCATTTCAGTTAAACAGCTCTGCAAATCTCTCAGTATTGTGGTTGTACCCTTGATCACTTTTCCAACAATTGCCATTCGTGTCCACTCGCCCAGTTTGGTATGTCAAATTGATTGTGGTGCTGTATGGAGTGTGTAATTTTTTCCCCAATTCGTTACAATGGACTTTATAATCTTCTCCAGATTTTTTTGCTTCTAGAAACTTAAAAATAATAATAATAAGTTACATTTATTGAGCGCCTTTCACAAACCCAAGGTCGCTTTACATACAGAGTATAAAAAAAAAACTTCATCTTGAAATTCCACAGACAGCTCCTTTGTCATCATGACAGCAGGGCTATACATTGTGCAATCACATAACTGAACACAAGTGAATTCAGAATAAACTTAGTTGAACATTTTTAACATAATTGGTGTGATCTCTAGAAAATTGAATTACTCACCCAATTTACATTGTCATACAAGGAGCGAATATCTATCCATCCATTATCCAATTCGCTATATCCTAACTACAGGGTCATGGGGGTCTGCTGGAGCCAATCCCAGCCAACACAGGGCGCAAGGCAGGAAACAAACCCTGGGTAGGGTTCCAGCCCACCGCAGGGCACACACACACACACACACACAAACACCCACTAGGGACAATTTAGAATCGCCAATGCATCTAACCTGAATGTCCCGGAGGAAACCCACGCAGACATGGGGAGAACATGCAAACTCCACACAGGGAGGACCCGGGAAGCAAACCCGGGTCTCCTAACTGCGAGGCAGTAGCACTTCCCACTGCGCCACCGTGCCGCCCTAGAAGTAAATCACATTTGTATTTTCTTTTAATTTAGCTTTGCAACAGAGCAAAATAAGAATTAATCAACAGAGGCCAAATACTTACTAAAGCAGTACTTCAAAACCTGTGGGCCATGATGGCACTGTTGTTGGGCCATAGCCGACCCTGGACAGAACCCCGCCCTTACCCAACGACAATCATGCTCGATTCACAGTGGCAGCATCACAGTTGAACCACCTCCTCAATCCCGCTCTGAAAGTCATGCTGAATTCATTAAGGAGAAAAAGCATTTGGTTCACCTAATGCTCTGGTAATTGTGTGGAATCACTTTGACGATTTTGCTCAATTCACCAAGGGGGACCAGGGCTCAATCGATCGCTCTACGTAAATTCATGGCAATTCAGACACTGGCATGTGAAAATCTGAGTGGTGACACCACAAAGGTTGGGAAGCACTGTTTTAAACGCACTGTAGATAGATGAAATATGAGACAGATGATGGATCAGTTTACCATAGAGCCCACTTGAGCACAAATCCATGCTGAGCTAGAAGAATTTGATTTATCAACATAATGCACACATCTTTGGGATGGGTGAAGAAAACATTTTTGCCTGTGGTAAAATCAATTTAAATACAGAGAAAGAACATTAAGTTCTACAGAGGCATCAATTAGATATGTGACTTAAATCCAGGAAATTGATTAATGAGACTGTAACATTGAAATCTGTACCATTGTGCCTGTCACATGCACAATGTGAACTGAAACTGAGACAGAAGCTCCTATAATATTACCAGTACCGTATATCCCTCAATTTATTGACTCATCCACCCATCCATTTCTCAAACCTCAAAGTGTATTTTAACAGGTGGGTTAAATCAACTTCCTAAAAATAGGATTAAAAAATAAGCCAAAAAAAAAAACAAAAAATGGCAATAAACCATCTGGCAATTGTTTGTGGAATTGCAATGGCCTAGAAAACAGAGTAGAATGACAGCAGAGGGATTTAATCAGCAATGCAGAACTTATGTCAAAGAGCAATTACATTTTCATGGATTAGTATGGCATTTCTACCATTCTATTTTGGGAACACTGTGTCCAGACAAAGAATGAATCACATTCTGATTCCCTGCACCCAAAGTTCTAACAACAATACTGTAATCCACACATATACCCATGCTTACAACTGGTGCTCACTGGCAAGGGACTAATGAGCAAGGCACCTTGCGGCAGAGGCACACACAAAACGGGAGCATCTAGTGCAGAACTTCTTGATCACCCATTAGTTCTTTCAGGTTCTAGAGCTGCCCAAAAGGAGAGTTAGGATAAATGTAGTGTTTCTAATAAACTCAGAATGAAAGGGTTACCTCAAAATGATTAAAGTCAGAGAAACAGGAACTTGGACTTCTTAAGCATATTTACCTAATATCTATTTAAAATGTTCTGTTTTTCTAATGGCAGTGGCTATAATCAGCAAAATGGTGCCATTTACTAATTCTGTAGTACTTCTAGGAGACTTGAACACTAAGTCCAAAAGTTATACATTCATTACATCTTTTATTACCTCATTACACCTTTTATCACCTCTCCGTTTGTTAATTAAACTATTAAAAAGCTGACTCTAATTGCTTTTTTAACTGGGTTGTGTTTGGTGAAAGGACAATAAATTTCTCAATTTACAAAAATTGCATATTTGCAAAATAAATTAAAAAAATTCTCTAAGTGTCCTCCATAAGGACAAGCTTGAACTGAAAGGTTTGACTAAATTCACTGCGGGGGAATAAAAATATGCCATCAAAGCATTCTACTTGAAGCCATATACTGATTTTTACTCTCTATGCGCTGTTTGATCAAGAAAATCAACACTCATCCTAGTAATGGCGTTGTACAGGAAAGTCACAGGAATAATTAAAAAAAGAATGATATATTACTGAATAAGCTTTCTCACCTTATAAAAGGAGATACCATAGGTGATGATCAAGGCCAGAGCTCCACATGTTGTCCAGCAAATGACAAGCAGTAAAACAATCCAAATTGCCTGTCCATAAGATACAAATTCTTTACCACTTGTTTTAGATACAGGCCTATAATTAAGAAAGAAACTAAAATAAAAATTTGAACCTTTTCAATTTTGTAAACTGATTTAATGCAGAATTCACGTGTACAAGAGTTTATCCTGTAATTATTAAAAGCTTTCAAAACTATAAATTCTAATCATTAAAATATCCTTCAAAATTAATTACTCCTGCAGATTGTAACACTACCAATTACTGTCATCTTTCTTTGCTACCATTAATAGATATAGTTTATAAGCATAATATTCACTTGCATTCATATCTGAATGGCATTTAGCTGTACTTAAAGACTATTGCTACTTTTTTTCAAAATCAGTATTTTCATGAATTGCCTTAATGAGTTAAAATGCTAGATGAATGATACCTATTTGTTACTGAACACAAATAAAAAGAAATCCAATTCATGACTAGAAATTCTGAACACAGTCACAAAATATATTCCATCCTGAAATGGACTGGTGCCCTGTCAAGGGTTTGTTCCTGCTTTGCACCCTATGCTAGGTGGGATAGGCTCCACCAGACCCCCACAACCCTGTTCAGGACTAAGAGGGTTAGAAAATGTCTGACTGACAAAATATATTCATCTTTTTTACTTAACATATTTTCCCTTAATCTATTGACAATTTGAGCATTTTATTTGACAAAACCAATGAGCTATTCAGCAGAAAAGAAAGTGACACTGTTAAAATGGTGCATAAATGCCCATTTCAAGACATACAACAAAATGAAGAAAAATAATAGTTTGTGTGTCAACATTTCCATTAACCTCTTCAATAACCTCAACAAAACCTTATGATTGTCAGCACTTAGACTGGATAATCAATACTCAATTACACTATGTAATAGAACAGCAGAATATTACAGAATATTTTGAAAGGAGTGATATCTTTCATCTGGCAACCCATAATGTAACAGTATCCATCAGGATCAATTTGCTGTAATAAACGTTGTCCATTAGGTTCTCCTAGCCTTGATTTCTAATTTCAAATTTCTTTCAGAAAATGAAAAAGCTCTTTCAAATGAAATGCTTAAAAATGTCTGAAAACTTGACATAACATAAAACAATCTAAAACATAGATATTTGCTTTCAATGAGGATTATTGGAAAATTTTCTGTGTGTACCCTAGTTGCACTAAGCCTCATGGTAGTTACATGCTATATATTTTTCTTTGTCTATTTCTCTGATTTAATTTTTTTCTTCATTCTCCTGTCCTCACCGGCATATACTGGCTTATACAGATAAGGTTCATTGCTATTTTATTAGTTGGATATATTGTAGGAATGGGTAATACTTTGTTTAAATGCTTGAAAAATTTAAATTTAATCATTAAAAAGCACAGTCAAGGCCCAAACACATCTATGAAAACAATTTTTATCTTAGCTTTCAAGAACATAGCTGCTTATACACACATTGCTGGGGGTAATGATAAAACACAGAAAACTTGGACTTAGAGAACCTAGACAACCATCTGTTGGGCAAAGAAGTCTAAGAGAGAAGTCTTTCAGGCTAAATGAGTCACATGTTCCTGTTGAAGAAAACAGTGGATTTAAATATCAGAGTACTCAGTCCATAGATTAGGCAAAGGAAAAAACAAACTCATGTAGTTGTGAATGAAATATAATATACAGACACTTAGAAAATTTCAGTCAACGCTTCACTCTTTAGCACTAGAACTATTTATATAATTTAATTTACTTGTTCAGCTAATGAGACACAGTTTACAAAAAGATTTTTTTTCAACATTTACCTGTACATGTCTCTCAGTAAACTTTGCACTGCCAATATCACATAAAACACAATGCCAGTTAATGAATAACCTGTTACTGTGCTGGACTAGTGTCTAATGAAAGGGCAATGTTAAATACAAATGCTTAGGCATGTCCGAGCACCATTTTAGTTCACAAGAGACTTTTCTGAAAGTGACTTAACAACATTTTAGTAAAAATTCATGTAATTTATAACATTGTAAGCTTACAACTAGATAACTTCATTTGTAGATTATGCAAACTGAGTAATGTGAGCTTTGTTTCATGGACATTTTGATATTATTTGCTGTTGTCCAATGTTGGCCACCATAAACATCCAAAAGTGTTTTTAATCTGTTTTGCATGAATATATGTCATTAAAAACTTTTCTCAGCCATCACTATAAACTACATCGGGTAAGTAACATATTAAAAAAATATATTACTTTTGTGTGGAGTGTTTCTATAGTCTCATTAGTGTTATGTTTAAAGTTAAAAATGTTGAATTTTTTTTCAGCAAAAAAATTATATCATGTGTAACAAATATGTAACTACCAAAACTTCAACATAAACAAAGTAGGAAAAGTATGTCTAGTTACCACTGCTGTACTGATGCAGATTTATACATGTACGTCGTGTAACATGTTTTGAAACAGTCACTAATGCACAGCCATATTCTAAAATTAAGACAGTAGAAAGAAGGTTCTTTTCACACTTTTCTTATAATATTTTTGCTGTTGCTTGCACATGACAGAGGAGAATGTCAGTGCCTGATCTGCATGAGCAATGCTTTAAATAGTGTTATTGTATGCTACCACAGCACAAGGCTTAATGACTTCCACATTTCTTCTGACACGAACATTGACAGTTGCTGTATTGTGAACAGTGCTTAGTAAGGGGCTAATGTCTTTCTTTTCCTTCCACTTGATTGCAAACATTTTGCCTTTTTGCAGCATACCTATAGTTGCTCATTTACACGCCGTTGTGTTTGGTTTGTAAACTCTGACCCACTCATGAGTATTGATGAGTGAGTTACCTTAGAGTAAAACTCATAGAAATGTTCATGAATTTTTTGCAGTATAATGTTACTTCATCCAGTGGATGGTTGCAGAATACTGTCCTGCAAGTTATTTGGCCTTAACAGTGTTCATTGAATCATAATAGCTGTATCCCAATAGACATTCAGGGTTAACCATATTTACATAGAATTCCAAGCCCAAGACACACCAATCTTGGTTATCGCCAATCTTCTTTCTGCCATAAAAAATGAAAGACATTCTTTCTTCACTATTTTTAAATTAAACATTCAAAGTGAAAGCCAAACTTTAAAATCTATTATAGATGATGAAGTCCATATGAATATTTGTATTATGTATTATTTTAGCAGATTTGACATGAGAAAAAGGTTGTACACTAAAAGTAAATTAAGTGTTATTGGAAAATATTTGTATGAAAATCTTTAAAAAAAGTTAAAAGAAGGAATATGATATTACGACTTTCACTGTAGAGATTAGGAGAAAGGAAACTTTGGATTATGATATAAACTTTGATGAAGACAATGTTTTTGTTTTTTTAAGGTCCAGAGAAAGGTTAAAGAAATAAACTACCACATTGTGTTTGAGACCACAAGTTAGTGTTTTTTTCTCTGACGTGTGTCTTGAAAAACTGATATTCCTAATTGCACTATTACATAGAAAATAAACAATGTTAATTAAGAAAATGCACCACTTTACACTTGTATTACTAAAATGACATATAGACAATAATAAGAAAGGTAAGGAATCTCACCAATGAATAACAGTTAGAGGTATAGTTAACAGCCTCACTGTTAGGCTAAACAGTGTGATGCTGCAATAGACAATTCCTGAGCCAAATAGAAACAGTAACAAATGGACCACTAGGGACACCTGAAACTGTTCTTTCAGTGGAGAATGATAAACTGTTAAAAGTTCTTCTGGGAGCCAATTCATCCTGCAAAAATAAATTAATAATTGAATTAATAAATAAATAAATAAAAATAACATCAAACCACAGATCAGTTAAACTAGTTTCAACTCACTATTAGCTAATTTGTATTTATTTCATTTTCTACATATCATATCTGTATTTTCTAACAAATGTTACATGATAACAACAGTGGTGGCTAAAATTAACAAATGTTTGTTTTTTCAGTGGCTTACTCACCTTACAGGAGATTAAAAACAATAAATTGTGCTATAAACAAACACAAAATAGCCAAACAAGAATGCTGTAAAAGATCTGCGAGCTGTACCCATACAGTATATTGAACTAGAATCCAGAATGATAATACTGAATACCAGTCATGCAATTTGGATTTTCCTATTTATCAGTCAGAGGAAAAGATGAAAAAACAATTCTGTTGTGGTTCCTAAATGTACAGATACAGTTACCTCATTACCAACAGCATGCTACAAGTTTTGGATGTACTGTATTTGCATGCAGCAAATTAATGCACTGTAATACTGCATGTACCGTAGGTCCTGACCAAAAATAGTTTAAAAAAAACAAAAAAAAAAAAACAACTTTACTGGAATTTTTGAATGTGATTCTTTTAAAATGGATTTTCTAAACACAGCAGGATGGCTTGCACTTTTCAGTTAGTTAAAAAATCTAAATATTTAATTTCAAGCAGATAATACTCAGCAGTTAGCAACATATGAAGATTACAAAAATGGCCAAAAAATTAACAGGTGTTGACTCCATGACTAATATGATAAATGTTGTCAGTAATAGTAAAAGAACATGCTGGTTTACATGACTTTAATAGCACACAATTAGTGTTAATTACTGACCAAGTTTTGAAGGCAATTGTCTGACTTTACATTAAGATGGTTAAAAATAACAGGAGAGCTAAATTATGTGCCTAACATTAAAAATGAATGAAATGCAGCACACACAAGGAAAAAAGAAAAATTAAACACTTCTTTATCAGAAAACAAACCCACAGCAAAAATAGTTAAGCTTAAGAATGGCATGCTCATTTCCCCTCATTTCTTTTTTGTTAGTCTCTTCCTTTTTCTATGATTTGAAGAAAAAAAAAAGACAATGACGTTTACAGCAGGCATTGTGTAGATATTACTATGATTCATTTGCTAATTTTGTACTATTTTATTAAATTTACACAAAAAAATTCTGTTAAACAGGAATATATTTAGCGCAACTACTGAAACATACAGGTGTGATTTGTGTTAAGTACATGCCTATACACATTCTAAGGATATCATAATACCATAATTTTCGTATTTGATGTTAATGATGGTGAAATTTTATGATACTCTTTACTTTCGATTCTACAACAAAAATCCCATTATTTGTTCTTTTATTAAAAGTACCTCCATAATTAAAATAAACAATATTGTGTCTTTGTCTATAATATGATGTAAAATATATAAATACTAACAATAACAACAGCTTAAAATAGTGATATATCCATCAAGAAGTTACCACATTATCATTTAAGTAATCAAGTATTGAAAATATCAAAATACAATGCATGGCTTGAACTTTAATGTGTGGCATGGATGAATATTGACCTAGAGTAACAACAAATAAGGTGTTTATACAGTGATATGAAAAAGTTTGGAAACCCCTTTTAATTCTTTGAATTTTTGTTTATTATTGGCTGAGCTTTCAAAGTAGCAATTTCCTTTTAATATATGACATGCCTTATGGAAACAGTAGTATTTCAGCAGTGACATTAAGTTTATTGGATTAACAGAAAATATGCAATATGCATCATAATAAAATTAGACAGGTGCATAAATTTGGGCACCCCAATAGCGATATTAAATCAATACTTAGTTGAGCCTCCTTTTGCAAATATAACAGCCTCTAGACCAGGCATGTCAAACACAGAACTCTATTACAGAAATCTATGCGGCCCGCATCACAGATCCTAGTTAGCACTTACTATCGTTTGTCATTGAATCATTCTGCATCTTCGGCGTTACTTATTGACTTTTCTTACTTCTGCCAAAAGCGCATTTTCCCATGGCATTATGGTACCGGAAACGTCATCTGCTAGTATAGTTGCAGCTGCGTTGTCAGCTCCTTGATACCCTAGGCATGACACTGCACCCCCACCACCCAAGCCTTGACCAATGTTAATGAGCCACGACGTCGCAACTGAAGTGCTAGGCTGCAGCAGCCTGGCCACTGGGCAGAATTGACCATCATGAGTAGTAATAGCTTGCATATTTTCACGTTTCTCTGCTCTAGTTTTACGCAATTTTGTGGTAGTATTGTAACGAACAGTTAGTGCAGACTACAGCTGAAGATCTGAAGTGGACGCGAGAAGTTGGTGAGTTGTTCATTAACAAATTTTTGTGATTTTGAGTTTGTAAAATTAGTGTAGGTCAGGGGGCTTTTTGTATATCGGCTTATTTTACAATATAAACTTTGAAGTAAACTTAGTAAAGTAAAATTTTGAGCCGCACAATGCCAAACATGCGTTAATTGATAGGCCTATGTCTTTGTCATTTAATTTAAAATGAAATATTTGCATTGCAGTATGAAGGGTACAATGACCTCGACCAAGGTGAAAAGAAAGCTACAAAATCCGTAGCTTATCATCGTATCTTTCAAGAGAAATGGGAACTGTTATATTTTTGTATGACAAATGGCAAAATTCATTGTCTGATTTGCAATAATGTCATTGCTGTACCAAAAGAATACAATATTAAACGGCACTACAAAACCCACCGTGAAACTCACGACAAATACACAGAAAAATTGCGAGAAGATAAAATGCGAGAAATGAAAAGTAATCTAATTAAACAGCAGACACTTTTCTTCAAGGTGCATAAAGAAGGCGTGGCTTGTGTAAAAGCTAGTTATGCACTGGCTGAACTTATTGCGAGCAATGCTAAACCGTATACTGAGTGAGATTTCATTAAGCAGTGCATTGTGAGAGCAGCAAAGATCGTATGTCCTGAAAAAGCAAACACTTTCAAAGATACATCACTAACACGGAATACAGTCACTGATAGAATTGATGACATGGCCGGCAACTTGAGGGAACAGTTTCGAAATAAGTCAATTGAATTAGAGTGCTTTTCGATTGCCATTGATGAGTCGACGGGTGTAACGGACATTGCACAGCTTGCTATATTTATAAGTGCTTGTGACACAAGCTTAGAAATTACAGAGAAGTTGTTGGAACTTGTTCCCTTGCATGACACAACTACCAGTGAGGACATTTTCAACAAGGTTGAAGAAGTTCTTTCTCAGTACACTCTGCCTATGGAAAAGCTTGTTTATTTGGCAACAGATGGTGCTGCTACAATGGTGGGACACACTAACGGTGTTGGTGCGAGGCTGTTGTCAAAAATATGTGAGAAAGAACCTGATTGCAAGTTTGCTCACTTCCACTGCATAATCCACCAACAATCGTTGTGCTCACAGGTTTTGAAACTAGACCAGTTACACAAACAGTCAACTTCATTCGTGCATGTGGACTAAATCATCGACAGTTTACTTCATTATTGGAGGATGTAGGAAGTGAATTTGACACCGTTCCTTATTATACGGAGGTATTTTGCTTATCCTGTCACAAAGTACTAAAGAGGTTCTTCCTGCTGCGAGAAGAAATAACATTGTTTCTAGAGATGAAAGGAAAAGATGTGAGTTTTCTGAATGATGACATGTGGGTGCAGGACTTGGCATTTGCTGTGGATTTGACTGGACATTTGTATAACTAGAATTTGAAGTTACAAGGAAAACACAGACTTGTAACTACAATGTACAGTGATGTGAAAAGCTTCCAAGGCAAGATTCGTCTGTGGACACATCATTTAAGAAATGAGAATCTTGTCCATTTTCCTACATGTCAGGGTCTTAAGCATTCAAATGACAATTTGATTTTTGGAGGATTTGTTATCCAACTTGAATTACTGAGCAATGAATTCAGTGAGTCTTTTCGTGATTTCAGTTCACACGAACAGGACTTTGCGCTGTTTATGTCATCATACTCTTACAACGTTGAGAATGCGCCTGAGGATATCCAAATGGAATTGATTGAACTGCAGTCAGATTCTATTCTGAAGGCAACACACAACGAAGTTGGTGTGCCAGGCTTGCATGCTTACCTGCCACCCTCGTATGTGCAGATCCGTAAGTTGGCATCGAGAGTACGGTCTGTGTTTGGAAGAACTTACCTTTGTGAGCAATTGTTTTCGTTAATGAAAGGTACCAAAACCCAGCATCGCTCAAGACTTACTGTCGAGCTCCTTTCATCCCTCATAAAAGTTGCAGCTGCATAAGATTTCAAGTCTGATATTGACGAACTGGTTACTAATAAGAGATGCCAAGTGTCGGGACAAAAGAAATAGATCTCAGACTGTAAGACTCCTATATAAGGACCTAGCTAAGAGGCTAAGACTCTAATGGTATGCTGTTGTACAGAGATTGTAAGGAAATAAATTGCTTTTCTTTAATCTTTAAGTGTTACCTTTTTTAAAGTTTTCAGTATTGGAAAGAAAGCTACAGTAACTTTGCATAATAGTATAATAGTATTTGTTATAGTGCGGCCCGCTGATGCACGTATGGCAGTCGAAGCGGCCCACCAATGGTAGGGAGTTTGACATGTCTGCTCTAGACGCCTCCTATAGCCTTTGATGAGTGTCTGGATTCTGGATGGAGGTATTTTTGACCATTGTTCCATACAAAATCTCTCTAGTTCAGTTAAATTTGATGACTGCCGAGGATGGACATCCCACTTCAAATCATCCTATAGATTTTCGATGATATTCAAGTCAGGGATCTGTAACGGCCATTCCAGAACATTGTACTTCTCCCTCTACATCAATGCCTTTGTAGGTTTCCAACTGTGTTTTGGGTCATTGTCTTGTTGGAATATCCAACCCCTGCATAACTTCAACTTTGTGGCTGATGCTTGAACATTATCCTGAAGAATTTGTTGATATTGGGTTGAATTCATCCTACCCTCAACTTTAACAAGGGCCCCAGTCCCTGAACTAGCCACACAGCATGATGGAACCTTCACCAAATTTGACAGTAGGTAGCAGGTGCTTTTTCTTGGAATACGGTGTTCTTCTTTCGCCATGCAAAGTGCTTTTTCTTATGACCAAATAACTCAATTTTTGTCTCATCAGTCCAAAGCACTCTGTTCCAAAATGAATCTGGCTTGTCTAAATGAGCATCTGCATACAGCAAGCGACTCTGTTTGTGGCGTGAGTGCAGAAAGGGCTTCTTTCTCATCACCATGCCATACAGATGCTCTTTGTGCAAATTGCGCTGAATTGTAGAACAATGTACAGATACACCATCTGCAGCAAGATGTTCTTGCAGGTCTTTGGAGGTGATCTGTGGGTTGTCTGTAACCATTCTCACAATCCTGCGCATATGCTGCTCCTGTATTTTTCTTGGCCTGCTAGACCTGGGTTTATCAGCAACTATGCCTGTGGCCTTCCATTTCCTGATTACATTCTTTACAGTTGAAACTGACAGTTTCAACCTCTGAGACAGCTTTTTGTAGCCTTCCCCTAAAACAGCATTTCTCAACCTTTAAGTATTTGTAACCCGAGTTTTCATAACAGTTTTAATCGTGCCCCCCTAACATTTTTTTGAAACCCTAATAAAATTTATTCCTATATTTTTTGCTGCTGATACACCGCTACAAGTTTAAAATTTCCCTACGAATAGCGAAATTATGCCACATATGGGGGGCACGCCCCACAGTTTGAGAACCGCTGCCCTAAACCATGATACTCAACAATCTCGGTTTTCAGATCTTTTGAGAGTTGCTTTGAGGATCCCATGCTGTCACTCTTCAGAGGAGAGTCAAAGGGAAACACAACTTGCAATTGACCACGTTAAATACATTTTCTCATGATTAGACACACCCGTCTATGAAGTTCAAGGCTTAACAAGCTAATCCAACCAATTTGGTGTTGCAAGTAATCAGTATTGAGCTGTTACATGCATTCAAATCAGCAAAATTACAAGGGTACCCAAATTTTTGCACAGCCAGTTTTTCACATTTGATTTAATTTTATACAACTAAATACTGCTTCACTAAAAATCTTTGTTCGGAAAACACCCCAGTACTCAGATGTTCCTAGGAAATGAAAGACATACCACTGTTATCTTTTTTGTTGAAAGTAAATTATTATGCAGGCTGAGAGGGGTTCCCAAACTTTTCATGACTGTAATCTTGGAAAGGATTTCTGTATAGGGTTTATAAAGAATGATATATAATGAACTACCCAATTAATCCTAGCATGTGCACATTTTACATTTATTCCATGACAGTTTGTCTCAAATAACTGAAAAATATTGCCTAAAATCAATATTAAAAATAAAAATTAAAAACCTTATTACACCTGTGCTTTTGAATTGGTGAATTCCAAGATAATTCTGGATATTTCTATTTTAATAAACTCTTTAAAGCTGTTTTATAACAACATGCTTTAAAAGTTTGGTTTGTCAAAGACTAATCTATTATGTTTGTAACATTGACTATTATAAGATTTATATTTACATCATTAGCGGGTTAACAAAAAATTACTAAAGTGTATTATTTCACAGACGAGTCAAACTCATTCACATTTTAAGTTTAACATATTCCTCAAGCTTTCCAAGTCTGTCCATTCTTTTCCATTTTTTGACTTTCTCAGTACTTCTGATACTGTAAAAAAATCTAGTACCTCTTACGCTTTTTTTAAACTTTGGTACAGAAAAAAATCAGTTCATGTGACATTCCGAACACTTTCATATAAGCCCAGCTCAGACTGATTCAATTCATCTACCTGGCAAGTTTCTTTAAGTAATAGGTAACTAAAGTACCCTATGATACATACACACAGGGAGAATATGGAACATCCACATAGGAAGTGACTAACATTGTGCCAGCAAGAACTTACAAAAATTTCAGACAGGAAATTGTTATTAATCAAATGGCAGAGATTAAGTGGCTTGCCAAGAAAATTGTCAGTCACTATAAGGGCGCAAAACATCAAAACAGGGATGTTTCACAAAATACAAGGGAGGAGGACTAAAGGCGAATTTGCAAAATAAAGATCATAATCAAAACTCAAAATAAAAATTTGGCTGCAAAACTCTCACTAAGCCTTTCCTTTATATTTTATAAAAAAATTCAGACACTACTTTAGCCACGAGACCTTCTTAAACTGTACAACATGGACTCTATTATCTCTAGCGTCATGTGGCACATTCATTACATGCCTTTCAACCTCATAGCATCACAGTGACAGACATACAAATGGCAGTGCCCATGAAAATTAGAAACACAAAATGATGGTGCCTGTAAAAAACAAAAACACAAAATGTTTGTTTTCGTGCCATCCAAAAAAATCCAAAATCATAAAGACAATGAATTCAAAATTAAAACTGTAAAATTATAAACAAATAGTAGAACATAATTTTAAAAATGTATATGTTCCTGACAGAGTCATTTCATAAGCTGTGGACATTGAACACATTGATCTGATTTAGAAGGCTGATGAAGATGAAATCGATAAAGTAATCTTGGGGCATGAATGTCTGTAGCTGGCAACCATCACTGTTCTTCAGGTCAATAGACATGCCAATTTACCAAGGGTTGACTGGGAACCCAGACAATAATCTTTTACATTTCATACTCGCATTCCCTGTAAGTAATAATACATGGGATTGCTTTGGTTGGTAGATAAGGGCTAGAGAAAAACAGTTTGAAATAGGACTTGTAATGATCCTGAGAGGTCAACTTGTACTTTATAGTCAAAAATATGCTTTATTATTTTACCAATAACGGTACAATGCACGATAACGTGCAATGAATACACTTGACTTGAACATTCATAGGTTTTCATACTCTTTCTCTGTACGTTTGTTCAGAGGTTAATGAGCTTGCTGCTTCCTAAGCAGCTCTTTTTTTCTCCACCCTAGAGGCCCACTTCTTCTCTTCTTTCATTGGCATCTTTTCACGTTAAAACTGTTTAATTCAGTGTTTGTGTTGCAATTACTTAGTATGTTTTCCTTAATTTTTCACTTACAGTGGGTATAGAAAAGAATCACCCCCTTCGAAATATGTCCATTTGTTTTGCTTTACAGCCTTAAATGAAAACACACACAAAAAATATTTCTTCCCAGCTTTACTTAGTCAATGCAACCTACAGTATAACATTCAAGTGAAATATACCACAGCTACAGTTCAGAAAAATTATAAAAAAATCAAAAACAAGACATACTGAGATTAATAAAGGAGCACTTGCCAATGTCAATATTTTGTTGAACCACCTTTTGCTTTAATGACTGTCTTGAGTTTGTTGGAATACTTCTCTATCAGCTTTGCACATCTAGATTGAACAATATTTGCCCACTCTTCTTTACAGAACTGTTCAAGTTTGGTCAAATTGGATGGTGAGCTATGGTGGACTGCTATCTTAAAATCTTTCCACAGATTTTCAATGGGATTTAGTCTGGGCTCTGACTGGGGCACACGAGGACTTTCACTTTTTTTTCCTTCAGCCACTGTGTGGTCAATTTTGCTGTGTGCTTCAGGTTGTTGCTGTGTTGGAAGGTGAACATTCTGCCCATCTTCAAGTTTCTGGCAGAGGGTAGCATGTTTTCCTCAAGAATTTGACGGTATTTTGCCCCATCCATTTTTCCTTCTACCCTAATGAGAGCACCAGGCCCTGTGGCAGAGGAACACCCCCACAATAGGATGCTGCCACCTCCATTCTTTACTGTAGGTATGGTGTGTTTTGGATGGTGAGCTGAATTGGATTCCGCCAGGTGTACCGTTTGGTATTGAGGCCAAATTGTTTGATTTTGGTCTCACCTGACCATAAGACCTTTTTCCACTTGTAATCAGAATCTTCAAGGTGCATTCTGGCAAAGCTCAAACGAGCCTTAATGTGGCCTTTCTTGAGAAGTGGCTTCTTCCTTGTGACCCTCCCGAACAAGCCACAATTGTGGAGCGCTTGTGAAATTGTTGTCACATGCACACAATGACCACTCTTTGCCATAAAATCCTTTAACTCCTTCAAAGTGGCCATTGGCCTCCTGGTAGCTTCTCTTACTAGTTTTCTCCATGCTCTTCCATCCAGTTTGGAGGGACGGCCGGATCCAGGGAGGGTGCTAGTAGTACCTAACACTTGTCACTTCTTTATTATGGAATTTAACTGTGCTCCTTGGGATTGATAAAGCCTTTGAGATTTTTTTGTATCCATCTCCTGCCTTATGTCTGTCCACAACTCTATCCCTGAGATCTTTTGAAAGTGGCCTGCCACCCATAGTCAGTTGTTTGCTGTCAGTTGCACTACCAAGCAAGAGAATGCTCCAGTAACAGCTGTTTTTATGCTTCAATAATCACACAGATTACAACTGATCACATGTGGAAGCCAGTAACCATGGTCTACAATGGATATGGTGGTTACTTATACCTGATTGAATCTACAAATATTGTTTAGGAGGGGGGTGATCCTTTATTAATCTCAGTAATTTTTGTTTTTTATTTTTTAAAATTCTTCTGAACTGTAGCTATGATATCTTTCACTTGGATGTTATACATTGCATTGAATCAGTAAAGCTGGAAAAAATATTGGATTGTGTGTTGTCATTTAAGGCTGTAAAGCAAAAAAATGGGAATATTTTGAAGGGGGTGATTCTTTTCTATACCCACTGTAAGTCTTCAATCTGCCTCAAATATGATTTAAGATATGAAGAGGTAGGGGAAGTGAAGGTGGTAGGGATGAGAACGGTGCTGTATGCATGCGCTGCACGGCCGCCCTGCTGGCCGCTGCCGAGAGTTGATTCTACAATAAAATAAAATAAAAATAAAAAGAAGAATAACCTTGGAGGTCAATCACCACCCCGAAAGTGGATAGTAGACGTCACGTAGTATATGTGTACCAAATTTCAGAGTCAATACGTCAAACGGTTTGCGAGCTACAGGTCATTTAAAATCCTGGACAGACAAATGAACAGCCACGGTAGCGTATTATATATAAATATAGCAGAAATGTACCTTGGAGCTAATTTTTGAAGCTGTTTTGTAGAACAACACTCCTCAAACCTGACACTGTGATGGCGTGGGTCGACTCCATGCTGTTACTTCTGTTTGGGAGCCTCTTGAACCTGCCACCGTCAATATCATAACCAAGATGATCCAGGCAGTTGAGGAAATACACAGAACAAGGGGTAGGTGCAAAAGTGATGTAGTTTTATTTAAAATCCAATAATCAAAAAACAAACACTGTTGAAATTAATAGTGCAGTGCAAAACTTCAATAAATAAATAATCCAATGAAAATAAAGTGTTCCGTGGAAGATGAAACAAGTCCAATGAATAATCCATAAAAACGAGGTTAAAATATGGAAGGAATCTCCTCTTTAAAACCACAGTCCCAGTCCCTGGTTATTCCCTTTAAAACGGACGTCTCCTCGGCTTACTCCCGAATGGGACCATGTAGCAATGAGACACCTAACTGACAGTTCAGCCAACTTTCTCCACCAAGCCTCCCATGGCTCCCAGCAGGACACCACGCTGAACCACCATATTTCAACTCTGCTGCCTTGCTTGCATCTCTGTGGTCCATAGCCATCCCCCCTCAAACAGGACAACATGCCGAGCCTTCCTTCAACCTGCAGCTCCAGCTGTCTTTCTCCTGGACTTGCACAGCAAGTAACTTCATTGAGTACCTTATTGCTCAAACCTCCCCAATCATTCAGCAGGAGTGATCTACTTGGGCTCTCCTCTTGGCTGTCTGTCTGTCTGTCTGTCTGTCTTCACTCTTGCTCGCTCGCTCTCTCTCTCTCTCGCTCCTGCCTGTTCTCCATTCTCTTACCTCTGTCTCAGTTCTTTTTGTGTTGATTTTCTAGTTCTTTCATTCTGCTCCTCTCTTGTACCAGCTCTCCTTTATATATCTTTGTGGGCGCAGCATCTCAATTGCAAACTGTGGAAAACCAATGGAGTAATCAAGACAGAGCACACACTCACATGCAGGTGTGCTCCATCTCAACTATCCCACCAACCTCCTGCAGCCGCACAAGGGTGCACACCCACGGTGATCAAGCTGGCTCTTCAATTATTTATTTATTTATAAACAGACCCCAAACCGCTTAGCCATGGACCCACTGTTCCACAGACAATACATCTGGGAGATTCAGATCTAAGGATTAGAATCCTTAATTTTAGGATGGGGTCTTGTTAACACTAGAAACACTATGTGCTCATCATGTCTTGTTTTGCATTTTCTGTCATCCAACATTTACCCAGATCGTTGTAGACACAGAACACACATAAAATATATGTATTCTAGATAACGATATATTATTCACCCTATACATTTCCAGACACCTCACACCCAGATAAACAGAATTTAGCAGGGAGAACTCCAGCTGTGTCAGTGAGGGATGGGATAGCAGGCTGCTTGCTGCCTGTGCTGACTGACACATTTGCAAAACAAAGACACAGATGAAGAGGTGCGAAGGAATTTAAGGTGGCCTGGCATTACGACTTTTTGTAAGCTACCATGATTCTAATGTTAAACAAGTTCTTCTCTCTTACTTTCTGACAACCTAATTTGATTGCAATAGTAATCACTTCTTTCAAAGATTACCTTATACCATTGTCTGCCATATCATAATTCAGTGCTTCTATTAGTGTATTTTTGAATACTGGAATGAACGCTCTGTCATTCCAGCCACAATCTGTAGAAAGGGTTTTAAAATGTATAATATATTCAAGTTATAGATTTAGTTTATCTGGTTTAGATTCATCATCATGATCAGTTCCCACTGCAAACGAGTAAATTATTGAAGTATTGTTTAAACTAGAGAATCAGGGGCCAGGGAGATCGACAGGCCAGGTTTAGAATTGTACATGAAATGGTAAACAGTAGTGTTAAGGCAAATATGTACAGTAATTTATTTCTAGTCCAAAGTTAATATGCCAAAGCAAAATAAGTAAAACATTTAAATTTGCTTAAAATATAGGAGTTTCAAAAACAAAATAAGTTAGTTAAAATTGTATGTAGCTGAGCATAATTATGATATTAATAACAGAGATAAAGATTTATTACTGTTTACAAGGCATTTCTATTTTCTTCATGGAAGAAAAAAAGTGTATAGCATCAGCACAGATACATGGGAAACAAAAAAGATGAACCCAGAGGCGTGACTTCAAACAAGTGAATGAGCTAGACCCACACCATGGGCAATGAGTGTCCCAAGATTGGAACTGTCTGGGTGGAATGATATATAAAGGGGTTGACAAAAGTAGGGTTACACTTGTGAGTACATGAAGACAGCAATTTGAGTACTTATAAGATTGTAACTAAATGCATTGTGCCACTCTTTTGAGTTAATAAAGCTACTGTGTGTGTGTGTGTGTACACACACATGCGCACACTCTCACAGTCCACTTTATTAGGTTCACCTTGCTAGTATCGTGTTGGACCCCTCTTTGCCTCAGAATTACTGTAATTCTTCATGACATACACTCAACAAGGTGCTGGAAACACTGCTTAGGGATTCTGGTCCATATTGATATAACAGCATCAAACAGTTGCTGCAGATTTGTCAGCTACACATCCATGATGCAAATTTTCCACTCTACCACTCACTAAGGTTCTCTATTAGATTGAGATCTGGTGACTGTGGAGTCCATTTGAGTACAGTGAACTCATTGTCATGTTCATGAAACCAGTTTGAGATGATCTGACCTTTGTGACATGGTACATTATTCTGCTGGAAATAGCCAACAGAAGATGGGTACACTGTGGTCATAAAGAGATGGACATGGTCTTTAACAATACTCAGGTAGGTTATGGCATTTAAATAATGCTCAATTGGTACTAAGAGGCCCAAAGGTACCAAGAAAATATCCCCCACGCCATTACACCACCAGCAGACTGAACCACTGATACAAGGCAGAATGGATCCATGCTTTCATGTTGCTGACAACAAATTCTGACCCTACCATCAGAATGTTGCAGCAGAAATTCAGACTCATCAGACCAATGTTTTTTCAATCTTCAACTGTCAATTTTGGTTAGCCCGTGCGAATTGTGACCTCATTTGCCTATTCTTACCCGACAGGAGTGGTATTCAATATGGTCTCCTGTTGCTGTAGCCCATCTACTTCAAAGTTCGATGTGTTGTGCGTTCAGAGATGCTCTGTTGCATATCTCGGTTGTAATGAGTGGTTATTTCAGTTACTGTTGGCTTAATATCATCCTCAAACCAATCTGGCCATTCTCCTCTGACCTCTGGCATCAAGGCAGTTTTGCCCAAGGAACTGCCACTCAGTGGTATTTTCCCTTTTTTGGACCATTCTCTGTAAACCCTAGAGATAGATGTGCATGAAAATCCCAGTAGATAAGCAGCTTCTGAACTACTCAGAACTGGCCCGTCTGGCACCAACAACCATGCCACGTTCAAAGTAATCACCTTTCTTTCTCATTCTGATGCTCGGTTTGAAATTCAGCAGGTTGTCTTGACAATGTCTACATGTCTAAATGCATTGAGTTGCTGCCATGTAATTGACTAATTAGATATTTGCATTAACAAGCAGTTGAACAGGTGTACCTAATAAAGTGGGAGGTAAGTGTATGTATATATATTTACTTAGTGATAATTTGTACCCATTTGTTGTATTTTGCTTGTGGTTATCCAATCCAGGTGGTTCATCGTGTGGTGGGTGCAACAATATGCTATCAGCACATGCATTTAACCAGTTGCATTTACAATTGTATAAAATTAAATGTAATACTTAAATCCGTTTGCCAGTACGTTTCCTTTCTTGGGAGCAATCTCAACTAACCTAACCTATCATTATATGTAATTTTTTGTTTGAGGCACAGGGGTGGAGTGGTTAACATTGCTGCCTTTCAGCTCAGATCACATTTTTGGCTACTATATTTGGTCTAATATAGTTGGCAGATGCCAGATATAATCAATTCAAAGTTCCACCTTCCCCATTGACTTCAATACATTTTGAACAGCTTGACGAAGTTCGCAAACACTTCCATGATTTTCCTGAACTTGGCTAAGCAAAGTCCACAGGCTTCCCTCATTACTAGGACTCGGTACTATCAGCTTCCAGACAGTGTTCCGAAGAAATGAATAAGTTTTAAAAAAAATGCTACATTTCATAGCACAATATGTAGAATACAAGTCAAAAGAGGCTATACTTAAGCTTTATAGTGCACTAGTGAGGCCACATCTGGAATATTTTGTGCAGGTTTGGTTCCTGGGCTACAAAAGGTACAGAGCAGTAGTAAAAAAAAAAAAAAAAAAAAGTCCAGTCCAGGATAGATTAAAATAATGGAACCTTTTCAGTTTAAGCAAAAACATATGAAATGTTTAAAATTATGAAAGGCATTAGTACAGTGGATTCTGCCTACTGCTTTAAAATAACTTCAACAAAACCATGGGGACACATTTGGAAACTTAAGGGTAGATTTTGCACAAACTTTAGAAAGTTTTACTTTGCACAGAGAACCATAGGCACATGGAATAAGCGGCCAAGTAGTCTGGTACACAGTATGCCTTTAGAGACAGTGAAAACGTGACTTTTATTTGAAGGAATTAAGTAGATAGAATGGGTGAGTTTTCAAGAAAACTGCAATTTCCTCTGGAAACTTCATATATAATAATAATAATTATTACTTTCATACACAGAAATAACTATTCTTAGGGGTTTTCTTCTAAAAGTGAAATAAATTAAGGTTTAGTTTTTTCTTAAGCAAATGAGCTCAATTATACAGTAGCAACAAAGGTTAATTTACATTAGTTACCAACTGTATCCCAAAACTAATAATCAGAGTAAGGTATCTGGCAAGGTTAAAAAAAAAAAAAAATACTCTTCACTCACCGCAAAATGTAAAGTATAACACTAACCACAGGCAGCACCTTATATGGTTTAGCTGAAGCAACAAGGGCTTTCACTGGACTCACAATGTGTCCTAAAATAAAGAAAAAAGGTATTTCAGAGTAAATTAAATTTCTTTATAAAAATTAAATATTTTTTCTAAATCAATTAATTGAATCTAAAGATGTTAAATCATTCTGCACCAGGTTAAATAGTGCTTAATGTAGTGTACAGATCATATTACTGCTCATAAACAGCAACACACTAATAACTAATCCATGCAACCATTCTTTGAAATGCCAGTCTCTTACAGGGCCCACTCAGGCACAAAACTACATTCATTCATACCAGGCCAATTTAAAGATTTTTTTAATCAACCCTCCTTGCGCCTATAATATTTCCTCAAGGGGGAAAAAAATATAGAAGAAAAAAAAAAAATCAAGTGCATGTACAGTATATACAAAAAGAAAAAAACAATTGCATCAATCCCAAAAGAAACTATCCCAACACCAAATAAGTATTTATACCTCCACCAAAAGTATCATATATGAATAAACAAAAAACATCTACAAAGCCGTCAAATAACACAACTGCTCCTTCAATAGCTCAGCAGTGCCTAACCCTATCTTGCCTTTAGGTCCACTGATGACCCCTGCTGGCCAGCAGCTCTTTAAGTATAACCAGCAAGATTATCCAGCCAATCTGCCACCCCTGTCTACCCAACAAACCTATCCAGGTAAATGCTTGCACATTCATGCCATGCGCTGCAACATTCCCATAGCAACTTTCTATTTAAAATCAAACTCCTGCTGGTCGCGCGAGTGTAAGCCATCCAGGATGGCCAATGGGTATGTTGAGGTCAACCACACCAGTTGCCGACTCACCAGTAAGTAAGTTTCCACTATTTAGCATACAGGATCCCCATCTCTGACTCAACCTTGGTTACAATGACAAATGTCGGCCGTTTCTTCCAGTTGCACTGCACCTTAAACTGCCTGCGATCGGCAGGCTACGTGGACACCAGAGTGTGAAAATTAACACTGCTGAGGGGCCTGTACTGGCCATTATACCAGCTCCACATGTGCCCAGACCAACCATGCCTCAAAGATGGCCCAGTGTTTCTGCGGTAGCACCTTTAAAACACAAACAGTAATCACCCTATCTTTATGCGGGCGTACTTATATACTTGTAAACAATAATGTTTGATTTAATGTTACTTTTAACTTAAATTGGTAATGCATGGAGTCGCAAAATACCACATAACCATACTGAGCAATGCAGTCTTAGTAGTGTGGAAGGCTTGATAGCCAAACTGAAATACAGTACACCCCCAAAATTCGCAGAGGTTACGTTCCTAGAGCACCCGCGAATTGTGATAAAACCAGAAATTTTGGATGTGGTTAAAAAAAAAAATGCCTATTTTTATAGTTTAAACCAGTGTTTCCCAAACTCGGTCCTGGTGAACCCCTGTGGCTGCAGGTTTTTGTTCCAACCAGCTTCTGTTTTTAATTGAACTCCTGGGCTAATTAAGTGAACTGATATTTCCCAAGTTCTGTGTTTAGGGAACAATATAGAAATTAGAAAACTGAGTTTGCTTAAAAAAAATAATAAATAAAAAAAATAAATTAAAATGTACCAAGCAGTTATATAGGAATAATGTATTTTTTTTTCTTTTTAACAGTATTTTCATCTTGATTTTCATTCTACTTTTATTGCTCTTCTAATTGTTTAATTAATCCATTATTTACTCATTAGTGGGTTGGTTGCTAAAGTACTTGCAGCCTTTGATTATTTAGTGTTATTTGCCTGCGTGTCTGCTCTGCTCGTTTTAAATTGTCATTATTAAGATACAACAAAGAAAAACTGCACAGAGAAAGGGCAAAGTACAGTATAATGAAATCAACAAAAGACAGTTAAGCATTTAAATCTATAGCTAAAGCAGAAATATTTCTAAATGTCTTATAAATGTAAAAATCATGCTGCTATGCTTTTCTGAATGTCGAATAAAAGAAAGAAAAAAAAACAGCTAATTAAATGAGATCAGTGCTATCCGGTGTTGTCACTGATTAGGAATCCGGTTGGAACAAAAACATGTAGCCACAGGAGATCACCAGGACCGAGTTTGGGAAACACTGGTTTAAACACTAAATATGCCCCCAAAACACTTTAATTTCAAACTCAGCTTAATACATTACCTAAAAAAAAGAATGTAAAGGTAATCCCATATACTGCACAGTACTGTACTGCTATGTCTCCCACAGTGCTAGAATGTAAAATACAGATGTTACCGCTATATATACAGTACTGTTAATCATGCAAGCACGTTTTCATTGCCAGAAGCCTTAGAAGGTGCAGGTCCTTTCAGCGGCATCTTGGGGCTTTAACTCTTAAACTGCCACATACTTGGGGGTTAATGCATCCCTGGATGCCAAATACTTTTTTTGCTGCATTTTAAGTAAACGTCACAATTCACAAAAAAAAAAGTGAAATTTTAATGGAACACTTTTTTTCATGCAAAGAGCATCACAATTACTGCAACACTGATCATTTTACACACTGCTAATGAACTGTAAAAACTATTTAAAAAAACTACTGGAACAATAAGTACAAGGTGCAACTGATGCCATGGATGAAACTCAGTAAATCACCGAGCCAACTGCGCTTGAACTGGCTGCACTCAAGCACACAGAAGTAAGCGCTGATGCTTACAGTCTAATCTAGTGCAGCGGCTCAATCCCAGAGACAGTCAGGCTGCAGGGTGTCACGCGCTGATGCTTACAGTCTAGTCTAGTGCAGCGGCTCAATCCCAGAGACAGTCAGGCTGCAGGGTGTCACGCTTGGGTCACAGAATTGCACAGAAACACAGCAGACTGTACAGACAGGAACTTTATTCAAACACTTCAAACAAACATGTCTCTTTCAGAAGTAAAAAGAGCTCAGTATGCAGTTAGTTATCGATTAAAAGAACAGGCAAACATCATAGGGGAGCACAACGGGAGCGGGACCCACAACAGAAGCAGAGGATGTCTGGGGGAGGAGAGAGAAACAAAGCAATCAGCCAAAAAGGACAGGTGCTGTTCGGGCATTTGAGTATGTGTAGTGTCAGGTGAGAAGCATATCACGCGATAGAGCAGCCGTAAGTAAGCCCAGCAAGTAAGAGAGCATTGTGAAAGTAGTCTATCAGCGTTATTGAAGAGGGTTTTTTTTGAGGAGTGTCTGTGTCTTCTAGGGGTGTGTTCAGCCCCCCTGCTCACAAGGGGCTGGCAGTGGTCATGAGCTGGCTGCTCAACGAATGTACGGCACTGACTGATCAGCTCTCCTGCGTGCTCGCAAATGGCACTGGGAAACGACGCCAGTTGTGGTGATTTAAGGGTTAAGAGGAACAAAACGGAAAACACAAGAAGGGGATGCATCACAGTCAATCAGCAGCAAGGAGAAATGAATAACATATACAGTGCATCCAGAAAGTATTCACAGCGCATCACTTTTTCCACCTTTTGTTATGTTATAGCCTTATTCCAAAATGGATTAAATTCATTTTTTTCCTCAGAATTCTGCGCACAACACCCCATAATGACAATGTGAAAAAAGTTTACTTGAGGTTTTTGCAAATTTATTAAAAATAAAAAAACTGAGAAATCACATGTACATAAGTATTCACAGCCTTTGCTCAATACTTTGTCGATGCACCTTTGGCAGCAATTACAGTCTCAAGTCTTGTTGAATATGATGCCACAAGCTTGGCACACCTATCCTTGGCCAGTTTTGCCCATTCTTCTTTGCAGCACCTGTGTGCTTAGGGTCGTTGTCCTGCTGAAAGATGAACCGTCGCCCCAGTCTGAGGTCATGAGCGCTCTGGAGCAGGTTTTCATCCAAGATGTCTATGTACATTGCTGCAGTCATCTTTCCCTTTATCCTGACTAGTCTCCCAGTTCCTTCCGCTGAAAAACATCCCCACAGCATGATGCTGCCCACCATGCTTCACTGTAGGGATGGTGCGAGGTTTCCTCCAAACGTGACGCCTGGCATTCATACCAAAGAGTTCAATCTTTGTCTCATCAGACCAGAGAATTTTCTTTCTCATGGTCTGAGAGTCTTTCAGGTGCCTTTTGGCAAACTCCAGGCAGGCTGCCATATGCCTTTTACTAAGGAGTGGCTTCCGTCTGGCCACTCTACCATACAGGCCTGATTGGTGGATTGCTGAAGATGGTTGTCCTTCTGGAAGGTTCTCCTCTCTCCACAGAAGACCTCTTTAGCTCTGACAGAGTGACCATCGGGTTCTTGGTCACCTCCCTGACTAAGGCCCTTCTCCCCTGATCTCTCAGTTTAGATGGCCGGCCAGCTCTAGGAAGAGTCCTGGTGGTTTCAAACTTCTTCCACTTACGGATGATGGAGGCCACTGTGCTCATTGGGACCTTCAAAGCAGCAGAAATTTTCTGTAACCTTCCCCAGATTTGTGCCTCGAGACAATCCTGTCTCGGAGGTCTACAGACAATTCCTTTGACTTCATGCTTGGTTTGTGCTCTGACATGAACTGTCAACTGTGGGACCTTATATAGATAGGTGTGTGCCTTTCCAAATCATATCCAGTCAACTGAATTTACCACAGGTGGACTCCAATTAAGCTGCAGAAACATCTCAAGGATGATTAGGGGAAACAGGATGCACCTGAGCTCAATTCCGAGCTTCACGGCAAAGGCTGTGAATATTTATGTACATGTGCTTTCTCAATTTTTTTATTTTTCATAAATTTGCAAAAACCTCAAGTACACTTTTTTCACGTTGTCATTATGGGGTGTTGTGTGGAGAATTCTGAGGAAAAAAATTAATTTAATCCATTGTGGAATAAGGCTGTAACATAACAAAATGTGGAAAAAGTGATGCGCTGTGAATACTTTCCGGATGCACTCTATATATACTGATATAATACTGATGCTCTGTGTAAGAAAGGACAGAACCGGTTATACTTCCTTAGAAGGCTGGCGTCCTTCAACATCTGCAATAAGATGCTGCAGATGTTCTATCAGACGGTTGTGGCGAGCGCCCTCTTCTATGCGGTGGTATGCTGGGGAGGCAGCATTAAGAAGAAAGACGCCTCACGCCTGGACAAACTGGTGAAGAAGGCAGGCTCTATTGTTGGCATGGAGCTGGACAGTTTGACATCTGTGGCAGAGCGACGGGCGCTCAGCAGGCTCCTATCAATTATGAAAAATCCACTGCATCCACTAAACAGTGTCATCTCCACTCCATCTCCAGACAGAAGAGCAGCTTCAGCGACAGACTGAGAAGATCGTTCCTCCCCCAAACTATGCGACTCTTCAATTCCACCCGGGGGGGTAAACATTAACATTATACAATGTTATTGTCTGTTTTTTACCTGCATTATTATCAGTCTTTAATTTAATATTGTTTTTTGCATCAGTAAGGGGGCTGCTGGAGTATGTGAATTTCCCCTTGGGATTATATTATATTATATATATATATATATATATATATATATATACATACAGTAATCCCTCCTCCATCGTGGGGGTTGCGTTCCAGAGCCACTCGCGAAATAAGAAAATCCGCGAAGTAGAAACCATATGTTTATATGGTTATTTTTATATTGTCATGCTTGGGTCACAGATTTGCGCAGAAACACAGGAGGTTGTAGAGAGACAGGAACGTTATTCAAACACTGCAAACAAACATTTGTCTCTTTTTCAAAAGTTTAAACTGTGCTCCATGACAAGACAGAGATCACAGTTCAGTCTCACAATTAAAAGAATGCAAACATATCTTCCTCTTCAAAGGAGCAAACAAATCAATAGGGCTGTTTGGCTTTTAAGTATGCGAAGCACCGCGGCACAAAGCTGTTGAAGGCGGCAGCTCACACCCCCTCCGTCAGGAGCAGAGAGAGAGAGAGAGAGAGATAAAAAAATCAATACGTGCCCTTCGTGCTTTTAAGTATGCGAAGCACCGTGCAGCATGTCACTTCACGAAGCAGCTGCACAGAAGGTAGCCAACGTGAAGATAATCTTTCAGCATTTTTAGACGAGCGTCCGTATCGTCTAGGTGTGCGAACAGCCCCCCTGCTCAATCCCCCTACGTCAGGATCAGAAAAAGTCAGCGCAAGAGAGAGAGAGAGAGAGAGAGAGAGAGAGAGAGAGAAAAGTAAGCTGGGTAGCTTCTCAGCCATCTGCCAATACCGTCCCTTGTATGAAATCAACTGGGCAAACCAACTGAGGAAGCATGTACCAGAAATTAAAAGACCCATTGTCCGCAGAAATCCGCGAACCAGCAAAAAATCCGCGATATATATTTAAATATGCTTACATATAAAATCCGCGATAGAGTGAAGCCGCGAAAGGCGATATAGCGAGGGATCACTGTGTATATATATATATATATATTGTCACACACGTGCGAGTAGGAGGCAGTCAAAGAGCCTAAAGGTGAGTGAACTATCATGAGATATGGGTGTCACGTGGTACTTACCTGGATCTCTTCTTTCTACAGAAAACCCGGGTATCAAAATGGCCATGACTACGTCACTTCCGGCCATCGTCAACAACCTCACTTCCGGCTCCTAAAGACCACATCAATTCCGACTCACTTCAATGACGTTACTTCCGGTTCCTGTTCATAACGTCACTTCATGCCAACCATTTCCTTTTCCCATAATCCTGTCTGTATATAAACGACCATTTCACAAAGTAAAACTGTCAATTGTATTTTCAAATCTTGAAGACTTTTGATCTGTTTTTTTCTTTTATATTGTCTTAGGGCAATAAACCTTTTTTCTTGTCTTTTGACTTGTTTTCTCGGGTTTTTCCCACAATTGGCGTAGTCGACAAGGATTTGTTCTACAAGATGACTGAAGAACAAGACCTGAACACCATACTGTCCACTATAATGGGCGAACTCCGTACTTGAAAAGTACAGATGGGCGAGACCAGAACTCAAGTAGCGGAAGCGGAAGCCCGTGCCACCGCCTCAGTTCGGACGGAGGCCGCTCGGTCATTACCAACACAATTGACAAACTTAACTGAAGATGATGATATAGAAACATATTTTTTGGTTTTTGAGCGTACCGCTAAGCGGAATGCCTGGCCGAGGTCGGAATGGGCGTACCTACTGGCTCCCTACCTGAAGGGGTCGGCGCAGAGAGCCTATTATGATGCTTTAAAGCTTGAAGTGTTCAAGCGCTACGGCATATCTGCGGGACAGCAGGCGAATGAATGGAGGGAGTGGCAGTTTGACCCCGAGAGGCCATTGAGAACCCAGGCTTTTGAAGCTTGGGGAAAAGTATGCCGCTGGTTACGACAAGATATTAATAGCTCCCATAAGATGGCCGAGCTACTGGCATGTGAAACATTCGTGCATGCCCTCCCTGACCAGATCGCCCAGCAAGTCCATAAACATAACTTTGAGGACATGGACACATTAAACAAGATTGTGGAGCGTCACTGGGTGGCTTGTAAATCGGGGCGATCAGAACGGTTTTCTCATCGCATCCAACAGGCACCAGCCCCTGAGCTTACCCGGCAACCTCCCGTGCCTACCGTCCGTAAACGAGATAAACCATTCAACCCCCCCCACTGTTTCAAGTGTGGGGAGCTTGGACATCTATCCCCTAACTGTACTTCGGAGCCCATGGAATGCTCTTTGGCGAAGGGGGAAAGGTATTGTGCCACAGTGACTAACCCTTTATCTCTCCCATATACAGGTGCAGTTATTATAAATGGTAGAAAAGTAAGGGTGATATTTGATTCCGGGAGTAACATTTCTATTGTTGCTTCCTGTTTCGTTTTACCGCAACAATGGACTAAAGTAAAAGTGAAGTGCGAACATTGCTGCTAGTCCCACGCACTTTTCGGCGACAAGTTTGTGAGTTAGCGCATGCTCACCTTCTAGGAGCCCATTTAGGCTCCGAAAAGACATTGGAGAGGATAAAGCTCCGATTTTATTGGCCGGGGATTAATGAGGAGGTCCGGTGATTTTGTGCTTCATGTCCGGAGTGTCAACTTCGCCAGATTCCCCGACGGACTAGAGCTCCTCTCGTTCCCCTTCCCCTTATTGATATCCCGTTTGAATGAGTCGGAGTTGATCTTGTAGGACCTTTAGAACCCTCGGTAAAGGGCTTTAAATATATATTAGTCCTAGTAGATTATGCCACTCGATTCCCCAAAGCTGTTCCATTGTGCTCAGCCAATACAAAAAATATCGCACGGGAAGTAGTAGGGATATTCGCTTGTGTTGGGATCCCTAAACAGATTCTTACAGAACAAGGGACTCCCTTCACTTCGGAGACGTTCAGGGAGGTGGCTAAATTACTCCGTATAAAACATCTGAAAACGTCAGTTTATCATCCGCAAACTGACGGTTTGGTGGAACGTTTTAATCAGACGTTAAAATAGATGCTGCGCAAAATAGTTAACGAGGATGGGAGAAACTGGGATCAGTTACTTCCTCTTGTTTTGTTTGCATATCGGGAAGTCCCACAGTCTTAAACGGGTTTCTCTCCTTTTGAATTATTATATGGAAGACAACCCAGAGGTTTATTGGATATGCTAAAAGAAGGTTGGGAAGAGGAGGTCCTTCCTACTTCAAATGTTCTCGAGTATATCGCGCAATTATATGATAGATTAGAGAAAATTAGACCGATTTTAAAAGCGAATTTGGAGAGAGCACAAGCAGCGCAGTCGCGTTACTATAACCGTAACACCGCCCTCTGGGAATTCGTCCCGGGTGATCGTGTAATGGTACTTGTCCCAACTTCATATTCCAAATTATTAGTCCATTGGCAGGGTCCTTATGAAATTAAGGAAAGAAAGGGTCTCGTCGATTATTTGGTTAAACAACCCAATCGTCGACCGAATGAAAGCGTATATCATTAATTTGCTGAAACCGTGGAAGGATAGGGAACTTGATCCCTCCTCCGGCCAGCCTTGTTCTCTGTTTATGTCTCAACCCCATCTTAATTTCGGTACCGACTTGACGTCAGAACAACGACAAGATCTCAGACACGCTATCTTGTCTGTCCCCAAAGTTGTGGATGAGATTCCTGGATGTACTGCGCTGATTGTTCATGACATCATTACCGACCCTGGAGTAATTGTCAGAGAGAAACCCTATAGGCTCCTGGAGGCAAAGAAAGCGGAAGTAGAGTTGGAAATTAGGTGAATGATAGAATTAGGGGTTATTGAAGAAAGCTATAGCCCTTGGTCTAGTCCAATTGGCCTAGTTTCTAAGCCTGATGGGTCGTGGAGGTTTTGCAACGACTTCCGTCGTCTTAATCAGGTCTCTAAGTTTGATGAGTATCCCATGCCGCGAGTGGATGATTTGCTCGATCGACTGGGGAACGCACAATTCCTAACTACTCTTGACATGACGAAAGGGTATTGGCAAATTCCCTTAGCGGCCTCTGCTAAAGAAAAAAACGCATTTAGTACTCCAAGTGGACATTGGTAGTACAGGGTTCTTCCTTTTGGTTTGCACGGGGCACCAGCTACATTCCAACGTCTGGTAGACACACTGCTACGGCCCCACAATTAATTTAGTGCCGCCTACCTGGATGATGTAATCATTTATTCCGGCACATGGAAGGATCATGTAGTGCAGGTTAAAACTGTTCTCTCAATACTAGCGTTAGCAGGGCTTCATATTAATCCGAAGAAATGTTATTTTGGGTTTTGTGAAGCCAAATATTTAGGCTACCTGGTGGGCGGAGGTACTGTTAAACCACAATGCAATAAAGTAGATGCCATCATTAAGAGGCAAGTTCAAGCTTTTTTGGGGTTGGCAGGTTACTATCGCCGTTGTGCACCTCATTTCTCCAAAATTGCTGCGCCCTTATCTAGTCTCACAAAGAAACGTGCACCTTTAAAAGTGGTATGGGATGATTCGGCTGATAAAGCATTCGGTGACTTAAAGTTGGCCCTTACTTCAGCACCTGTTTTGAGATCTCCTAACTTTTCTCTGCCTCATTCTCCAGACCAATGCATTGGCCACAGGACTGGGTACCGTGCTAAGCTAATGCGTCGACGGTGCTGAACACCCCGGAATATACCTCAGCCGGAAACTGCTGGATTGGGAGACCACGTATGCTACAGTGGAGAGGGAAGCCTTGGCGATAAAGTGGGCTATTACGTCCTTAAGGTATTATCTATTGGGGCGTGAGTTCACTCTGGTGACGGATCATGCTGCTTTACAGTGGATGTCCCTTCATCGGGAGTCGAATCCACGCGTCACTAGGTGGTTTTTCGATTTACAACCTTATCGTTTTAGTGTCATTTATCGTAGAGGTTCCTTACAGGCTAATGCGGATACTCTCTCCCATGTGCACGACCTCTCGGTGCAGGTCGCCCGACCCGATGGGTCTGGGCTGAGGAGGGGGGGGGGGTCATGTCACACACGTGCGAGTAGGAGGCAGTCAAAGAGCCTAAAGGTGAGTGAACTATCGCGAGATATGGGTGTCACGTGGTACTTACCTGGATCTCTTCTTTCTACAGAAAACCCGAAGAAAAATAATGGCCTCCACTCCCGGGTATCAAAATGGCCGCGACTATATCACTTCCGGCCATCGTCAACAACCTCACTTCCGGCTCCTAAAGACCACATCAATTCCGACTCACTTCAATGACGTTACTTCCGGTTCCTGTTCATAACGTCACTTCATGCCATCCATCCATCCATCCATTTTCCAACCCGCTGAATCCGAACAAAGGGCCACGGGGGTCTGCTGGAGCCAATCCCAGCCAACACAGGGCACAAGGCAGGAACCAATCCTGGGCAGGGTGCCAACCCACCGCAGGACACACACAAACACACCCACACACCAAGCACACACTAGGGCCAATTTAGAATCGCCAACCCACCTAACCTGCATGTCTTTGGACTGTGGGAGGAAACCGGAGCGCCCGGAGGAAACCCACGCAGACATGGGGAGAACATGCAAACTCCACGCAGGGAGGACCCGGGAAGTGAACTCAGGTCCCCAGGTGTCCCAACTGCGAGGCAGCAGTGCTACCCACTGCGCCACCGTGCCGCCCCACTTCATGCCAATCATTTCCTTTTCCCATAATCCTGTCTGTATTTAAACGACCATTTCACAAAGTAAAACTGTCACTTGTATTTTCAAATCTTGAAGACTTTTGATCTGTTTTTTTCTTTTAAATTGTCATAGGGCAATATACGGGGACGGTCCCAAACCTTTTTTCTTGTCTTTTGACTTGTTTTCTCGGGTTTTTCCCACAATTGGCGTAGTCGACAAGGATTTGTTCTAAAAGATGACTGAAGAACAAGACCTGAACACATATATATTATATATATATATATATATATATATATATATATATATATATATATATACACACATACACACACACAGTTAGGTCCATAAATATTTGGACAGAGACAACTTTTTTCTAATTTTGGTTCTGTACATTTCCACAATGAATTGTAAATGAAACAACTCAGATGCAGTTGAAGTGCAGACTTTCAGCTTTAATTCAGTGGGGTGAACAAAACGATTGCATAAAAATGTGAGGCAACTAAAGCATTTTGTTAACACAATCCCTTCATTTCAGGGGCTCAAAAGTAATTGGACAATTGACTCAAAGGCTATTTCATGGGCAGGTATGGGCAAGTCCGTCGTTATGTCATTATCAATTAAGCAAATAAAAGGCCTGGAGTTGATTTGAGGTGTGGTGCTTGCATGTGGAAGATTTTGCTGTGAACAGACAAAATGCGGTCAAAAGAGCTCTCCATACAGGTGAAAGAAGCCATCCTTAGGCTGCGAAAACAGAAAAATCCCATCCAAGAAATTGCTACAATATTACGAGTGGCAAAATCTACAGTTTGGTACATCCTGAGAAAGCAAGCAAGCACTGGTGAACTCAGCAACGCAAAAAGACCTGGACGTCCATAGAAGATAACAGTGGTGGATGATCGCAGAATCATTTCCATGGTGAATAGAAACCCCTTCACAACAGCCAACCAAGTGAACAACACTCTCCAGAGGGTAGGCGTATCGATATCTAAGACTACCATAAAGAGAAGACTGCATGAAAGTAAATACAGAGGGTGCACTGCAAGGTGCAAGCCACTCATAAGCCTCAAGAATAGAAAGGCCAGAATGGACTTTGCTAAAGAACATCTAAAAAAGCCAGCACAGTTCTGGAAAAACATTATTTGGACACATGAAAACCAAGATCAACCTCTACCAGAATGATGGCAAGAAAAAAGTATGGAGAAGGCGTGGAACAGCTCATTATCCAAAGCATACCACATCATTTGTAAAACACGGTGGAGGCAGTGTGATGGCTTGAGCGTGCATGGCTGCCATTGGCACTGGGACACTAGTGTTTATTGATGATGTGACACAGGACAGAAGCAGCCGAATGAATTCTGAGGTGTTCAGAGACATACTGTCTGCTCAAATCCAGCTAAATGCAGTCAAATTGATTGGGCGACGTTTCATGATACAGATGGACAATGACCCAAAACATACAGCCAAAGCAACCCAGGAATTTATTAAAGCAAAGTAATTGGAAAATTCTTGAATGGCCAAGTCAGTCACCTGATCTTAACCCAATTGAGCATGCATTTCACTTGTTGAAGACTAAACGTCAGACACAAAGGCCCACAAACAAACAGCAACTGAAAGCCGCTGCAGTAAAGGCCTGGCAAAGAATTAAAAAGGAGGAAACCCAGCATCTGGTGATGTCCATGAGTTCAAGACTTCAGGCTGTCAAAGGTTTTCAACCAAGTATTAGAAATGAACATTTTATTTCCAGTTATTTAATTTGTCCAATTACTTTTGAGCCCCTGAAATGAAGGGACTGTGTTAAAAAAAAATGCTTTAGTTGCCTCATATTTTTATGCAATTGTTTTGTTCACCCCACTGAATTAAAGCTGAAAGTCTGCACTTCAACTGCATCTGAGTTGTTTCATTTAAAATTCATTGTGGTAATGTACAGAACCAAAATTAGAAAAAAGTTGCCTCTGTCCAAATATTTATGGACTTAACTGTATATATATATATATATATATATATATATATATATATATATATATATATATATATATATATATATATATATCCATCCATCCATCCATCCATTTTCTAACCCGCTGAATCTGAACACAGGGTCACGGGGGTCTGCTGGAGCCAATCCCAGCCAACACAGGGCACTAGGCAGGAAACAATCCCGGGCAGGGTGCCAACCCACCGCAGATATATATATATGTAATATATATCATGGTGGTCGGCTGGGGCTCATGCCCAGTCGGGACGCCTGTAGGATGGAAGGACCTGGAGAGAAGCAGCCGCCCTGGTGGGTGCTGATGCCACGGGAACAGAGCTTGGAAGCTCGTCCTTGTGGGGAACCATGGCCACTGCCAGGAGGCACCTGGATAGTTCAGAAGCCATGGTATGCAGCACTTCTACCACACCAGGAAGTACTGCCAGATCAGGAAGCAGGTACACCCGGAGTTGAGGGAGCTGGAGTTGGGTGGAAGAGGATGGAGCTTGCGAGTGGAGGAGTAGAGGTGGCAGAAGATATGGGAGAAGACTTAAAAAGAAAAGTAAAAAGGACTGAGCCTTGTGGGTAATTTGCACACTGTGTCCTGTGCAGAAGAAAAATAATAATAGAGTTTGCATTTTGCATTGGGGTATTGTATGACCACAGTGTTCAAAAGTTGATAACATTTTGAAATGGCCCCGTCTGAGAACCAAGCGGCAAGTCCAAGCCTTTCTCGGACTAGCGGGCTACTATCGCCGGTTTGTGCCCAGTTTTTCCCAGAGAGCGTCACCCTTGACAAACCTCACAAAGAAGAGGTGCCCATATCATGTAGTATGGGATGCTAAATCGAGAGCTGTATTTAGTGACTTGAAGCAGGCACTTACGTCAGCTCCAGTATTGAAAACTCCTGACTTTTCTTTACTTTTTATGTTCCAGATGGATGCTTCGGACACAGGTCTTGGAGCCGTGATGAGCCAAAGCGTTGATGGAGTTGAGCACCATGTCATGTATCTCAGTCGGAAACTGTTGGACCGCAAAATCAGGTATGCGGTGGTGGAGGGGGAAGCCCTAGCAGTTAGATGGGCAATCACCCAGCTGAGGTACTACCTCTTGGGCTGTGCGTTCACCCTGGGGATGGACCATGCGCCTCTACAGTGGATGGCCTTGCACAGGGAGTTGAACCCATGGGTCACTAAGTGGTTCTTGGACCTACAGCCGTACAAGTTTTTGGTTCTTCACCGCCAGGGTAACCTTCAGGCCAATGCCGATGCCCTTTTGAGATGCCACAACCTCTCGGCCAGGTACGTCTGACCCAATGGGTCTTGGCTGGGGGGGTGGGGGCATGTCACACACATGTGCTCGGGAGTCAACCAAATGGACCAGAAAACAGCAATTCCACACCAGGCTGGAGGGTAGTGCGTTGTGCTAAACCGCTCTCTTTTCTCTCCGCAGACCAAGTACAAGAAATCCTGCTTGTCCCAGCCCCGAGGATGTCACTTCCTGGGAATCAACTATAAAAACCCCTCATCCTTCAAACTTGGGCAGTTCTACTTTGGACTTGAATCTGTACACCATGTATTAAAACTTAAACCATTTTTGCAGCCAGGGAAACTTTATTTCACTAATTATATATTTTATATATAATTATTTTTCAGATATATTATATATTATATATATATATATATATATATATATATATATATATATATTGTGGCACGTGGCTGGGGGTGGTGCCCAGCCGGGACGCCCAGGAGGACAGGAGGAGGGCTCATTCCTCCTCCAGACCACGAGGGGGGCGGCCGCCCTGGTTCCTTTGAGGGCCACGGGTGCAGGGCTTGGAAGCCCAACCCTGCAGGGGCCTGTAGTCTCCGCCAGGGGGCGCCCCCATACCTGAAGGACCCGGAACCCCAACACTTCCGCCACACCAGGAAGTACTGGGGGGAAGAAGTTTGGGAACACCCGGAGGGCTTCCGGGAACACAGCCGGCACTTCCGCCACACAAGGGAGTGTCTAGGGAGTGTCGGGGATCACCTGGAGCCCATCCGGGCACTTATAAAAGGGGCCTCCTCCCTGCAGAGAAGGACTGGAGTCGGGTGAGGAGTGGACAAGGTTGCGAGGCAGGAGAGAGGAGGCGGCCTGACGAGCAGGCAGAGACTGAGTGAGAGCCTGGATTTTGGGGAGATTGGTGCTTTGGCACTGGGTTTGTGCACTTATTGAACTGTATTTATAATGTACAATAAACGTGTGGTGGACTTGAATATGGTGTCCGTCTGTCTGTGTCCGGGCAGCTTATCACAATATATATATATATATATATATATATATATATATATATATATATATATATATATATATATATATATATATATTATATATAAGGTACAGGAAGCAAGTAGCATATTTAAAACATTCATCAATACAGTACCATTCTGTAATCCAAGACACCAACGTCACTCATCTGGGTATTGATGCCAAGAGAGTTGTCAGCTAAGGCAAAGTCCATAGTATAAATGTGGACCGTGCTTATGAGTATTACCATCCTCGTGATTGAATCAGCAGAAAACATTCACATTTCACAAACCCAGTGGAAAATGTACAACTCGGAGCATCAACATGTATATTACAATTACAAAAACCACCAAGTTAGTAAAAACAGAACATAAATAATTGAGCAAATTTAAAGACTGTTAAAAATGAAATACTGGCTTTTAGGAGATGATAAATAAGTATAACAATTAATCGCTGAAAACTTTGCCTTTCTATAGCCAAATATTCAAATGAAAGAGAATCAGGACAGACGGAAGACAGTTACATTAAGATTATCTTTATAAAATAAAAAAAAAATTCTTCTGATTGCCCTTCTGGAAAAACTTGGAATATACTCTATGTAGGCTAGAGAAACAAACAAGGAGCAACCTTGTTCATAAGAAGGTAACCACTACTACTGTGAAAGTTTCAAATTACGTGATTTTTTTCCAGTGATTTTCAGCGGCAGACTTCATTTACATAATTTTAGCAATTAGGATGCAGTAATGGCATGCTTCAGCTATTTGTGTATACTCAGTCAGTCTAATCTGTGACTTACACCAGTAATTTATTTTAAATTGCTTGGGGCAGATTTGTGTGTGTGACACAGCTGAAAACCAATCAGTGGTCAACTAGAAGAACAATGCATACAATTTACTACGACAGGAGGAATACAGGGAGTTTTGGGTTCATCTGTTTGATGTCACATGTCTGTCATAGCACAGCAGAACTGACACAGGAAACTAAAAGGACCAAGATCATGACTGAACTGAAAGACCTCATACAGGTACCAGCACTGTCAGACAGCAAGTTAATTGGCTGTCAATACGTAGGAAGCTTGAGATAATTTGGAATTTGAATCTGTGTTAGAAAGTCATCACAGAGTCGTGTAATTTGTCACCCCTGAGAATCCCAGTTGTATAATCTGACATTCTGAAGGCAACAAGATCGAACCAACTGCAGTTTTTAAGTTTAATACACTTTCAAACTAAAAGTTGTGTAATTTGCTGTTGTAAACTTTTTAAAAAGTGAAAAATCATGTCTGCAAGTTTAAATAGGTCCTCGCATGCATAGACTGAATACAGGGAATAACAGAGACAGTAGGCTGATAAGTAAACATTTACCACCAGATATTAAGTGTAGGTAATCTTTATATAATGTAAAGCACAATCTGTCTGTTTGTCTGTTCTTTATGCACAGCTTTCTTTTTCACTTCTTGAAATTTGGCACATGATGACAACTCATAATAAGTAATGTTTCTAACATATAACTTTTGTCTTTGCCCAACAGGGGATGGCTCAGATTCAGAATAAGTGGCAATAATACTACAGTGTGATTTATCAACAAAGAAATAACTCCACTCAGGTTGTGATGATGGTGTGATGGTTAGTACACTTTTATTCTTGTTTATTACATTAAACATTTTCTTTAACCTAGTATTTCCCTCACCATTTTCGCCATGGTCCCCATATTATCTTTAGAGTTATTTATTAGAGTCAGAACTATGACGTCTCAACATTACACCATCAACTGACACTGTTTCAATATTATAGATAGCCCATAATATGGAATGAAAAGTCCGTTGAGAGGTATAAGAAAGACAACTGGGAAACCAGCTGTCTTCCACTAAATGCATTAAGGCAAAAGTTAAATCCAAGTAATCCACTTTCTCAAATAAATGCTAATTGGTATACTGCAAACGTTGACTGGTGTTATTTGGGGTTTAATTTAGTTATGAACCCTGGCTTTTCAGTAAATCAAGTGACTGCTTTAACTGAGCTTATGTAAAAACAAATCTTGCCCTGAGTGGTAGTACAGGATGTCTTTTATGTAGAATATGGAGGCCTGTACAGAAAAATATAGATGCTTATTGTTTATAACTTTGGTTACCTCTACCCTGAACATTTTTATTCTTTATGCAAGCTAGAAAAACATGATTACATTTCATATTAAATATGGTTTTTTTTTACTTTGTATGATTTAGGCAAAATTAGAAAATTTGACAAAAAATAGACTAAAATTGCTTCAAGAACAGTGGATTTACAGTGTAAAAACTTAGGGATAAGGACAAAAGTATATTAGCAAAGAAAAGTAGATAGCTGCTTAACAAAAGCACATACCTGTCTTAATCAGGAAATTCATTTGGCCTTCATAAGCTAACAGTAGATTTACTGCAATGTAGACTGGCAAAAAGGAACCATGAAAACGCATTATCTGGAATAAAAGATCAAATCAATGTTGTTTAGAAAGCTCACTAAATCATACTTTCTACACTTTGTGCTGCACAGACAAAAGTAGTATATATTGTTAACAGAACAAATGGTACCCAACTGCTGCTTAATACAAGGGAAATAAAACTTATTAAATGAAGTCAAAATTACATTTCTGAACTGATGTGCAAACTTAAACTCAATTGACTATGAATTTCAATCTAAGGTGTGCACAGAAAGTAGTAATTAAGTAAATATAAATAAGAAAGTTATAATTAATTAATTCACATTCATTAACAGCTTTTCAAAGAAGGATGCCATGGTTGGACATCAGTGGTCAACCCACTCATTATAAACTTTATGTACATGGTATGTACTGTATGTTAATATTTATAATGATTTTAAAAAAAGAACGTGAAATTGATTACCCAGGAGACGAGAAATGTTACGTAGTCAGATAGACAATCCATCATACTGTCTTCCTCAGATGGATCAATGCATACCACATATGTTAGGAGCTTTAGCACTTAGGGGATCGGATTATCTTGTTATTGTGTAAGAAAGATTCTCCTGGCATAGCATAGATTGAGTGCTTTCATCCCCCAAAATTAAATCCAAGGCGTTAATCTTGGGTGGGACTTGAACAGCAGCACAGTGGTTTCTAAAGCAGTTGTTTTACAGCTTCAAATGATTGGCTTCATTTCTTGATTAAGACACTGTCTATATGGAATCTGCAGTTTTCTAGTGTCTGACTAGGATTTGCTATAGGCAGACTGATTTCCCCCAACACTCTAAAAACATTCATGTTAAATTTATTGACACTCCAATTAGCATTTGATGAAAATGGGTGTGTGTTTGTATGCTAGGTTGGTAGCCTGTGATGAGCTCGTACACTGTCCAGGATTACCTGAAGCTCTCCATTTTATGCTGCATTGGATTGATCAGTGCTGAACCACACACTCTTAGAATGTTAAATATAACCTTAAATTATTACTATTAGTGTAATTCAAGAACAACAAAGTTGCAAAGATCCTGCACTGCCGGAATAAACACAGTACAGTGATACCTTGAGATACGAGTTTAATTCGTTCCGTGACCGAGCTCTTAAGTCAAAATGCTTGTATCTCAAATTAATTTTCCCCATTGAAATTAATTGAAATGAGATTAATTCGTGCCAGCCCCCAAAAAACCACCCCAATTTTTTGTTAAATGTTTTCAACATAAGAAAAATGTATTTATAATGAACAAATATTGTATACAAACAAAATAAAACCTAATACATAAAAGAGAATCTAAAGAAATAAACAGACATTGGCAAAGCCGATTAGCGTATTGTAATGTTTTTTTTTTTCTTTCTCTTCACTTTTGCTAAACTTAATTTTCTTTCTCGCCATGCTTTCATCAGTTTCATTTGCAGGGCGTTTCAATAGAAACCTGTCCAAGGAGCTTTGTTTAGTCCTCCCCTTTAGAATGTTTCTGAAATGAGTTAGGCAAGTGTCATTAAATAGCGCGGCTGCACGTTCAGTTTCTTTTCAGCAAAGTCTGGCGTTAGGCAAGTGACATTAAATAGCGGCGCTACAAGTTTAGTTTCATTTCAGTAAAGTCAGGCGTTAGGCAAGTGTCATTAAATAGTGCGGCTGCAAGTTCAGTTTCATTTCAGTAAAGTCAGGTGTTAGGCAAGTGACATTAAATAGCGGCGCTGCAAGTTCAGTTTCATTTCAGTAAAGTCAGGCGTTAGGCAAGTGTCATTAAATAGCGCGGCTGCACGTTCAGTTTCTTTTCAATAAAGTCAGGCGTTAGGCAAGTGTCATTAAATAGCGCGGCTGCAAGTTCAGTTTCACTTCAGTAAAGTCAGGTGTTAGGCAAGTGACATTAAATAGCGGCGCTGCAAGTTCAGTTTCATTTCAGTAAAGTCAGGCGTTAGGCAAGTGTCATTAAATAGCATGGCTGCACGTTCAGTTTCTTTTCAATAAAGTCAGGTGTTAGGCAAGTGTCATTAAATAGCGCCACTGTATGATCGTTTGTAATTTTTTCAGGGTGTTTCTTTTCTTTAAAGTTCGAAACTTTTTCCCACATTGCAAACACTTCCTTTATCTCACTTTAAGAGATAAACTCCTCCGTGATACCGATCTCCTGCAGAACCTCTTTATGTTGCTGCGTATGTAGTTCCGTCAACTCCTCTGTCGTCAGTTCCTCAGAATGTGCGGGGACAAGCTCTTTGATGGCTCGTATTTTGAATTTTGGCTTGTAACTCAAGATAAAAAATCGACCTAGTGACGGCTCATATCTCAAAAACCTCGTACATTGGGGCACTCGTATCTCAATGTATCACTGTGTAAGTGTTTTATTGTATTGTTTAACTTATAGTTGTGCTTGAAAGTTTGTGAACCCTTTAGAATTTTCTAGATTTCTGCAATAAATATGACCTAAAACATCATCAGATTTTCACTCAAGTCCTAAAAGTAGATAACGAGAAACCAGTTAAACAAAGTTAGAATTCTGTGATATAATTCAGAATTCATTGTTCCATCAATAAAGGCAAGCCGTCCTGGCCCAGATGCAGAAAAACAGGCCCAAACCATGATACTACCACAACCATGTTTTTTTTTTTTGTTCTTTATTTCGTCTTATACGATTTCTCGTATTAGAAATTTGTTAGTTTTCGCATACCCCTTGGGGTTAGAGCACAGGGTCAGCCATTGTACAGCGCCCCTGGAGCAATTACAGGTTAAGGGTCTTGCTCAAGGGCCCAGCAGAGTAGGATCTCTTTTGGCAGTGACGGGGATTCGAACCGGCAACCTTCAGGATACCAGCGCAGATCCTTAGCCTCAGAGCCACCACTCCGCCCCGTTTCACAGATGGGATAAGATTCTTCTCCAAACATAATGGTTTCATTTAAACAAAAAAGCTCTATTTTGGTCTTATCCGTCCACAAAACATTCTTCCAATAGCCTTCTGGTTTGTTCACGTGATCTTTAGCAAACTGCAGACGAGCAGCAATGTTTTTTTTGGACAGCAGTGGCTTTCTCCTTGCAACCCTGCCATGTACACCATTGTTGTTCAGTGTTCTCCTGATGGTGGACTCATGAACATGAACATTAGCCAATATGAGAGAGGCCTTCAGTTGCTTAGAAGTTACCCTGGGGTTCTTTGTGACCTCGCCAACTATTACACGCCTTACTCTTAGAGTGATCTTTGCTGGTCGACCACTCCTGGGGAGGGTAATAATGGTCTTGAATTTCCTCCATTTGTACACAGTCTGTCTGACTGTGGATTGGTGGAGTCCAAACTCTTTAGAGATGGTTTTGTAACCTTTTCCAGCCTGATGAGCATCAGCAACTCTTTTTCTGAGGTCCTCAGAAATCTCCTTTGTTCGTGCCATGATACACTTCCACAAACGTGTTGTGAAGAGCAGACTTTGATAGATCCCTGTTCTTTAAATAACACAGGGTGCCCACTCACACCTGATTGTCATCCCATTGATTGAAAACACCTGACTCTAATTTCACCTTCAAACTAACTGCTAATCCTAGAGGTTCACATACTTTTGCCACTCACAAATATGTAATATTAGATCATTTTCCTCAATAAATAAATGACCAAGTATAATATTTTTGTCTCATTTGTTTAACTGGTTTCTCTTTATCAACTTTTAGGACTTGAGTGAAAATCTGATGATATTTTAGGTCATATTTATGCAGAAATATAGAAAAATTCTAAAGGGTTCATAAACTTTCAAGCACAACTGTAGGATGATCACTAACCTAACAAATAAGAGATACACTGTCTAATATAACGTGCAAAATTAGCAGCAATGACATGACAACATAAAGATTCAATCAGCTTCAACTTTTAGTAACAATAGATCACAACATTTAAGTCATTGCACTTACCAATTCAGTGAATTTAAATAAATAAGGGATGAGAAAATTTTATGAGTGACTTCTAAATTTCACAATTTGAAATTAACCCGTTAAAAAATGTAGTTGTGGCAGATGTACAACGTATACTGAATATAATTCATACATCATTAAATGGCATCATCCTTTATTGTTACAAAGAATACAGTACAGGATGCCCAGCTTATTATAACTGCATTTTTGGTATCAATTTATCTGCATATAAAAAATTGTAGCACATTATGGCAACCAAGTTTTACTTTTTTGCTTCTTTCATAAATGGAAGACAGAACTTACCAACATTATTGGTCAAATTTAAATTTTACAGGAACACCTGATGTTCGGTTTATCCAAGTAATGCATGTAGAAAATGTCAAAGAAATCTCTAAAAGCTTATGATGAACACAAAAAGCCAACACAAATGCCTTTAGAAATGAGTAAACCTATCTTTCTGTATTGAACTTTTCATCAATTGCACACAATATTCCTCAACATGCTGGAAAAAGTTGATGTAAGCATCTCAACACATCCCACACTTCAGAAGTCAGTCTAGGTATGCTGATATAGTAGTCATCCATTGTAATGTATGGTAAATCTGTTAATAGTGGTAATTCATACAGTTCTGCACCTAGCATTTCTGTTGATTCTAGCGAAGCAAAAGAATTTCCACCGGGCTAATAGTATCTAGAATTAGAGTGACTTTCATGGTTTCACACTGTGTACTATAGTGGGTGTTAATGTCTGGGCAGTCAGTGGATTAAGAAGCTTTTACCAAACACATTAGTAATGGCTATATTGACCACAAATCTTAACAGCTAGTGTCTACACTGCCTTGTTGGCTTGGAAAGGTACATAGCTGCCAGGCTGAATGATTTAAATCTGAAATCCTTTCAGAGGACTCTAATGATTTAGTTAAATGCGTCTATTTTCAGGTTTACATTGCAAAAATATGTTGCAAAGCTGCAATAGCAACATGAGCTTTTCTAATAACTGCTCATGTATAATATTTTTTAGAAAACTCTCTTGCAATGTCTACTGTGTGTGAAACATTTGTACTGCTACAATTATTTCCAGAAGATAAATAGTGATGAATCCAGTAACATTTTAGTTTGTCTGAAGTAATAGAAGAGATATAAATAAAGGCAACTTTAGTTATGGCAACTCACTGTGTTTGCTGTATTGCTTGACAAATTAGGTGTGTTTACTGAGCTTGTCTTTCCAAAAACATGGTTGTGTAACCTTTTTCTGACATTTGAAATTTCAAGCAAACAAATGCTTAAGTAATTATATTTGTACTCACCCCATTCTCTTAAAATAGCATACATACAATGCTGACACCACATATTAAGGCCAAGATAGCAATCAAAAACAAACAATGAATTTAACAAACAGCATTATTCAAGGATGACTGAAAGGAATCAGAAAAATGACTCACTACAATCCAAACTGGGAGCAGAGTGCAGCAGTCATAAGCGTTTTAGCTTCAGTGGTCCCAAATGCCAGGTTGAACATGTGGACTATTTGCATATTTTTCCTGCGATTGTGCGAGTTCTCCTCGGACTCCATCATCAGTGTTTTCTCCTACATCCCATGGGTATGCTAAGTGAACATGCCTTACAATTTTACGTCACCTGCCTCTTTTTTAATTACTGCTTTGTATCCATGGATGCCAGGATATGCTCCAAAACCTAAGATCCTTAGCGCTAGAATCCCTGAAGCCTATGAAAAAACTCATAATCCCGGGCCACCTTAAATTCCTTTACACCTTTCCATCAGCGTCTCTTGTTTTGCAAATGCGTCAGTCAGCACAAGCAGCAAGCAGCCTGCTATCCCATTCCTCTCACCGCCAGAGCTCAACTCGGGCAGTTGTTTATCTGCGTGTGAGGTGCCTGGAACTGCTTAGGGTCCTCACAGGTGGCGCATTGGTAGTGCTGCTGCTTTGCAGTAAGGAGACTGTGGAAGATTGTGGGTTCGCTTCCCGGTTCCTCCCTGTGTGGATAGCGCTTTGAGTACTGAGAAAAGCGCTATATAAATGTAATGAATTATTATTATTATTATTATTAGGGTATTATTAGGGTATATATTGGAACACATGCATTTTATGTGCGTTCCGTGTCGACAACGATCCCTTGTAGGATGACAGGAAATTTGATAAACGCAAGAAATGTTGAACACATACCTAAAATCGAAACTTCTTTCATGTCACAGCACTAATGACAGAATTTTGACCTTCCTTCTAAAATCCGACATCTCTTAACCTTTTAGGATTCCTCAGCATGAGGAGACATTCACCATCAGGTGCAGACAACCCTCAGCCCCCTCTTGAGTGTCAGCCACATTGCTATTCCCCTAGGGCTCACTTTCCCATCAGCCTGCTTCCCTACACAAATTGCACAACCCCCATCCTATTCCTGCCCTTTTCTGTTTTTCTTTCCTTTCCATTCCATTAAACTTTGTTTCTCTTCATTCTCTTTTCCTTTCTTGTTCTTTCTGTTCATCCTCTTTTGTGTCGTGCTGGCTCCTCTAACTGTATATCCTGGCTGATTGGGTGCCGGTGTGATACTCTGCTTCCTCCAAGGTGTGAATGAGGCACCTGACTGATCTGCTCGCATTTGCACATGAGTGTGCGATCATCCAAGCACCCCAATCAACCCCAGAGTGATGCACACTTGAGCACACCTGCATACTCTGAGTCTCAATTATTTATTTAAAAACTGCACTTCGCCATGGACCTCACATTACAGTCCCTGTTTTACTTTGTGGCCTTTGGACGGTATGTTAGTTAAAATGGGGCCCTTTACTATTTGCATATTCTTTATTATAGCAGAGGGATTTTTCTGACACCCTTTTGCCCTGTAGGAGCAAGTACACCTTGGTTTCCATCAATACTGCTCAGGGCTGCTTCACACTGCGTCCCTGTTCGAACTTTGGGGGTCTAGGTAGTAGCCTCCACAACCCGAGGTACGACCTTGAGGAACCTTATATCAAAATTTTTTGGACTGAGTGCTACTTGATTCCCCTCAGTAGTTTCTGGGATCATTTCACACTGCATTCACTTATGTTCTTCCCACACTGGAAATGTTCACCTGTATGGCCAGCTCCAATCAAGGCAGCAATCCAGTGCCAGAAAGTCATAGTAATTTGTTGAGTGCCTCCAGCGGTGCTTTGACGGTGTCTTAAACCCCTTTTACTGCAGCCTCTAAGTTATTCAGTACAGATTGGTATTGGGCATCCATTCTTGGTCCTATTTTATTTATTCTATTTCTCTTTATTATATCGGGGCTATATTAGTAAGTTTTTATTATTTCTTTTCATTTTCTTTCATTGTCTATATCCTTGTATGTAACTCTGCAAAGAATCGGCTGCACAATTGTCTTTTGTAACTAAGATCCTGGATCGCTGACAATTTTCTCAATCTTAATCAAAATAAAAAAAGTGCTGATAGCCGGTCCTCCTACCAAAGCTCAACTTGGTTTTGAACTCTATGGCTCTTTTGCAAACGTCATGTTCAGAATCTTGGTGTTATTTTTGATAGTAACCTCTTTTTTAAGAAACAGATAAATTCTGTGGTCAAGAGTTGCTTTTTCTAGCTTCATCTTTAAGCCAGATTTTGCCTTTTTTATCTCCCAGGGATCTTGAGAAAGTTACTAATTGCTTTTATCTTTTCTTGGCTTGATTACTGCAACTCACTGTATTCTGGAATCAGCAATTCTGCTGTCTGCTTTTTTGTCAAGGAAAGAAAATTTGATTCTGTATCTAACTCCAATTTTAGCCTCTTTACGCTAGCTGGCTATTAGTTTCAGAATTGATTTAAAAAAATTGTTGCTAGTTTTTAAATCAATACATGAGTATGCTCCCATTTATTTTCTGAATTGTTTGTCATACACTAGCCATCCAAAGACCTTAGATCCATCAGTCAGTTGTCTCTTGTTGTCTCCTGTACTAAGTGTAAAACTAAGGGGGACAGGGCATCAGTAGAATTCTTTACCCAATTACGACTCTTCAATTCCACCAGAGGAGGTAAACGTTGAACATCATTCAAGTTATTGTCTGTTTTTTACCTGCATTTTTTTTATTTTTTTTTATTACTCTTTAATATTTTTTGCTGCTGGAGTATGTGAATTTCCCCATGGGATTAATAAAGTATCTATCTATCTATTAAGGAGTCACCCTCAATTAAACTGTTTAAAACTACATTGAAGATGCATTTCTATTCTCTAGCTTTCTGTGTCCTTCAGTGATACTGATGGTTCTTTCCTTTTAGTCATTTGTTTCGTTTCAATTTTCTGCCTGTTTGTATTACGTTTTATTGTATTTTATTTTACTTATCGTAAATTTATTGTAAAGCACTTTGACTACAGCATTATTGATGTAAAGAAGTGAAAAGTGGAAGTGAAGAGTGTTTTGATGAGTTTATGTGCTATTGCTTTGCTTTGTGTTTTCTGGAATTTCAACCCTGTGCTCTGTTTTTGACTATGCCCCTTGGATTCTGTTTTTTAATACCATTCTTATTGTTATTTTTGAACTTCTGCTCTGTTTTGCAATCACAATTTTTGGATTCCGTTTTGGGACTTTGTTTACTGTGCATCAAAGTTAAGTAATTGGGACTGTAGTGGTGCAGCCATTACAGTAGTGGACACGGAGAAAAACAGACTGGACAGCACAGAGTCCTGCTTTCATGCATTTAAGTTTTCGTAAAACCCAACAGAAATCCTCTTCTTGATTAGGGGGTTATCATGGAATTATAAGGTGAGACTTAGTTGGGTAAAGACCAATAGGGATGATGAGAAGGAGGAAGGTGGAGAATTTAAGAGTTGTTAGAGAGTTTCTATATGTTACTTCTGTATCATTCTCGTGATAACATTATCTATTTCACTTGCCACCAGTCCTAGATGATTATACACGGACACAGTAAAGATAAGTGAAATCTTTCAAATAGATATACCATAATTGGGGAGTGTATCCTTTGCTGTTTCTGTAATCAACATCAATTCACACCTTTATTTACATAAAAGCAGACATTCCTGCTTGCAGACTCTCTAGCCATACTAATAGATGTATCAAATCCATTAATAGCCACGTCATCAGATTTCCATAAATGCAAAAATACACACATTTTTGTAACTGGGCTAAAAATGCACACATAGCTTCAGGTTTCGCTACTTCATTCATTATAGAATGCACACTTGCATTTCAATAGTTCCATTTCTCCCACTTGTGTGTTCTTCTCTGGCTACATGACTATTGGAAAAATATAAAATAGTGGTCATATTCACAAATAAAACATACAGTCATTTATTATAAATTCCACTGAAATGGACACTCTGTTCTGTATGTAATAAATATAAACCAATTAAGAGAGGTAGCATGGCGATCCAAGGCCAGAATACATGAAATCCAAATTATATGGAGTAAGATTGCTGTCAAAAATAACTTGTAATAATTTAAGTCAAATTTACATTTCACATGTATCAATTACGCTTGCACTTCTGAAAGTTATGCTTGCTTCGGAAAATTACGGGTACAATTCTCAGGCGTGAACAAACTGTCAAAAAAACGTCACTGGATGCACAAAACATTCACTATCAAGGAAGAAACAAATCGATTTTTGTTACTGCACATGTGCCGCAAAGGTAGAATGCTGGAGTTATTTTTGACAGTGATTGTACTTCATACTTAGCTCCCTTACAAGGGCTCCAAAGGGCAAAACGCTAAAAACAAAATAAAACCATCCATCCATCCTCTTCCGCTCATCCGAGGTCGGGTCACGGGGGCAGCAGCTTGAGCAGAGATGTCCAGACTTCCCTCTCCCCAGCCACTTCTTCTAGCTCTTCCGGGAGAATCCCAAGGCGTTCCCAGGCCAGCCGGGAGACATAGTCCCTCCAGCGTGTCCTGGGTCTTCCCCGGGGCCTCCTCCCGGTTGGACGTGCCTGGAACACCTCACCAGGGAGGCGTCCAGGAGGCATCCTGATCAGATGCCCGAGCCACCTCATCTGACTCCTCTCGATGCGGAGGAGCAGCGGCTCTACTCTGAGCCCCTCCCGGATGACTGAGCTTCTCACCCTATCTTTAAGGGAGAGCCCAGACACACTGCGGAGGAAACTCATTTCAGCCGCTTGTATTCGCGATCTCGTTCTTTCGATCACTACCCACAGCTCATGACCATAGGTGAGGGTAGGAACATAGATCGACCGGTAAATTTAGAGCTTTGCCTTATGGCTCAGCTCCTTTTTCACCACGACAGATCGATGCAGAGCCCGCATCACTGCGGACGCCGCACCGATCCGCCTGTCGATCTCACGCTCCATTCATCCCTCACTCGTGAACAAGACCCCGAGATACTTGAGCTCCTCCACTTGAGGCAGGATCTCGCTCCCAACCCTGAGAGGGCACTCCACCCTCTTCCGGCTGAGGACCATGGTCTCGGATTTGGAGGTGCTGATTCCCATCCCAGCCGCTTCACACTCAGCTGCGAACCGATCCAGAGAGAGCTGAAGATCACGGCCTGATGAAGCAAACAGGACAACATCATCTGCAAAAAGCAGTGACCCAATCCTGAGTCCACCAAACCGGACCCCCTCAACACCCTGGCTGCGCCTAGAAATTCTGTCCATAAAAGTTATGAACAGAATCGGTGACAATGGGCAGCCCTGGCGGAGTCCAACTCTCACTGGAAACGGGTTCGACTTACTGCCGGCAATGCGGATCAAGCTCTGACACCGGTTGTACAGGGACCGAACCACCCTTATCTGGGGGTCCGGTACTCCATACTCCCGGAGCACCCCCCACAGGATTCCCCGAGGAACACGGTCGAACGCCTTATCCAAGTCCACAAAACACATGTAGACTGGTTGGGCGAACTCCCATGCACCCTCCAGGACCCTGCTAAGGGTGTAGAGCTGGTCCACTGTTCCACGACCAGGACGAAAACCACACTGTTCCTCCTGAATCTGAGGTTCGACTATCCGAAGGACCCTCCTCTCCAGAACCCCCGAATAGACTTTTCCAGGGAGGCTGAGGAGTGTGATCCCTCTGTAGTTGGAACACACCCTCCGGTCCCCCTTCTTAAAGAGGGGGACCACCACCCCGGTCTGCCAATCCAGAGGCACTGTCCCTGATGTCCATGCGATGTTGTAGAGACGTGTCAACCAAGACAGCCCTACAACATCCAGAGCCTTTAGGAACTCCAGGTGTATCTCATCCACCCCCGGGGCCCTGCCACCAAGGAGTTTTTTGACCACCTCGGTGACCTCAGTCCCAGAGATGGGGGAGCCCACCTCCGAGTCTCCAGGCTCTGCTTCCTCATTGGAAGGCATGTTATTGGGATTGAGGAGGTCTTCGAAGTACTCCCCCCACCGATCCACAACGTCCCGAGTTGAGGTCAGCAGCGCACCATCCCCACCATATACAGTGTTGACACTGCACTGCTTTCCCCTCCTGAGACGCCGGACGGTGGACCAGAATCTCCTCGAAGCCGTCCGAAAGTCGTTCTCCATGGCCTCCCCAAACTCCTCCCATGCCCGAGTTTTTGCCTCAGCAACCACCGAAGCTGCATTCCGCTTGGCCTGCCGGTACCTATTAGCTACCTCCAGAGTCCCACAGGACAAAAGGGACCAGTAGGATTCCTTCTTCAGCTTGACGGCATCCCTCACCGCCGGTGTCCACCAACGGGTTCGAGGATTGCCGCCACGACAGGCACCGACCACCTTACGGCCACAGCTCCGGTCAGCCGCCTCAACAATAGAGGCACGAAACATGGCCCATTCGGACTCAATGTCCCCCACCTCCCTCGGGACATGGTCAAAGTTCTGCCGGAGGTGGGAGTTGAAGCTACTTCTGACAGGGGGCTCTGCCAGATGTTCCCAGCAGACCCTTACAACACGTTTGGGCCTACCAGGCCTGACCGGCATCCTCCCCCACCATCGAAGCCAACTCACCACCAGGTGGTGATCAGTTGATAGCTCCGCCTCTTCACCTGAGTGTCCAAGACATGTGGCCGCAAGTCCGACGACACGACCACAAAGTCGATCATCGAACTGAGGCCTAGGGTGTCCTGGTGCCAAGTGCACATATAAACACCCCTATGCTTGAACATGGTGTACGTTATGGACAATCCGTGACGAGCACATAAGTCCAATAACAAAACACCACTCGGGTTCAGATCGGGGGGGCCATTCCTCCCAATCACGCCCTTCCAGGTCTCACTGTCATTGCCCACGTGAGCATTGAAGACTCCCAGCAGTACGAGGGAGTCCCCAGATGGTATGCCCTCTAGCACACCCTCCAGGGACTCCAAAAAGGGTGGGTACTCCGAACTGCTGTTCGGTGCATACGCACAAACAACAGTTAGGACCCGTCCCCCCACCCGAAGGCGGAGGGAGGCTACCCTCTCGTCTACTGGGGTAAACCCCAATGTACAGGCTCCAAGTCGGGGGGCAATAAGTATACCCACACCCGCTCGGCACCTCTCACAGGGGGCAACTCCAGAGTGGTAGAGAGTCCAGCCCCTCTCAAGGAGATTGGTTCCAGAGTCCAAGCTGTGCGTCGAGGTGAGCCCGACTATATCTAGCCGGAACCTCTCAACCTCACGCACAAGCTCAGGCTCCTTCCCCTTCAGAGAGGTGACATTCCACGTCCCAAGAGCCAGCTTCTGTAGCCGAGGATCGGACCGCCAAGGTCCCCGCCTTCGGCCACCACCCAACTCACACTGCACCCGACCTCCTTGGCCCCTCCCATAGGTGGTGAGCCCATGGGAAGGGGGACCCACATTGCCTCTTCGGGCTGTGCCCGGCCGAGCCCCATGGGTGCAAGCCCGGCCACCAGGCGCTCGCCATCGAGCCCCACCTCCAGGCCTGGCTCCAGAGGGGGGCCCCCTTGACCCGCGTCCGGGCGAGGGAAAACGCCGTCCAAATTTTTTTATTCGTCATAGGAGGTTTGTATAACCGCCACCTTACCGTGGTGGAGGGGTTTGCGTGTCCCAGTGATCCTAGGAGCTCTGTTGTCCGGGGCTTTATGCCCCTGGTAGGGCCACCCAAGGCAAACTGGTCCTAGGTGAGGGATGAGAAGAGCGGTTATACAAACCTCCTAAAATAAAACCAACACAATGAAATTAAACAATGACAACACGCAATTAACAATAAAAAGTGAGAGCATGAAATTAACAAATTAAAGGCAGTTAGTTTATGTAACGTCTTAGCCAAGTGTCCAGATGTTTGTTATATGTGTATAGGAGAGTGAGATGTTGCGGAATGTTCCCAACCTTTGGATTTCAGCACTCTTGGTAATAGATTTGGGTTTGGAGGGAAGGCAGGGAATTATGAAATTGGGAGGATTATATATATTATATATATATATATATATATATATATATATATATATATATATATATATATATATACATATATATATATATATATATATATATATATAATATACACACACAGTGTAAACTTGGGTCACGACCATAATTCGTTCCAAAACCAGATTTGGTCATGACGCGAAGTAATTTCCCCCATAGGATTGTATGTAAATACAATTAATCCGTTCCGGACCGTACGAGCTGTATGTAAATATATATTTTTTAAAGATTTTTAAACACAAAAATAGTTAATTATACCTTAGAATGCACAGTGCAATAGTAAACTAAATGTAAAAACATTGAATAACACTGAGAAAACCTTGAACAGAGAAAACTAACATTGCAAGAGTTCACGCTATAGCCTTATGAACCTCTCTCTGTAAACACTTTGTTTTAATAAGTTTTACGCATATACAAAAACTAACTATAAGCAACTAAGAAATCTAACCTTGCATGAGTTGAATTCAGGCATGAAGGAAGTGAGGAGGAACTGGGTGGAGAGGAGATTATAGTTTTGAGGTAAAGTCTATGACGATGCGGGTTTGCTGCATGCTCCCATCTCGCTTCCGGGAGCCCTTAAACCTGTCACTGTCGGTAATGTTATCCATGAGCACGACAGTGAGGTACTACAATGGAGCAATCAGATGGTGCAATAAGTGCCAAGTGATTTTATTAAAATCAACAAAACAACAATCAAAAACAAAGTCCAAATTAAATAAAGTGCAGTGCTTTCAGAATCCTTCAATACGCAAGTGATCCCATAAAAACAAAAGTGAAGTGGAGATTAAAATCCAATAGAAAAAAGTCTTCATTAAATATGAGGTTAAAACAATGCTAGAAGCAGTCTCTTTAAAAACAAGCCCGGCCAAAACACCCCTCCTTGGGCTCACTGTCCAGCTGCCTGCCTGTGAGCATGTGCTTGCTCGCTCTAATAGAAAAAAGTCTTCATTAAATACAACGAGGTTAAAACAATGCTCGAAGCAGTCTCTTTAAAAACAAGCCCGGCGCATTCTCTGCTGTAGCAATCAACCACCACGCACCCTCACTAAGCTGGAAGCGTGGCGATTATTTATTTAAAACTGGCCTCTTGATGTGAGCTGTGGACCCGCTATACCACGAAGTCCCTATGCGCGATGCACGTCTGACCGAGAACAATGTACTGTACAGGGAGAGACTGAATATGTGCGTAAATCACTGGCGCATACGAACCGAAAGAGAAATGAAATAGAGCACAAAGAGTTCACAGAGAATGCACAGGGAGAGACTGAACACGTGCGGAAATCATTGGCATGTACGAACCGTAAGTGAAACTGGCTTCTTCGTCACCCAAGTGTGTGGTTGTAAACAGATGCAAAAGTTTGGCTAACTTTTTGGTCGTAACCCGATCTGTACGTGGTCCGAGACGTTCGTGACCCGAGGTTCCACTGTATATCAAAGTCAAACCAAACTTTGTCATCTCAAACATAAACAAGTATACAGAGAGACGAAATTGCGAAGCTCAGGGTCCACAGTGTAACAACATGAAGTGCAAATAATACATTAAAAATAGAATTAAAATTAAAACACAAACAAGACAAGACATTGTGCAAAGACAAGACAAAGAAGTAGCAGGAAGTGTTTTAAGCAATATGAACATTGATGCAATGTATGGTATTTGCAATCTACATACATAAATATAGTCAATAGATATGTAATATAATAAATAAATAAATAAATAAATAATAGATATACAGTGCATCCAGAAAGTATTCACAGCGCATCACTTTTCCCACATTTTGTTATGTTACAGCCTTATTCCAAAATGGATTAAATTCATTTTTTTCCTCAGAATTCTACACACAACACCCCATAATGACAACATGAAAAAAGTTTACTTGAGGTTTTTACAAATTTATTAAAAATAAAAAAACTGAGAAATCACATGTACATAAATATTCACAGCCTTTGCTCAATACTTTGTCAATGCACCTTTGGCAGCAATTACAGCCTCAAGTCTTTTTGAACATGATGCCACAAGCTTGGCACACCTATCCTTGGCCAGTTTCGCCCATTCCTCTTTGCAGCACCTCTCAAGCTCCATCAGGTTGGATGGGAAGCGTCAGTGCACAGCCATTTCAAGATCTCTCCAGAGATGTTCAATCGGATTCAAGTCTGGGCCACTCAAGGACATTCGCAGAGTTGTCCTGAAGCCACTCCTTTGATACCTTGGCTGTGTGCTTAGGGTCGTTGTCCTGCTGAAAGATGAACCGTCTCCCCAGTCTGTGGTCAAGAGCGCTCTGGAGCAGGTTTTCATCCAGGATGTCTCTGTACATTGCTGTAGTCATCTTTCCCTTTATCCTGACTAGTCTCCCAGTCCTTGCCGCTGAAAAACATCCCCACAGCATGATGCTGCCACCACCATGCTTCACTGTAGGGATGGTATTAGCCTGGTGATGAGCGGTGCCTGGTTTCCTCCAAACGTGATGTCTGGCATTCACACCAAAGAGTTCAATCTTTGTCTCATCAGACCAGAGAATTTTCTTTCTCATGGTCTGAGAGTCCTTCAGGTGCCTTCTGGCAAACTCCAGGCAGGCTGCCATGTGCCTTTTACTAAGGAGTGGCTTCCGTCTGGCCACTCTACCATACAGGCCTGATTGGTGGATTGTTGCAGAGATGGTTGTCCTTCTGGAAGGTTCTCCTCTCTCCACAGAGGACCTCTGGAGCTCTGACAGAGTGACCATCGGGTTCTTGGTCACCTTCCTGACTAAGGCCCTTCTCCCCTGATCGCTCAGTTTAGATGGCCAGCCAGCTCTAGTAAGAGACCTGGTGGTTTCGAACTTCTTCCACTTATGGATGATGGAGGCCATTGTGCTGATTGGGACCATCAAAGCAGCAGAAATTTTTCTGTAACCTTCCCCAGATTTGTGCCTCGAGACAAACCTGTCTCGGAGGTCTACAGACAATTCCTTTGACTTCATGCTTGGTTTGTGCTCTGACATGAACTGTCAACTGTGGGACCTTATACAGACAGGTGTGTGCCTTTCCAAATGCTGTCCAGTCAACTGAATT